>NC_143134.1:29204469-29507500 GCF_059928025.1 Delphinapterus leucas
GTTTCTTTCTTTGATCTGCTTCTTCCACAGCTGAACCTCTGGGTGGCAGCAGAAACTCACAGTTGAATGTCTTCTTATTAAGTAAGTGTGTGTGTGTGTGTGTGTGTGTGTGTGTGTGTGTCTGTATGTGTGTATCTGTGTATATGTGAGGTATGTATGTGTGATGTGTGTCTGAGTGTGTGATGTGTATATGTGTGTGTGGGGGCGGAGTGTTTGTGAGGCACAACTACTTTAGATGGCCGGTTGCCCTGGAGATGCCTCTTCGGGGAACACTCTTGTGGGGAAGTTGGGCCGCATTCTGTGCTGCTTACATGGGGGGAGGAATAACCGCAGGGACAGTCCTACCCACCTGTTGACCAGGGTGGAGCACTGTGAGGACCGCGGTGCACCTGCAGACCCCAGCCCTGCCTCCCACCCCACTCCAGTCGTAGGCTCAAGTGCTGCCACTGGGTCACTGCTGGGGGCATGTGCCTCCTAGAATGGCCTTCTTTCACTGGACATTTTCCTCCATTGTCTGTTTTGCTCCACTAGGCTCCTTTGCCTCCTGTCATCCACAGTGCCCAAGGGGGGCAATGTGTCCTGCCTTTTAAATCTATTTGTATGGATTCCTGTTGACTGGGGAAGGGAGGTGACTGCACACATGTGGCAGGCCCCCCTACCTAGGGTGTGGTGGGTGGAAGTGCCCCATTCTTTCCAATCCCTTTGTTCAGCTGTCCTCAGCCTCCACACCTGCCCTGCTAGCACGGGGTGGGGAATGGGGTTAATAATCATGACTCTGCTGATCTTCCCAAATGATGATAGCAAACCCTGGCCGAATCTCCTTTGCCTGCGACATGTGATAAGAATGTGATGGGAAGGGGAATGGATAATTAAATTCTTCCAGATTAAAATAGTATTGGGTTTGCAGACAAAAAAAGCCTGGAAATAAAGGAAGGATATGGATGCACACAGATCCCTAGTGAGAGGGTCTGGCACCCCCCCACCCCCCACCAAAAGGCCTGACCTACTGCTTATAGGCCTCTCTGAGCTTCAGTTTCCTCATCTGTAAAATGGGGCCATGTTGCCTCCCCTACCACTAGGAGATTAAGTGAGACAGTGTGTCCAGGAAGACTTTGTAAAATAAGCAGCAAATACAGTTTCTGGATCAGATGACAATGACAATGTTCCCAAGTGGATGGTGCCCGGACATCTCAAAACTGCAGCTCCAGGACCCTCATCCTGGCTGGTATCCCGCTCTCCTCCTCTTCGCCCTTCATTAGCCCTAGGAGCTTGGCTTGCACTCCTGAGGCCCTGGGTCTTTCTTTTTTCTTTTTTTTTTTTTTTAACGTCTTTATTGGAGTATAATTGCTTTACAATGGTGCGTTAGTTTCTGCTTTATAACAAAGTGAACCAGTTATACATATACATATGTTCCCATATCTCTTCCCTCTTGCATCTCCCTCCCTCCCACCCTCCCTATCCCACCCCTCTATGTGGTCACAAAGCACCGAGCTGATCTCCCTGTGCTATGCAGCTGCTTCCCACTAGCTATCCACCTTACGTTTGGTAGTGTATATATGTCCATGCCACTCTCTCACTTTGTCACAGCTTACCCTTCCCCCTCCCCATATCCTCAAGTCCATGCTCTAGTAGGTCTGTGTCTTTATTCCCGTATCCCTTAGGTACTTCATGACTTTTTTTTTTCTTAGATTCCATATGGTATTTGTTTTTCTCTTTCTGACTTACATTAATCATTAGAGAAATGCAAATCAAAACTACAATGAGATATCATCTCCCACCGATCAGAATGGCCATCATCAAAAAATCTAGAAACAATAAATGCTGGAGAGGGTGTGGAGAAAAGGGAACACTCTTGCACTGTTGGTGGGAATGTAAATTGATACAGCCACTATGGAGAACAGTATGGAGGTTCCTTAAAAAACTAAAAATAGCATTACCATAAGACCCAGCAATCCCACTACTGGGCATATACCCTGAGCAAACAATAATTCAGAAAGAGTCATGTACCAAAATGTTCACTGCAGCTCTATTTACAATAGCCAGTACATGGAAGCAACCTAAGTGTCCATCAACAGATGGATGGATAAAGAAAATGTGGCACATATATACAATGGAATATTACTCAGCCATAAAAAGAAACGATACTGAGTTATTTGGAGTGAGGTGGATGGACCTAGAGTCTGTCATACAGAGTGAAGTAAGTTAGAAAGAGAAAAACAAAGGTCCTGGGTCTTTCTGCCAATTGCGTCAAGAACTGGGTGAAATGCGGAGCAAATGTGAAAGCTCCCAGCCCTGCTGGCCCCTGTGCAGCCATCCTGCAGGCTGGCGGCTGCTGGGGCCCTGGGATTGCAGCTCTGGCAGAACCAGTTTTCAGCCCTGAACCGCTCTCTGATGGGAACACACGGAGAAACTTGCCCTGGTGTGGCCTCCGCATCTGTCCTACTGCCATTATTTATTTGGGTGCCTGGGAGACAAGCACCATGTTCACTCACCCACGTTCTGGGCTGGGGCCACTGTACCCACATGTTGCCCTTTTACCTCGGAACAGGCCTTCTTGTGCCAATGTTCCTCCCATGGTGAAAGATGCCAGCTTCTCAGGCCTGGGGACGCAGCTTTCTTCACTCCCCAGCCAGACCCAGAGCCAAAGCTGGAAATAGGGGCCACCAGGTCTCTGAGATGCCCCATGTTGCTCCCAGGGAACATGACCTTTGTCCTTAATTATTTGCATCACATTAACAGTCTGTATGTATCCGGTTTCCTTTTCCCCAGGCTGCAGGTGAGATCCTCCAGTTTTGACACATCTACATACACTGAAGAATTCTTATTAGAATCTAGATGTTGGTTTTTTTTTTAAGATATTTATTTAATTTATTTATTTATTTGGCACCTCGGTGCAGCATGCAGGATCTTACTGCCCTAAGGAGGAATCAAACCTGTGTCCCCTGCAGTGGAAGCGTGGAGTCTTAACAACTGGACCACCAGGGAAGTCCCTAGATACTGTTTTTAGTGGAAGAGAAGCTTGTTCTCCCAGGAAGGCTGCTTCTGACTTTTTGCCCTCTGTCCCCTCCCTTCCGCCCCCGCTTCCCGGGGGCTGCCATGTATTCAGGTCAGCATGAGAGTTCTCTTTAAGACAGACGCCCGTCTACAGAAAGTGCCTTCACACAACTTCTCTACCCTGATCAGGAGCCAGACAGAGGCAGGCCTGCAACAGCTCCAAGCTCAGTGACAGCACTGGATTCAGACAAACTGAAAAGCCAGCAGGTGATGCTCGCTGCAGGGATCTGCATCTCCTTCAAACTATTGAGCAAAGCCCAGTCTATTTTCTCTGCTCATGCAGAGGAAAGTAATTGTCAGAAAGGCACTGAGCCTGAAAGATTTCAGAGTAAGTTTGGTATAAAGTAAGATATTGGAGTTTTCAATAGCTCTGAGTTCTCTTTCCCGTGTGCGTGTGTGTGTGTGTGTGTGTGTGTGTGTGTACAGGCCCGAAGTCACACAGGCCAGCTTACAAATGGTCCGTGCTCTTTCTCAGACAAATCAGAACAATCTTGCTAGAATATTAAACAGAAAAAGAAACTGTGTCCTTCCCTCTTGTTCAATTTTTTTTCTGCCTGTTCAAATAATAATAGTGTGTTAACAATAATAGTGTGCATGTGACCTAACTCCAGCAAACCAATCAAAGCAAAGGTGAGAAAAGATGGCCAAGGTGTGCCCCAAACACAGCTGCTGTGTGCACAACAGCATTCTTCAGGGGTGCTCCCGAGTGCCCTCTGGATCAGGAAGACTGGGGAGCCCGGGGCTTCTCAGGTCACAGACCCCAGGGGGCGCTGTGCATATCCAATGTACTCAGAGGGCACTTGCAGATTGGGCTCGATTTGAAGACCTCTCGGTTCAATGTTTGACACTAAAAGAGAACACTGACCTTGCACAGGGTGCAGTCCTCACTGTAACGAACAATTACCACATAAACAAGTATAAGTGCAAATTTTCCTAGGAGTTGACTAAGACCAGCAGAGCCTTTCTGCGCAGACATCTCTGTGAGCACTCACAGGTACTGGCTTGGAGGTGGAGAAGGACCTCGGGGGTGTTGGTAGCACCTGTCAGACATGCACTGGCTGCAGAGACAGAGCGGAGGCCAAGAGGAGACATTTTCGGCTGCTGGCTTAGTGATTTGTAAATAATGAGCTCCTGGTGGGAGGCCTGTGTGTTTCAGAGCATATGCTCTGACAGATGGGATGGACATCAGCAGGTTTGGGGGTGTACTCCGGGGACCTGCCAATCACCAGCATCCTGCTCCTGGGAGGGGGATCAGGCTTTGGAAAAGGAAAGAGGTATTAGATAGCAGCTTCAAACACATTTCAGTGCAGGCTGACCTTGACCACAGTGATCTTTTTACCCAAACTCTCCCTTCCCCTGGAGCCCAAAGAGCCCCAGCTAAACTTCAGATCAGTCTGGAGATGCTTCATGCGGGGAGCACTAACTACATCTGTGGTTCTCAAAGCGGGGTCCCCGGACCAGCAGCAACAGCAGCAGCTGGGATCCGAACAGATAGTTTGGGAAGGAATAGAAAAAGAAAGGAGGGACTCATATAATTTTAGCTTCACTCGTTAAACTTGGTTTCTGATTAAAAAGCTGAAATCCCAGGCAAAGAGCACCTGTATGTGGGTTTATTTTACACACTCTTCCAGGAGCAAGATGCAGTGCCTGGGGTCAGGGCCTGCTCGTGCCAGACCCTGGAAAGAGCAGATTCTTCAGAGAAATGAAAGACTAATGTCTGCCCAGTCTTGAATTTGGGAATATTCCATTTGAAACAACAGGATGAAGCCTGCAGTGCTGTGGCCCTTGCCCTTTAAAAAGCAAAGCAAAGCAACAAAAAAAACCCCAAACCAAAGCAGCTACTGAAGAAGCTCTTGACAGATACTTGGATTAGTGGTGTTTCCATCAGTGATTCTCCCAGCTTAGATATGGAGAGGTTGCTGCTGCAAGACTGCACAGCATTCTTGAGTCCAGACTTTGGAGGAGTGACTGCTGCCAGCAGAGACCCTGTGCAGACCCAGATCCAGGAAGCTCCTGCCACCTGCAGCAGGGCAGGTGTTCACTCCTGCCAGCAAAGCCGAGAGAGTGGACCAAGAATGGGCTTTTATTAGGCAAAGAATTTCTCCAAGTCACTTACGCTGACTGAGCTTTCAGTTTCTTCATTGGCAAAATGGAGCTATTAATATCTTCCTCAGATACGTTTTGTGGGTGTTAAATGAGCCGTACCCGGCATCTAGCATCTGGTACGTGATTACGCCAGTGATTTGGAAATGTGGGTTGCCACCCATTAGAGGGAAGGAGAATCAATTCAGTAAGTCATGATTCTAAATGATTTGCATCATTGTTGATTCTAAATGATTTATTGGGAACTTGAACTTAAATCTTCTCAAAGTCATACTTGATATTAATCTTTGTTATATTTTTCTTTATCATACATAGTAAGAGTAAGCTTTTTCATGAAACTTTTATTTCAGTTGTATCACACTTATGAGGTGCAATGTGAAATACATTTCTTACTCAGAATTGTAGACCAAATATTGGAAAACATTGTATAAGCTAATCAATATGTATTCATCGCTTTCCTCCTTCCTCCTTTGTCCCTTCATCTGTCTCTCAGAAGAATAAGGTGTCCACCATCAATCATCAGGATATCTAAAAGGGCTCTGCACCCAATTCTGGTGTGTGTGTGCATGCGCGCGCGTGTGCGTGTGTGTGTTTGTGTGGAGGAGGGGTCGGGGGGTTTCCCACACTACCAAGCAACTCAATTCTGACACTATCTACCTGGAGATAGCATCAGGTCACACAGGTGAAGGGCTCAATCCTGCAAGACTCTCCCACCACCTCCACACTTCACATGCCAATCACCAAGTTCACATTGTCATTTGAGCTTTGGGACAATAGATCAGAGGTTCCAACGACTTCCTCCTTGGGTCTGATTAATTTGCTGGAGCAGTTCATAGAACTCAAAGAAACATTTTACTTACTAGATTATCAGTTTATTATAAAAGGATATAACTTAGGAACAGCCAGATGGAAGAGGTGCACAGAGTAAGGCACGGGGAAAGGGCACAGAGCTTCTATGCCCTCTCTGGCTGTGTCACTCTCCCCACACCTCCACGTGCTCACCACCCCAGAGCTCCTGTCCTTTTGACATTTTATGGAGGCTTCACTACATAGGCATGACTGATAAATCATTGGCCATTGGTGATTGATTCAACTTCTAGCTCCTCTCCCCTTTCTAGAGGGGTGCATGGGAATTCCCACCCTCTAATCCCACGGTTGGTTTTCCTGGCAACCAGCAGTTAACCTTAGGAGCTTTCCAGAAGTCACTTCATTAACATACAAAAAACACCTTTATCACTCTTACTGCTTAGGAAATTCTAAGAGCTTTAGGATGGGGGCAAGTTTTAGGTGCCAGAAACGTGGACAAGTACCAAATATATATATTAATATTTTTATTATAAATCACAATATCACAATGTCAACATTAATGGTCGCCACAAATGAAGCAGGGGGACAGGGTACAGACCATTACTTCAGCATGTGGTATGGCCACCCTGCTCTCTGGAAGGGAAATCCTGGCCCAGCAGGGTTTGCATGCAACCAGCAAGCCCTGGAAGAGCCAGTGGGAGCCCAGGGGCCCTGGAGGGACAAATCGGGGCCTGATGGCAGCTTGTGAAGAAAGAAGAGAGCAGAGTACCCTCCTTGCTGGCTCTTCTTGCCATGCAGGTAATTAGAGAAGGAGCCAAAAACTCAGAGAGCAACAGGAGGTAGCGAGTAGTGTGTGTGTGAACAGAGAGAGACAGAGACAGAGAGACAGAGAGAGACAGAGGCATGTATACATGTAGGTGGCAGGAGGGGAGTTGCCAGCCAGAGCTGCACCTGTCCTAGTATTTGAAGAGAAAGCAAATATAGTGACCTGATCCCTGGCGGCACAGGTCAAGCTCGCCCACCCTGTGCAGCTGGGCTGCTGTGGGGAAATGCACATGTGGGGACACAGGCCCAGCTGGTGCAGCACAATGGCAGTCACTCCACTGAACAATGACCTTGACTCCCCAGGGAGAGGAGCCACCTAGATTTACCATGTGGTGTGCCCCCTTCGCTGTGCAGACAGACATCCAGCGTGGACACCCTGCCCAGAGCTGTACCTCTCCACCATCTCTCCTCTTTTCAGTTCAGATACTCTTCTGCTCTCTCATTGGGTTTCTTTTTTTTTTTGGTACATGGGCCTCTCACTCTTGTGGCCTCTCCCATTGCGGAGCACAGGCTCTGGACGCGCAGGCTTAGCGGCCATGGCTCACGGGCCCAGCCGCTGCGCGGCATGTGGGATCTTCCCGGACCGGGGCACGAACCCGTGTCCCCTGCATCGACAGGTGGACTCTCAACAACTGCACCACCAGGGAAGCCCTCTCATTGGGTTTCTGAGCAGAAGAGCTCAGAGCAACAGGACAGCAAGCGTGTTCCCAGCTCACCCTCTGCTGGCCCATGGTGCAATTTCCCAAGTCTCTTTCCTAAGAGCTAGAAGGTTCTGGCCTGAGATTCTGGGAGGGAGGCTTGCTTCCTGGAAGCTGCTAGCTTCCCCTGTGGGGCCCTGCTGAGAGGCAAGACAGTGACAGGATGTGAACAGCTGGGCAGGTGCCTCTGGGGGTTAAAAGCATGCCCTCTGACCTCAGGGCAAGCCGTGCTTTCAGACTGCTGCCAAGCACTCTCTTGAGGGCGGTGTTGGGAATCCTGCTAAGAACTTCCTCCCCTGAGGGGGGCACTTTCAGAACTTCTGCATCACCCCCTTATAGTTGCCACCAAAACCTGGGAGACACAAGATGTCTCAGCAGATGGGGACAATGCATGTCTTGTTTCTTTTCTCTATTTTTTTCCCCTTTATTGTTGTTTTTGGCCCTTTGGAATTCAACAGAAATATCTTGTTGTTCATCTAGAGATGAGGTCTTACTCAATAAATTTTCTTTACAAAGGTATTCTAAGAAATACTTTTAGGGGGAAATAAAACACCAAACTGTGATAGATTTACATTAAGCATTTTTTTTTTTTTTTTTTTTTTGCGGTACGCGGGCCTCTCACTGCTGCAGCCTCTCCGGTTGCAGAGCACAGTCTCCGGACGCGCAGGCTCAGCGGCCATGGCTCACGGGCCCAGCTGCTCCGCAGCATGTGGGATCTTCCCGGACCGGGGCACGAACCCGTGTCCCCTGCATCGGCAGGCGGACTTTCAACCACTGCGCAACCAGGGAAGCTCCATACATTAAGCATTTTTAGAAAATGATCTGAATGAGTTAGATTCATATGTTTCAACTAGCACTTTCCCTTTTCTCACCCCCATCAAAGTATGATGTTGACTAAATTGGCAGCAAACTGACTTAGGCTTTGTGATGGAAGATAAAGCTGGAAGGAGACTTTGCTTTTAGGACTGCAAGTAGCACACTGATATTATGTCTACTTCCAGAAGCCCATTGTCAAAATACCTTCAGCTTTGGGGACTTCCCTGGCAGTCCAGTGGTTAAGACTCCATGCTTCCACTGCAGGGGACACAGGTTCAATCACTGGTCAGGGAACTAAGATCCTGTATGCTGCACAGCCAAAAAATAAAATAAAATATATAAATAAAAATAGCTTCAGCTCTAACTGCAACTCTATTTTTTCCAGAAACATGAATTTTTTGAGTGACATTCAAAAACTCTTCATTTTCAATTCATCCATTCAACAATTATGAATGGAGTGCCTTTGACCACTGGAATGCCAGCCAGCCTCTCCTCTTAGTAATGTGATAAAGCACATGGGTTTACAACCTTGGCTGTACATCCAAACTATCTGGAAAGTCACTTAACAATCCCAACGTTTAGGCCATCTCACTTCTGACACTTCTGAATATTTACCCAACATAATTGAAAGCAGGAAATATACCAGGTACACTCATGTTCACAGCAGCATTACAATAACCAAAAGGTAGAAACAACTCAAATGTCCATTGACAGATAAATGGAAAAACAAACTATGGTATATACACACAATGGAATATTATTCAGCCTTAAAAAGGAAGGAAATTCTGACACATGCTACAACATGGATGAACCTTGAAGACATTACACCGAGTGAAATAAGCCAGCCACAAAAGGACAAATATGTATGATTCTACTTATATGAGGTACCTGGCTAGAGTACTCAAAGTCATAGAGACAGAAAAGAGAATGGTGATTGCCAGGTGCTGGAGAAGAGGGGAATGAGTTGTTTAATAGTACTGGATTTCAGTTTTTCAAGATGAAAAAGTTCTGGGGATGGCTGGTGTAGATGTTGCACAATAATGTGAAAGTATTTCATGCCACTGAACTGTCCACCTTAAAAGGATTAAAACAGTAAATTTTATGTTATGTATATTTTACCAAAAATTTTTTAAATCTCAATGTTTAGACACCATATCAGCCCAATTTGATCGGTATCCATGGAAGCAGATCCTGGGCATCAGGTTCCAATGTGCAGCCCAGACTGAGCTAATGTTTAAGGTGATTCCAGTGCTAGGGACGTCAGCAGATTTCTCTGAGGCTTCCGTGGAGTGGCTGATGCTCGTTTGAAGAAGCTGATGTGCTGAAAACATGGGAGACAGACAAATTCTGGTCACTTGTCGAGATTACAGAAGTACAGAGATCCTCTTTGGGCCCACTTATATGAAACAGACATCTGAATTCATATGGATCTCCAGGCTCACTTACTGGTCCTTACTTCACTTCATGTGTTGATAGCTCTGTGTGCCAAGAACTCTGCTAGGTGCTGGGTCACAACAGTGAATAAAACCTACAAGGTTCTGCCCTCTTATGGAGCTTCCATCCTGGTAAGGGAGATGGACACTTTTTAATAAATATACAAAATTTGTATAGTGTATCTGAATGTGGTAACTGCTAATAGAGCAAAGTAAAGAAGGGTTAAGAAGATGGGAATAGGGTGTGAATGGGGGGGTATCATTTTTAAAAGGATCTATCTGACTGGATATGATCAAAAAGAAAGACATAAAAAGGCAAAAAGACACCCACCCACACACACACAAAAGACAAAGACAAACAAAACTACATAAGGTCTTTAGTGGATAAATTTGTTTCTCACAGGAATAGTGGTTAGCAATTCTGGAACTACTTTTTTGTATTGAAGTATGGTTGAAGTACAATATTATATAATTACAGGTGTACAACATAGTGATTCACAATTTTTAAAGGTTATATTCCACTTATAGATATTATAAAATATTGGCTATATTCCTTGTGCTGTACAAAATATGCTTGTAGCTCATTTTATATGTAATAGTCTGTACCTCTTAACCCCCTACCCCTATGTTGTCCCCATGTTACCTCAAACTAGTGGGAAAACTAGTTTGTTCTTTATGTCTGTGAGTCTGTTTCTTTTTTGTTATATTCACTAGTTTCACTTTTTAGATTCCACATATAAGTGATATTATACAGCACTTGTCTTTCTCTGTCTGACTTATGGCACTTAACATAATGCCCCCCAAGTCCATTCATGTTGTTGCAAATGGCAAAATTTCATTCTTTTTATGGCTAATATTTGTGTGTGTGTGTGTGTGTGTGTGTATGTGTATCACCTCTTCCTTCTCCATTCATCTGTTGATGTATACTTAATATCAAAATAATGAACAACCCAATTAGAAAATGGGCAGAAGACCTGAATAGACAGTTTTCCAAAGAGGACATGCAGATGGCCAACAGGCACATGAAAAGATGCTCCATGTTGTTAATCATCAGAGAAATGTAAATTAAAACCACAATGAGATATCACCTCACACTTATCAGAATGGCTACCATCAAAAAGAACACAAATAACAAATGCTGACAAGAAAAAAGAACACTTGTACACTGTTGGTCGGAATCTAAATTGGTGAAGCCACTGTGGAAAAGAGTATGGAGATTTTTAAAAAAACAAAAATAGAACTACCATATGATCCAGCAATTCCACTCCTGGGTATGTATCTGAAAAAAATGAAAACACTAATTCAAAAACATACATGCACCCCAATGTTCATAGCAGAATTATTTACAATTATTTGTAATTGCCAAGATATGGAAGCAATATAAGTGTCCATCAACAAATGAATGGATAAAGAAGATGTGCTATATACATATATATATATATATATATATATATATATATATATACACACATATATGTAAACATACAAAGGAATACTACTCATGCCTAAAAGCCGAATCATGGCTAAATCACAGCTTCTTCCACGGGTGAATTCCAACAGCCCAAACACATTTCATAGATTATCTCTTTGTCTGAAAAGAGTCAGCTCAGACTGGAGACACCTGCTAACTCAAGCGGACTGCAGACCAGAACTGGCTGGTTCTGGACCCTTGAAACTGCTGTGGTGGTCTTCAATTTGGTCTTGGTGTCTTCATTTTCATTTACCCATTATTCAGTTACTGCGTACCAGTCAGAATGCTCTTTCACAAAGTGAAGAGCACATCAAGATGCACCCTGTCTTCTTGTAGAGAGATGCTCTCACTTATCAAGATGGAAAACAAAACTGCACCTGAGGACTTCTGCTATTTTACTCCAGTGCAGTCAATATAATCATTTTTAAGGCTGACCACCAGCTTTATCTACATAAATTTTATGTAGAAATGACCTTGTAGAATGACCTTGTGAGGGCAAGGGAGGGCAGCTAGTGTTGGGGGCAGGGGAAGAATGGCTTTTATGACCTTCAAAGAGACACACTGATGATTCTAGGATTTAGCAAGTTTCCCTCTTTCTTCTTCCTTCCAAAGAGATTTGTAATGTATGTTTGTGTGTGTGTGTGTGTAGAGTGTGACACAGACATTAACATCAATGCCTGCAATGGAAGGAACCCAGGACCGGTAACCAAGAGATCTGGTAATATTCCTAACTGTACTACAGACTGCGTCTGGATAAACACCTGGACCTCCCTGCTCTCAGTTTCTCACATATTAACCAAGGAATTTGAACAATAGTAATGTCGAGGGCTTTTATCCTATTATCTCAGATACAATTTCGGGAGTATTGACCTGACTCCATAACATTAGAAGTAGAAAACCGTTGAGTGTTATGGAGTCTATCTAGCACCATTCTACCTGAACTAGCTCATACACAAACGCAAAATGGAGATGAGATTATTTCAAGTGTTCTTTCCACTTAAAATTTTTCAGTAAGCCCTTGATAAAAGTTGACTGTTTATAAAATGTTTCCAGATGATGTCACAGTCATCCATTTCATAAAATGGAAATGCGTGTTTTGATCCAGTAGGTCAATTTATTGGTCTGACAATATACCAAGACTGACTTCATTGTGAGCAATGTCACACCTCTAGTTTCAAAGAATGTGGCTCAAATCTAAAAGATCAGCTATGCCCTCCTTTCTTTTCCAAGTCAAGAGACAGTTCTCTAATTATAGCGGACTACAATAAGAATATCTGTGTAACTAATTCAGGTGAAAATTAATTAGGCCTCTCTTCCCCGGATAGGCAGTAAAAGCCTTTACTCTCTGATAACCAACCTCCCTTCCCAAAGGCTCCATGTGGATAAGCCCCCAAAGGCATGTCCTGCTGGGTTGTGCTGCCACCCAGTGCCATAAGGGCTGGAAGGGCTTCAGTGGGTTGAACAGATGTGAAACACAGGAGTCCAGCTAAAATGTGTGACGGGGCCCAGCCTGGCTGTTGAACTGAAAAGTGCTCTGTGCAAAGCAGCACGGCAACTTGACTGAAATCAGGGCAAACTCAAAAGACACTTTCTTAGTGACCTGTTTTACCCTCCTCACAACGTGAATTATTACCAAGGGTCTCAAGGGCATTCTCTGACATCAAACACTGCTCAGTCAGCAAAACCACATTTTGACAAATTTAAGGAGAAACAAACCAAAACCATTCATGGATTTAATTGTTCATAAAACACAGATGGATTGAAAAGATTAAGAGGGAAAATATCTGGGCAAAATAAACTTGGAGTTAGTAAACACAACACATGCAAAAACTGCTTGAGACATTGGGAACAAAAATACTAGGGTCAGATCACCCAGCCCTGTTATTAAATCTCGTATCTCAGCCTCAGACGGCCAACAGCAGTGTGAGCCCCATACAGGGCACTATATACTGCCCATCTAATGAAAGTAAGCCCTAGACTCAGGCTGCCAAGGGACAGGAAAGCCCTCTAGAAGCACAGTGCACTGTACAAAGGTGCCCTTCCAAATATGAGAGCAACAGTTTTCTACAGCCCACCACAGCTACAAATCATTTGTGCTGGCTTCATTCCCATTGGCTTATGGCCTTTCTAACCAGGATAGATGATATATAGATATATAGATAGATAGATAGATAGATAGATAGATATAGATAGATGATAGATAGATCAATCTACATATGTAAATTGGAGAGGATCCAATCACTTTTAGCTTGAAACTGGAATTAGGTAAAAAAGGCGAATACCTGGATTTAGAGTTCACCCTTCAAATATACCTCTTTTGGAAAATTGGTGGCCTTCTTAAATATTGTCCATTGTCTCCTAACATATGAATTTATAATTTAAAACTCCCTTATTGGGGCTTACTTGCCTTCATCAATATTTTAGCCATTCTGAAAATAGAATTTGGAGGACATTTTCCCAAATATCCTTCAAGACATATGCTATTTTATCAATTTTTCACTCACAGTAATTAAACCAAGGAATTATAGTCCTCCATCAGTTTACCCTGGTTAACAGCAAATGCATAGGTTCATTTTGGAAGGATGTCTCAAATTGCATAGTGGAGAAAACTTGAACACGTTAGTGACATCAATATCTACTCTTGGCAAATCCTATGCCCCCTACAGATTAACTAAAACTGTATGGTGGCCTAAGTTTGCAAATAATTTGATTGTTTATGAATGTTTCCTTGCAATAAGAACAAACCTATATATGAAAAATGATGTTCAATATAGTAGTCTGAAAGCTATTCTAAAAGTAAGTTAAGTACAATTACAACTGTACTTTCTATAAACAACGTCTTCACTATTTGCTCTGAAATTTGAATTACCCTCTGTTAGCATCTGTCAGCAATGAGGTAGCTTATTAAGACTATAAGCCAGCAGGAGGGCAAGATGGTGTTTAAGATAATCACAACCTCCCCACAGCAACACACGCACATTATTTTCTATTCTTCTTAGTAAATATCTCAGGTATTTATTCTACTGTATGGACTAAAATTATTTTTGTTCAGGGCTACCCTATCTCCCTGTCACAGAAACCTAACAAGAGATTAGGGTTCTGATTTAAATTGCATTTGACCCTAAGGATTACCATATGAAAATGCATTCTAAAATCCAATGTTCAGGTTGTTGTTGACAGTTTTGTTTATCTCCCTTTACAAATGCCAACTCCTACCATTCTCCTCCCTCTACTTTTTAACAAATATTTCTTATACTGCAAGGAGCAGTTCAATATTTGCCTCTTCTCAGAACATCTTCATAGTTCTTGTATCATCTTATTCTGTCAGAATTTTTCTCATGTGCTCATATAGGATCTAGTGCTTACTTCTATCCCAATCCTTACATCATTTTGTAATCGATACATTATTTGTCTATCTTCCCACTAATTTCAGTGAAAGTTTAAAAATAGGTGATTTATTTCCTGGAAATTAATGTATATCAATAGATCAATTCCTCTGAACAGTAGACCAAAAACCTCCTGAAGGCAGCCCTCTTCACTGCTTTACTCATTGCAATATCTCCTGACACATGACAGACACTCAGTAAGCTTTTGTCCAGGAATTAGTCTAGTTTCAATTTAGTAGAATAAATAAAAATATATATACTTAGTAACATAATGATTCAAATCTCCGGAAGTAAAATCTATCTCTCTAAAGTAGACATAGGCAAACTACAGCCCATTGCCTGCTTTTGCACCCCTCCCAGCCAAGAATGGCTTTTAAATTTTCAAAATTTTTTTAATCAAAAGAAGAATACCATCAGAAATAAATGAAAAAGAAATGAAGGAAACGATAGCAAAGATCAATAAAACTAAAAGCTGGTTCTTTGAGAAGATAAACAAAATAGATAAATCACTAGCCAGACTCATCAAGAAAAAAAGGGAGAAGACTCAATCAATAGAATTAGAAATGAAAAAGGAGAAGTAACAACTGACACTGCAGAAATAAAAAAAATCATGAGAGATTACTACAAGCAACTCTATGCCAATAAAATGGACAATCTGGAAGAAATGGACAAATTCTTAGAAATGCACAACCTGCCAAGACTGAATCAGGAAGAAATAGAAAATATGAACAGACCAATCACAAGCACTGAAATTGAAACTGTGATTAAAAATCTTCGAACAAACAAAAGCCCAGGACCAGATGGCTTCACAGGTGAATTCTATCAAATGTTTAGAGAAGAGCTAACACCTAACCTTCTCAAACTCTTCCAAAATATAGCAGAGGGAGGAACACTCCCAAATTCCTTCTACGAGGCCACCATCACCTTGATACCAAAACCAGACAAGGATGTCACAAAGAAAGAAAACTACAGGCCAATATCACTGATGAACATAGATGCAAAAATCCTCAACAAACTACTAGCAAACAGAATCCAACAGCACATTAAAAGGATCATACACCATGATCAAGTGGGGTTTATTCCAGGAATGCAAGGATTCTTCAATATACGCAAATCTATCAATGTGATAAACCATATTAAAAAATTGAAGGAGAAAAACCATATGATCATCTCAATAGATGCAGAGAAAGCTTTTGACAAAATTCAATACCCATATATGATAAAAACCCTGCAGAAAGTAGGCATAGAGGGAACTTTCCTCAACATAATAAAGGCCACATATGACAAGCCCACAGCAAACATCATCCTCAATGATGAATAACTGAAAGCATTTCCACTAAGATCAGGAACAAGACAAGTTTGCCCACTCTCACCACTCTTATTCAACATAGTTTTGGAAGTTTTAGCCACAGCAATCAGAGAAGAAAAGGAAATAAAAGGAATCCAAATCGGAAAAGAAGAAGTAAAGCTGTCACTGTTTGCAGATGACATGATACTATACATAGAGAATCCTAAAGATGCTACCAGAAAACTACTAGAGCTAATCAATGAATTTGGTAAAGTAGCAGGATACAAAATTAATGCACAGAAATCTCTGGCATTCCTATATACTAATGATGAAAAATCTGAAAGTGAAATCAAGAAAACACTCCCATTTACCATTGCAACAAAAAGAATAAAATATCTAGGAATAAACCTACCTAAGGAGACAAAAGACCTGTATGCAGAAAATTATAAGACACTGATGAAAGAAATTAAAGATGATACAAATAGATGGAGAGATATACCATGTTCTTGGATGGGAAGAATCAACATTGTGAAAATGACTCTACTACCCAAAGCAATCTACAGATTCAATGCAATCCCTATCAAACTACCACTGGCATTTTTCACAGAACTAGGACAAAAAATTTCGCAGTTTGTATGGAAACACAAAAGACCCTGAATAGCCAAAGCAATCTTGAGAACGAAAAAAGGAGCTGGAGGAATCAGGCTCCCTGACTTCAGACTACACTACAAAGCTACAGTAATCAAGACAGTATGGTACTGGCACAAAAACAGAAAGATAGATCAATGGAACAGGATAGAAAGCCCAGAGAAAAACCCACACACATATGGACACCTTATCTTTGATAAAGGTGGCAGGAAAGTACAGTGGAGAAAGGACAGCCTCTTCAATAAATGGTGCTGGGAAAACTGGACAGGTACATGTAAAAGTATGAGATTAGATCACTCCCTAATACCATACACAAAAATAAGCTCAAAATGGATTAAAGACCTAAATGTAAGGCCAGAAACTATCAAACTCTTAGAGGAAAACATAGGTAGAACACTCTATGACATAAATTACAACAAGATCCTTTCTGACCCACCTCCTAGAGTAATGGAAATAAAAGCAAAAATAAACAAATGGGACCTAATGAAACTTCAAAGCTTTTGCACAGCAAAGGAAACCATAAACAAGACCAAAAGACAACCCTCAGAATGGGAGAAAATATTTGCAAATGAAGCAACTGACAAAGGATTAATCTCCAAAATTTACAAGCAGCTCATGCAGCTCAATAACAAAAAAACAAACAACCCAATCCAAAAATGGGCAGAAGACCTAAATAGACATTTCTCCAAAGAAGATATACAGACTGCCAACAAACACATGAAAGAATGCTCAACATCATTAATCATTAGAGAAATGCAAATCAAAACTACAATGAGATATCATCTCACATCAGTCAGAATGGCCTTCATCAAAAAATCTAGAAACAATAAATGCTGGAGAGGGTGTGGAGAAAAGGGAACACTCTTGCACTGCTGGTGGGAATGTGAATTGGTTCAGCCACTATGGAGAACAGTATGGAGGTTCCTTAAAAAACTACAAATAGAATTACCATATGACCCAGCAATCCCACTACTGGGCATATACCCTGAGAAAACCAAAATTCAAAAAGAGTCATGTACCAAAATGTTCATTGCAGCCCTATTTACAATAGCCCGGAGATGGAAACAACCTAAGTGCCCATCATCAGATGAATGGATAAAGAAGATGTGGCACATATATAAAATGGAATATTACTCAGCCTTAAAAAGAAACGAAATTGAGCTATTTGTAATGAGATGGATAGACCTAGAGTCTGTCATACAGAGTGAAGTAAGTCAGAAAGAAAAAAACAAATACCGTATGCTAACACATATATATGGAATTTAAGAAAAAAAATGTCATGAAGAACCTAAGGGTAAGACAGGAATAAAGACGCAGACCTACTGGAGAACGGACTTGAGGATATGGGGATGGGGAAGGGTGAGCTTTGACAGGGCGAGAGAGAGTCATGGACATATACACACTAACAAACGTAGTAAGGTAGATAGCTAGTGGGAAGCAGCCGCATGGCACAGGGATATTAACTCGGTGCTTTGTGACAGCCTGGAGGGGTGGGATAGGGAGAGTGGGAGGGAGGGAGACGCAAGAAGGAAGACATATGGGAACATATGTATATGTATAACGGATTCACTTTGTTATGGGGCAGAAACTAACACACCATTGTAAAGCAATTATACCCCAATAAAGATGTTAAAAAAAAAAAAAAGAATACCATTTCATGACCTGTGAAAATTATGTGAAATTCACATTTTGGTGTCCATAAATGAAGTTTTATTGGAAAGCAGCCATATTTATCCCTGCATGTACTGTCAGTGGCTGCTTTCACACGATAACTACAAACTGAACTAGTGGTGATATGACCAGCTATGTGTTCTCCTTGCTTTGCACTCCGTTGCACTACAGATTGCAAGGATGCCATTGTAATTCATTGACTTTCCCAGTATCACTTGTACTGCTGCACTGCAAAATGTTATTTATTTAATCTCACTGCACTTCATCATATCAATCAAGAGAGGAGGAGAAAAGTGGTTAGGGAATATCAACTTTTCAAGACACAGGGGGGAGTGAATTATTTATTATCAGATTAGATGGCAAAGCATGTCTTCATTATGCGATGACACTGTAAGTGTGTTAAAGAATACAGTATACATCTACATTACCAGACTAAGCACTCATCACCACAGCCTCAACTATAGGCAGAAAAATTAGAAAATTTGAAATGGGATACCTTATCACAGCAGAATTTCTCGCAAAATTTTTTATCTCTATGTATTTACCTATCTATCTATCTATCTATTATGTATCATCTATCAAGAGATAGACATGATTACAACCAAAATGTTTCCAAGTGGTTCATTTGCTAACCAAGCAACAAAGCCATTTACTGATGTTTAGTTAATTATACTGTTTCATTGCAGCAGTTGAAGAAATGTGTCCAGAGAAAATAAACTTATTTAAGGTTATTCGTTTTTTAGTAAGAGCACTTGTTTGAAGAGTTGAGGGCATTGGGAGGAACCTCAATGGTCGATTTAAAAGCAAAATTATTACAAACAATTATAAAAGGCAAAATTATAATTCATTAGATGATGGTATAAGAAGTTATCTTTATCACTTTGGGAATGGAAAAGATTTTTAAATAAGGCTAAAGGATAACAAACCCATAAATTGAAAGATTTTAAATTTCTACTTCATTAAATTAAAATTTAGATCATTTAAAAGATATCATAATCTCATAATGAAAGAATGCAAACTAAAATTGCACCTGTTAGATTGGCAAAAATCTGAAATTTATTTCTCAGCAAGATGGCAAGGTTAGGAAGAAATAAATCCTCTCTTTCACTACTGATGGGAAAATAAATTGGTCTAGCCAAGTCACCTTGTAAAGTGATTTCACAGTATCTATAAAAATCTCACAGCATTTCCACTTATGGGATTTTAGCCCTCAGTTATTTGTACAGAAGTATTTACTATAGATTTTTTACAGTAGCAGAAATTTTAAACAACATGGACGTCTGTCCTAAGGGGACTCATCACATGAATTAGAGAACACACACAATATGAAACAACTGAGATGCAATTATAAAAATTTGTTAAGCACCATATGTACAAAAACAGTGACCAGTTTAATTTTGAGGTGTATGCTAGAAAAAGCCTAGATTTTCTTGCAGACTGTTGATAGAAGAATGGGTGCTAAGACTCTGCAAGTGAGGGCTCAGGAGAAAGTGAGGAACACAATAGAGAAAGTGTCTATCACCTTAGAGAATGCATATGTGGTCATAAACATAATGCTGGTAAAAATATGAACACTAAATGTGCTTTTCATGAAGACTTCGAAGGAAATGAAGAACATGCTATTGGAAACTGGAGGATATCATTATGTCCTTGTGATATAGTACAGAGGATTTAGCTGAGTTGTGTCCTGATGTTGGATAGAAAGCAGAACTTTTAAGCAATGAACTTGAATATTTAGCTGAAGATATTTTAAGTAAAGTATTGAAGGTGTGATCTGTTTTTTCTTTGCCATTTACAGTAAAATGCAAGAGGAAAGTGATACATTGAGGGAAAACTGTTGGGGAAAAGGAATAAAGAAAAAAAAGGATCATTTGAGAAATTTGCAAAAGATGCTGATATTAGGAGATTCACTGTTCAGAAAGTGTGCTCTAGATAGAAGTCCAAGTGTGCACATGGACAATCTTTTGCTGAAAGAATTATGTGTGTCTTGTCTATCTACTCAGTCATATCAGCAGAGCCAGGAATTGAGGTAGTATTATTCAGGGAAGATTTGTGGAAGACTTGTGTAATGGTGTGGGTTTCCAGGACATACATGGGAGAACCACAAGGTTTTTTGACAATGTTATATCAGCAGAAAAACCGCCAGCTTATAGTGAAGGGGACATAAAGAGGATAAAATGAGGGAAGGTTGTTGGACTTCTGGAATTCTACTGGTGGGAAACAAACAGAGCTACTCAGCTGCAAACATGTGCTATTCTTCAAGAAAAGGGAGATGACTCTGAGAGCAGAGTCTTAGGCACAGAGGATGGAGCTGTGGTTACAGAGAACAGATCATCAAGTAACAGAGCATTATTTCCAGGCATTAAAAACTAATGGAATTTTCCCTTATGCATTGTGATATTACTTGGGATTGGAGACTTAGTTCTGCTTTTCATTTTCTCTCTTTTGGAATAGGAATGTCTATAAACTGTTATACTATGGCTGTCTCATCATTGTATTTTGTTTTCTAGTTTAACAGATCAACAGATGGAGAGAAATTTTGCCCCAGCCAGAGCCAAACCCATTCCTGATTTACATGATTAGATTAATGAGATCTGGGACTATTGATCTGATGATATTTAGATAAGATTTTAGACTTAGAGTTAATACTTTGGGGGAGGTCATGATGAGGTGAAAGTACTTTGCATGTAGGACAGATATTAATTTGGGAGGGGGCAGTGGGTAAACTATAGGGCTGAGTTGAATGGTAGTCTTCAGAAGCATAAGTATACATCCTAATCCCTGGAACCTGTGAATGTTAGCTTATTTGGAAAGAGGGTCTTTGCAGACGTAATTAAGAATCTTTTTTTTCCTTTTTTCTTTTTTATTGTGGTAAAATATATATAATGTAAAATTTACCATTTTAACTGTCAACTGTACAATTTCAGTGACATTAAGTATATTCACATTTTTGTGCAACCATCATCACCGCTATCATTTCCAGAATTTGTTCATCATTTGAAATAGAAACTCTGTACCCATTAAACAATAACTCCCCATTCATTTCAACCCGAAGGTCTCACGTAACCTTTCTTGTAGAGCAGGTCTAGTACTAACAATAAGTTAAGAATCTTGATATGAGAAAAGCAACCTCAATTAAACAGGTGGGCCCTAATTTCAATGGCAAGTGCCCTTATATATACACAGATGAGACGGCAATAAGAAGGAAGCAGAAATTGGAGTGGTGTGGTACCAAGCCAAGAAATCTGACAAATACTGGAAGCTGGGAGAGTAAGGGACAGAATTTCCCCTAGAACTTCTGGAGGAAGCCCAGCTCTGCTAGTATATTGACTTAGGACTTGTGGCCTTCAGAGCTGTGAGGGAATAAATTTATGTTGCTTTAAGCCTCCAAGTTTGTAGTAATTTTTTATGGCGGCTCCAGGGAACTGAGATGTTTTGGAAATGCCATCAAGCCTCAGATAGGAGACCCATGGATTGTTAAGACACTGACCCTGGGAAGAAAGCAGCATATAGTAGCCTCTCTAATGCAGTAACCATGGGTTTCCTAGTTAACAGTAAAGTCATAGAAGTATTTCCAGTACAAATAAGAAAATTCTTCTTTTAACCAGTACCTTAATGAGCCTGCTTTCAAGCATATTCAAACAGTGAATTAAAACTAAGTTGTAAGAACTAAGAAGTAGGATAAAAATAAATTTTACCTTATTGGACTAATTTCATTTTTAATTATTTGAATGTTAATTCATGTACATCTATATATATTACATTTTTTTTTTTTTTTTTTTGTGGTACGCGGGCCTCTCACCGCCGCGGCCTCTCCCGTTGCAGAGCACAGGCTCCGGACGCACAGGCCCAGCAGCCATGGCTCACAGGCCCAGCCGCCCCACGGCACGTGGGATCCTCCCGGACCGGGGCACGAACCCGTGTCCCCTGCATCGGCAGGCAGACTGCCAGCAACTGCGCCACCAGGTAAGCCCTACATCTATATATTAGATAAAATACATTGGCTGTTTATCTTTTGGTACTAGAACCTGTAATTAATTTTTCTCTTAATTAAATGAAAAAGATAAACTCTATTTCTAAATTTCTAAGTGATTGTTTCCTTTATTTGTTGGCATTAGGAATTTGCTTTGGGAAATCAAAATCCTTAAAAATTGTTAGCCTTCATCTGCAAAGACACAGAGATAACCATGTGGCTTACTATTCTGAAACTAGATGGTTAACACACCTCCCAAAATTACAGGTCATAACTTGTTAGGGCTGTTATAGAAGAGACACAGACATCATATGTTAGCAAATATTCATGAAAATAACAGTAACACAGCAATAATAGTTAACATGTATTGGGCTGTTACCCACAGCTAAGCATTTCTCAGTGGGGTGAGAAGTGGCTGGCTGTGGTTTCTTGATGCTTATGGCTCTCCACTATATGTCACAACCATCTCCATCCTGCAAGTCTTGAGCTTAATGTGGTTGACCCAGACAGCGTCTGGCTTTTCTTTATCTTTGTTATCAGACAGTAGTGTTTGCCTGAAGGTGAAAAAAAAAAAAAATCAACTCACAGGCAAAGATAAAACATAACCTCTGAAGAGAATGAAAATGTGGAACAGACATACTGATAATTTTACATGTCAGTATGTAAAATTTACATAGTAATGTAATGCTGAAAACCATCCTCTAAAATTGGGACTACTATAATCGTCATTGCAAGTAAGGCATTTGATGTTTAATCCCTTCTCAGTCTACAGCTTATGTTAGCCCCCCTCAGCCCTGACATCCACAAGGGCTTTCTTAAGGCAGCAGCTTTTGTGCATGTACCATTTTCACTTCTCTATGCGAGAGGCAGTCCCACTTTCTCCTTGAGTCACATTAACAATTATATACAAAGCAACAGAATCCACACAACTAAGAAGAACACACTCTCCACCTTGTAAAAGAAGACAATTTGTATCAATGTTTTAGATCTTGATTTCTTGTGAGCAATAAATTTTAATCACAGCACATTAAGAAAGAATTTTGCCATCTGCTAAGAACAAAACAGCTCTTTCCTTTAAAGTAAGCAGATTAGACCTGCCGCTTCCATTAAGGGTAGGATCTTGGTGTTTTATTGGCTTTTAGAATTGCTTGCAATTCTAATTCCACCATTTTATCATTCAGAGTCACTTCTATAAAGCTAAAGGTTATCATAGGAAAGTCTTTGTGGCAAGCCTCTAAACTAGCCTGCCTGTGGGCTCCCTCCCTATAGAGGGAAACACCCAAACTGAAAAGAAACTGTGGGAATCCCCACAGAGGTGACAGGATTTGCTGGTGTGGAGCTTCTGATATCGTCACAAAGGGGAGGCAGCCAGGCTCTACATTATGAGGATAAAGTAGAAAGGGAGCTTTGGGGTTTTCCCCTTTTGCTCTGTACCGCTGCGGTGTTGGGTCTTCATTGCTGCATGAGGACTTTCTCTAGTTGCAGCAAGCAGGGGCTGCTCTTCGTTGTGGTGCGTGGGCTTCTTATTGCGGTGGTGGCTTCTCTTGTTGTGGAGCACGGGCTCTAGGCATGAGGGCTTCAGTAATTGTGACACGTGGGCTCAGTAGTTGTGGCGCGTGGGCTCTAGAGTGCAGACTCAGTAGTTGTGGCGCACGGGAGTGGCTCATGGGCTTAGTTGCTCGGCGGCATGTGGGATCCTCCCGGATCAGGGCTATAACCCGTGTCCCCTGCATTGGCAGATGGATTCTTAACCACTGCACCACCAGGGAAGTCCTCTTCCAAATTTCTAAGGAACAGATACTTCTTATACATATTATATTATTATAAATTTAAATATATTATTTGTGTATGATATTATTACATATATATTTTTAAAAATAATTAATTTATTTAATTAACATTTGATTATCAAATATTACTTTATATAATTAATATTTAATTTAATTATATAAATTATATATACATATACATATAGAGATAGAGACAGAGAAAAAATTCCAAGTTCATTATTCTATGAGGCTATTGTAACTTGAATGCTAAAAATAGATAAGGATAGTACACAAAAACAAACTATATAGGCAAACTCTACTTCTTAAAATATATGCAAAAATCCTAAACTAGATGTAACAACAATAACAACAACAGCAAATGGCAACACAGTAAAACATTCATACATCATAACCAAAAGGGCTTATTCTGGGAATTGAAAGTGTCTCATCATTAGGAATTGTATTTTAAAAATCCACTATACTAAGAGATAGTAACATCTTAATAAACACCAAGAAGGAAATGGATAAAATTTACCAGCTATAGTTATGGTATAAACAAACTATCAAACAAAATAACACAGAATATGGATTCTACCAAACATTTCAAGAAATAACAACAATTCTTCTCAAACTTTTCCCAAAAATTTAAGGCGAGGGAACACTCCCAAGCTCACTTTGTGAGATGTGCATTGCCCTGCTACCTGAGCCAGGTGGGAACACCATAGGAAAAGAAAACCACAATATCCCTGATTAATATAGATGTATTCTCAACAAAATACTAGCAAACCTAATTCAACAGCACATTAGAAGGATCATGTATCAGAATCAAGTGGGATTTTTTCCTGGGATGCAAGCCTGGTTCAACATACACAAATCAATAAATGTAATACATCACAATAATAGAATGAAAGATAAAAATCATATAACCATCTCAATAGATGCAGAAAAAGAATTTGACAAAATACAACATTCTTTCATGATAAAAATTCTCAATGGGTTGGGTATGGAAGGAGTGTACCTCAATATAAAGAGGGCCATATATGACAGGAAAACAGGTAGTATCATACTCAATGGTGAAAAGTTGAAATGTTTCCCTCTAAGGTCAGGAACAATACAAAGGTGCCCACTCTCACCACTTCTATTCAGCATAGTGCTGGAAGTCCTAGCCAGTGAAATCATACAGAGAAAGAGAAATTAAAGGAATCCAAATCAAAAAGGAAAAAGTAAAACTGTCTTCGTCTGCAGATGATATGGCCTTATGTAGAGAAAGTCTGAGAGACTCCACCAAAGGACTGTTGGGATTAATCAATGAGTTCAGTAAGGTTCAGGATACAAAAATCAAAATGCAAAATTCAGTCCTATTGCTGTAAACTAACAATGAAAAATCTGGAAAAGGAGTAAAAAAAAACCCATTTACAATAGCAGCAAAAACAATAAAATTGGGGGTAAATTTAACAAAGAAAGTGAAATATCTGTACACTGAATACTTCAAGACTTTGATGAAAGAAATTGAAGATGACACAAAAAAATGGAAAGATGTTTCATACTTACTGATTGAAAGAATTAATATTGTTAAAATGCCCATATTACTCAAAGCCCTCAATAGATTCGATGCAACCCTTATCAAAATTCCAATGGCATTGTTAGCAGAAATAGAGCAATTTTAGGATTTGTATGAAATCACAAAAGACCCTGAATCTCCAGGACAATCCTGACAAAGGAAAGTCTAGAAGTACCATACTTCCTGATCTCAAACATTGCTACAAAGCTATAGTAATCAAAACAATATGATACTAGCATAAAAATATACACATGGACCAATGGAACAGAATTAAAAGCCCAGAAATGAGCCCATGAATATATGGTCAACTGATATTTGACAAGGACGCCCAGAATGCTCAATGAGGAAAAGACAGTGTCTTCAGTAAATAACATTGGGGAAACTAGATAACCACATGCAGAAGAATAAAATTGGACCCCTACTTTGCACCATTTACAAAAATTAACTCAAAATAGATTAAAGACTTAAACATGAGAATTGAAACCATAAAACTCTGAGAAGAAAACATAAGAGAAAAGCCCATTTGACATTGATCATCCAACAATTTTTCAGCTATGATAACAAAAGCACAAGCAACAAAAGAAAAGATTAATAAGTGGGACTACATCAAACTGAAAAGATTCTGCACAGCAAGAGAAACAATCAACAAAATGAGGGGACGACCTACAGAATGAGAAAAAAATATTTGCAAATCATATATCTGAGAGGGGTTATTATCCAAAATATATAAAGAACTCATACAACTCAATAGCAAAAACAAACAAACAAAAAAAAACAAACAAACAATCTGACTTAAAAATGGGCAGGAAAACTGAATAGACATTTTTCAAAAAGTCACATACAAATGGCCAACAGGTACATGAAAAGGTGCTTGGCATCAGTAATTATCAGGGGAATGCAAATCAAAACCACAATGTGGTATAACCTCACACTTGTTAGAATAGCTATTGTCAAAAAGATGAGGTAAGTGTTGACAAGGATGTGGAGAAAAAGGAACACTTATGTGCTATTAGTGGGAATGTAAATTGGTGTAGCCACTGTGAAAAACAGTGTGGAGATTTCTCAAAAAATTAAAAATAGAACTACCATAAGATCTAGCAATCCCTCTTCTGGGTATGTATCCTAAGGAAATTAAAACAGGATGTTGAAGAGATATGTGCATATGCACATTCACATATGTGCATATGTGAATGTTTCAGCATTATTCACAATATAGAAACAACCTAAATGTTTATCAACAAATGAACAAATTATATATATAATATATAAATTAATATTTATATTATATATATTATTATTATTTAGCCTAGAATGGGGGACATATTTGTACCTTTATTTTTTTTTTTATTGGAGTAGAGTTGATTTACAATGTTGTGCTAGTTTCAGGTGTAGAGTAAAGTGAATCAGTTTCACTCTTTTTTAGATTCTTTTCCCATATAGTCCATTACAGAGTATTGAGTAGAGTTCCCTGTGCCTTACAGTAGGTCCTTATTAGTTATCTATTTTATATATAGTAGCATGTATAAGTCAACCGCAATCTCCCAATTTATCATTGGAAAGAATGAGAGAAAAGATCATGATTTGCAGCCAATATTATACTTTAATGATTTAAGAGGGTCAAATGAATACCTCTGAGAATAATTTACTAATATGACTAGATAAAAGATGAACATAAAAAATCAATAAATTTCTAATATACTAAAATATAACATGGGTATTCCTTCACATTCATAATAGTAAAAATCCTATTGACTACTTAGTAAAAACACAACATAAACGTAAATGACCTATTTTGTGGAAAAATATAAATTTTCTGGATAGTACAGAGAAGAGAAGGCACATCATGAGGCTGTGAATATATGTGGGAATAAAACTTCCAGTTTAAAAAAAAAAAAACTTCCAGTACTGACTTCATTTTCTGACAATGTCCAACAAGAAAATTCCCCTTCCACTTCACTAGTTCTCAGTTTAAATGTGTCTAATTTCTGTTAAAGCCACACACTGAGTTCTCAGTTTCAGTTACTATATATAATATTTTTATTTCTAGTATTGCTATCCTATGTTTAACATTTTTTGTATTGTGCCAAAGCATTCAATTCTGTCTTTTAATGCCTCATTCATATTAATTATATTTATTTTAATGTCCCATGTTTGATAGCATCATTACCTGGATCTTCTGCAGATCTCTTTCTATTGCCCTTTTTTTTTTTCTTGGTTAGGTTGTCTCTGCTCAAGTGCCTGAATATTTCTGATTGAGTTACAGTCATCGTATATGGAAAATTGTAGCAGTAATTGCAATCTCTAGATGTTGAGATTTTCCTGCAGAGAAGACCTTGCTTCTCATGGAGCTAAAAGGATCACTAGCATTTCTGGATCACCTTGATCCAACAACCAAAGAATCAGGGACTGAGGAAACTTGAACCTTGTCTTCAGACCCTGACAAGCCTAATGTCTAGTTCATTCAAACCCCTAGGATGTAGGCATCTGATTTTCAACCAAAAGCTTGGGGTATTTACCACGGTCTCTCCTGTTTGACAGTTTCTGAAACTTGTAAGCACTTATAGAAGTTCAACTTCATACTACACCATCATTATGCCAGTTAAGGAAGCAGTTTAGAAATTACCAATGACTCCTTGTAGTCTTTGTATAGTAGAATCTCATGTTAACATGGAACTCTGGCTTAGGTCTGGTATAGTGCTGCACTGTTCAATACAAGTATAAACAAGTCACATATATAGTTTTAAATTTTCTCTTAACCACATTGAAAAATGAAAGAAACAGGTGAAGTTAACTTTAATAATACATTTTGAGAGACCTTCAAGATGGCAGAGGAGTGAGATGTGGAGATCACCTTCCTCCCCACAAATACATCAGAAATGCATCTACTTGTGGAACAACTCCTACAGAACACCTACTGAATGCTGGCAGAAGACCTCAGACTTCCCAAAAGGCAAGAAACTCCCCACATACCTGGGTAGAGCAAAAGAAAAAACAGAGACAAAAGAATAGAGACTGGACCTGAACTTCTGGGAGGGAGCTGTGAAGGAGGAAAAGTTTCCACACACTGGGAAGACACTTCATTGGCGGAGACAGGGAGTGAACAGGGGGAAAGCTTTGGAGTCACAGAGAAGAGCACAGCAACAGGGGTGCGGAGGGCAAAGTGGAGAGATTCCGGAACAGAGGATTTGTGCCGACCAGCACTCACCAGCCTGAGAGGCTTGTCTGCTCACCCACCAGGGCAGGCGGGGTCTGGAAGCTGAGGCTCCAGCTTCGGAGGTTAGATCCCAGGGAGAGGACTGGGGTTGGCTGCGTGAACACAGCCTTAAGGGGGCTAGTGCAAAACAGCTAGCTGGGAGGGAGTCTGGAAAAAGGTCTGGAACTGCCTAAAAGGCAAGAGACCATTGTTTTGGGGTGCGTGAGTAGAGAGGATTCAGAGCACCACCTAAATGAGGTCAGAGATGGACGTGAGCCATGGCTATCAGTGCAGACACCAGAGATGGGCATGAAATGCTAAGGCTACTGCTGCAGCCACCAAGAAGCCCGTGTGCAAGCACAGGTCACTATCCACACTTCCCCTCCCAGGAGCCTGTGCAGCCTGACACTGCCACGGTCCCGTAATCCAAGGACAACTTCACCGGGGGAACACACGTCATGCCACAGGGAGTTGCAATGTCACACCGGCCTCTGACGTGGCAGGTTCACCCCACATTCCATACCCCTGACCTCTTCCAGGCCTGAGTGAGCCAGAGCCCCCTTATAAGCTGCTCCTTTAACCCTGTCCTCTCTGGGCAGGAACACATACCTCAGGTGACCTACATGCAGAGGCAGGGCCAATCCAAAGCTGAAACCCAGGAGCCGGGCTAACAATGAAGAGAAAGGGAAATTTCTCCCAGCATCCTCAGGAGCAGCAGATTAAATCTCCACAATCAACTTGATGTACTCTGCATCTCTGGAATACCTGAATAGACAACGAATCATCCCAAAATTGAGGCGGTGGACTTTGAGAGCAACTGTAGACTTGGGGTTTGCTTTCTGAATCTAATTTGTTTCTGGTTTTATGTTTATCTTAGTTTAGTATTTAGAGTTTATTATCATTGGTATATTTGTTTACAGATTTGGTTGCTCTCTTCCTTTTTTTAAATATATATATATATATATATATATATATATATATTCCATTTTCTCTTTTATGTGTGTGCTTCTTTGTACAATTGTATCTGTATAGCTTTGCTTTTACCATTTGTCCTAGGGTTCTGTCTGTCCGTATGTTTTTTTTTTTTAGTATAGTTTTTAGCATTTGTTATTATTGGTGGATTTGTTTTTTGGTTTGGTTGCTCTCTTCTTTATTTCTTTCTTTTAATTTTTCCTTTTGTCATTAATTTTTAATTTTTCATAATTTTTAAATTTTATAACTTTTTCTTTTCTTTTCTTTCTTTCTTTCTTTCTTTCTTTCTTTCTTTCTTTCTTTCCTTCTGTCTTTCTTTCTTTTGTTTTTTTCTTTTTTCTCCCTTTTCCTCTAAGCCAGGTGGCTGACAGGGTCTTGGTACTCTGGCCGGTGGCAGGTCTGTACCTCTGAGTTTGGAGAGGCAAGGTCAAGATTTTGGTCCACCAGAGAACTCCCATCTCCACGTAATATCAAACTGCAAAAGCTTTCCCAGAAACCTCCATTACAATGCTAAGACACAGCTCCACTCAACGACCAGCAAACAGTGCTGGACACCCTATTCCAAACAACTAACAAGACAACAACACAACCCCACCCATTAGCAGAGAGGCTGCCTAAAATCCTAAAGGTCACAGACACCCCAAACACACCACTGGATGCAGTCCTGCCCACCATAAAGACAAGATCCAGCCTCATCCACCAGAACACAGGCACTAGTCCCTTCCACCAGGAAGCCTACACAACCCACTGAACCAACCTTACCCAATGGGGGCAGACACCAACAACAACGAGAACTATGGAACTGCAGACTGTGAAAAGGAGAGCCCAAATACAGTATGTAAATCAGAAGACAAAGAAACACACAGCAGATGAAGGAGCAAGGTAAAAACCCACCAGACAAAACAAATGAAGGGGAAATAGGCAGTATAACTGAAAAATAATTCAGCATAATGATAGTAAAGATGATCCAAAATCTTGGAAATAGAATGGAGAAAATACAAGAAATGTTTAACAAGCAACTAGAAGAACTTAAGAGCAAACAAACAATGATGAACAATACAATAAATGAAATAAAAATTCTCTAGAAGGAATCTAGAGCAGAATAACTGAGGCAGAAGAATGGATAAGTGACCTGGAAGATAAAATACTGGAAATAACTACCACAGAGCAGGATAAAGAAAGAATGAAAAGAATTGAGGACAGTCTTAGAGACCTCTGGGACAATTAAATGCACCAACATTCAAATTATTGGGCTCCCAGAAGAAGAAGAAGAGAAAGAGAAAAGGAATGAGAAAATATTTGAAGAGATTATAGTTGAAAACTTCCCTAATATGGGAAATGAAGTAGTCAATCAAGTCCAGGAAGCACAGAGTTCCATACAGGATAAATCCAAGGAGAAACACACCAAGACACATATTAAACAAACTATCAAAAACTAAATACAAAGAAAAAATATTAAAAGAAGCAAGGGAAAAATGACAAATAACATACAAGGGAATCCCCAAAAGGTTAACAGCTGATCTTTCAGCAGAAACTCTGAAAGCCAGAAGGGAGTGACAGGACATATTTAAAGTGATGAAAGGGAAAAACCTACAACCAAGATAAGTCTACCAAGCAAGGATCTCATTCAGGTTCGATGGAGAAATGAAGATCTTTACAGACAAGAAAAAGCTAAGAGAATACATCACCACCAACCCAGCTTTACAATAAATGCCAAAGGAACTTCTCTAGGCAGGAACCACAAGAGAAGGAAAAGACCTACAATAACAAACTCAAAACAATTTAGAAAATGGTAAGAGGAAAATACATATCGATAATTACCTTAAATATAAATGGATTAAATGCTCCAACGAAAAGACATAGACTGGCTGAATGGAAACAGAAACAAGAACCGTATATATGTTGTTGACAAGAGACCCACTTCAGACCTATGGACACATACAGACTGAATGTGTATGTTTGAGGGGATGGAAAACGATATTCCATGCAAATGGAAATCAAAAGAAAGCTGGAGTAGCAATTCTCATATCAGACAAAATAGACTTTAAATTAGAAACTATTTCCAGAGACAAAGAAGGACACTAGATAATGATCAAGGGATCAATCCAAGAAGAAGATATAACAATTGTAAATATTTATGAACCCAACATAGGAGCACATCAATACATAAGGCAAATGCTAACAGCCATAAAAGGACAAATTGACAGTAACACAATCATAGTAGGGGACTTTAACATCCCACTTTCATCAATGGACAGGTCATCCAAAATGAAGATAAATAAGGAAACACAAGCTTTAAATGATACATTAAGCAAGATAGACTTAATTGATTTTTATAGGAATTCCATCCAAAAACAACAGAATAGACATTTTTTCTCAAGTGCTCATGGAATATTCTCCAGGATAGATCATATTTTGGATCACAAATCAAGCCTTGGTGACTTTAAGAAAATTGAAAGCCTATCAAGCAACTTTTCTGACCACAACGCTATGAAATTCGATACCAATTACGGGAAAACATCTATAAAAAATACAAACACATGCAAGCTAAACAATACGTTACTAAATAACCAAGAGATCACTGAAGAAACCAAAGTGGAAATCAAAAAACACCTAGAAACAAATGACAATGAAAACACGATGACCCAAAACCTATGGGATGCAGCAAAAGCAGTTCTAAGAGGGAAGTTTATAGCAATACAATCCTACCTCAAGAAACAAGAAACGTCTCAAATAAACAACCTAACCTTACAACTAAAGCATTTAGAGAAAGAAGAACAATAAACCCAAAGTTAGCAAAGGAAAGAAATCATAAAGATCAGATCAGAAATAAATTAAAAAGAAATGAAGGAAACAATAGCAAAAATCAGTAATACTAAAAGTTGGTCCTTTGAGAAGATAAAAAAATTGATAAACCATTAGCCAGACACATCAAGAAAAAAAGGGAGAAGACTCAAATCAATAGAATTAGAAATGAAAAAGAAGTAACAACTGACACTGCAGAAATACAAAGGATCATGAGAGATTACTACAAGCAACTCTATGCCAATAAAATGGACAACCTGGAAGAAATGGACAAATTCTTAGAAAAGCACAACCTTCCAAGACTGAACCAGAAAGAAATAGAAAATATAAACAGACCAATCACAAGCACTGAAATTGAGACTCTGATTGATTAAAAAATCTTCCAACAAACAAAAGCTCAGGACCAGATGGTTTCACTGGCGAATTCTATCAAACATCTAGAGCAGAGCTAACACCTATCCTTCTCAAACTCTTCCAAAACATAACAGAGGGAGGAACACTCTTAAATTCTTTCTATGAGGCTACCATCACCCTGATACCAAAACCAGACAAAAATGTCACAAAGAAAGAAAACTACAGGCCAATATCACTGATGAATATAGATGCAAAAATCCTCAACAAAAGAGTAGCAAACAGAATCCAAGAGCACATTAAAAGATCATACACCATGATCAATTGGGGTTTATCCCAGGAATGCAAGGATTCTTCAGTATACACAAATCAATCAGTATGATACACCATATTAAAAAATTGAGGGAGAAAAACTATATTATCATCTCAATACATGCAGAAAGAGCTTTTGACAAAATTCAACACCCATTTATGATAAAAACCACCAGAAAGTAGGCATAGGGAACTTACCTTAACATAATAAAGGTCATATATGACAAACCCTCAGCCAATATCGTTCTCAATGGTGAAAAATTGATACCATTTCCTCTAATATAAGGAATGAGACAAGGTTGTCCACTCTCACCACTATTATTCAACATAATTTTGGAAGTTTTAGCCACAGCAATGAGAGAAGAAAGAGAAATAAATGGAATCCAAAATGGAAAAGAAAAAGTAAAGTTGTCACTGTTTGCAGATGACATGTTACTATACATAGAGGATCCTAAAGATGCTACCAGAAAACTACTAGTGCTAATCAACAAATTTGGTAAAGTAGCAGGATACAATATTAATGCACAGAAATCTCTTGCATGCTTACACACTAATGATGAAAAATCTGAAAGTGAAATTAAGGAAACACTCCCATTTACTATTGCAACAAAAAGAATAAAATACCTAGGAATAAACCTACCTAAGGAGACAAAAGACCTGTATGCAGAAAACTATAAAACACTGATGAAAGAAATTAAAGATGATACAAACAGATGGAGAGATATACCATGTTCTTGGATTGGAAGAATCAACATTGTGAAAATGACTATACTATGCAAAGCAATCTACAGGTTCCATGCAATCCCTATCAAACTACCAATGGCATTTTTCACAGAACTACAACAAAAAATTTCACAATTTGTATGGAAACATAAAAGACCCTGAATAGCCAAAGCAGTCTTGAGAAAGAAAAATGGACTTGGAGGAATCAGGCTCCTGGACTTCAGACTATACTACAAAGCTGTAATCAAGACAGTATACTCTAGGCACAAAAACAGAAGTATAGATCAATGGAACAGGATAGAAAGCCCAGAGATAAACCCACGCACATATGGTCACCTTGTTTTTGATAAAGAAGGCAATAATATACAATGGAGAAAAGGCAGCCTCTTCAATAAGTGGTGCTGGAAATACTGGACAGCTACATGTAAAAGAATGAAATTAGAGCACTTCCTAACACCATACACAAAAATAAACTCAAAATGGATTAAAGACCTAAATCTAAGGCCAGACACTGTAAAAGTCTTAGAGGAAAACATAGGCAGATCACTCTATGACATAAATCACAGCAAGATCCTTTTGACTCACTTCCTAGAGAAATGGAAATAAAAACAAAAATAAACAAATGGGACCCAATGAAACTTAAAAGCTTTTGCACAGCAAAGGAAAGACAACCCTCACAATGGGAGAAAAAATTTGCAAACGAAGCAACTGACAAAGGATTAATCTCCAAAATATACAAGCAGCTCACGCAGCTCAATATCAAAAAAACCAAACAACCCATTCCAAAATTGGGTAGAAGACCTAAATAGACATTTCTCCAAAGAAGATATACAGATTGCCAACAAACACATGAAAGAATGCTCAACATCACTAATCATCAGAGAAATGCAAATCAAAACTACAATGAGGTATCACCTCACACCAGTCAGAATGGCCATCATCAAAATATCTACAAACAGTAAATGCTGGAGAGGGTGTGGAGAAAAGGGAGCCCTCCTGCACTGTTGTTGGGAATATAAATTGTTACAGCCACTATGGAGAACAATATGGAGGTCCCATAAAAAACTAAAAATAGAACTACCATACACCCCAGCAATCCCACTACAGGGAATATACCCTTTTAAAAGCATAATTCAAAGAGAGTCATGTACCACAATGTTCATTGCAGCTCTATTTACAATAGCCAGGGCATGCAAGCAACCTAAGTGTCCATTGACAGATGAATGGATAAATAAGATGTGGCACATATATACAATTGTATATTACTCGGCCATAAAAAGAAACAAAATTGAGTTACTTGTAGTGAGATGGATGGACCTAGGGTCTGTCATACAGAGTGAAGTAAGTCAGAAAGAGAAAAACAAACACTGTATGCTAACACATATATATGGAATCTAAAAAAAAAAATATATATATATATATATATATATATATATATATATATATGGTTCTGAAGAACCTAGGGACAGGACGGGAATAAAGACGCAGACCTACTAGAGAATGGACTTGAGGATACGGGGAGGGGGAAGCATAAGCTGGGCCAAAGTGAGGGAATGGCATGGACATATATACACTACCAAATGTAAAACAGATAGCTAGTTGGAAGCAGTCACATAGCACAGCGAGATCAGCTCGGTGCTTTGTGACCACCTAGAGGGGTGGGATACGGAGGGTGGAAGGGAGATGCAAGAGGGAGGAATTATGGGGATATATGTACATGTATAGCTAATTCACTGTTATAAAGCAGAAACTAACACACCATTGTAAAGCAATCATACTCCAATGAAGATGTTAAAATAAATAAATGAATAAAACAATCTAATGTTAAAAAAATACATTTTTTCAATCTAATATATCCAAAATATTACCATTTAATATATAATCAACATAACTTACTGATGAGATTGTTTTCATTTTTTTTTTCTTACTAAATCTTCAAAATCAGTATGTGTTTTAAAATTACAGCACATGTCAATTAGGACTAGGCACATTTCAAAGCTAAATAGCCACATGCAGTTAGTGGTAACTCATTGGTCACCACAGTCTAGAACATTAAACAGTTGTAAATACTAAAGCAAGTTGCTACAGCACCTATGTGAGTTTTGAAAGAGATGTAACCATCATGCTAGCCAATTTTTCACCTCTAGGGTCTAAGAGATGTAAAAGGCTGGCACGGAAGGAGTAACTTATCAGAAAATTGTCACTCTGCTGCTCTACACTTGCCATGAGGGTGGGGAGGGTTGTCCCCATTCACCCTTCACTTCAAACAAGGTGAAAGGGGCTTCAAGAGAGATTGAACTGCCCCTTCTGGAACTTGAGAGTCACAAGACCTGTTTACTGAGCCTCATCTGCAAAAAGCCTAAAGGTGAGAGATTGTGTTGATACTGTCCTGCCTCATGGAAGGATAAAAATACAACTTTTGGGGCTTCCCTTGTGGCGCAGTGGTTGGGAGTCCGCCTGCCGATGGAGGGGACGCGGGTTTGTTCCCTGGCCCAGGAAGATCCCATATGCCGCGGAGCAGCTGGGCCCGTGAGCCATGGCCGCTGAGCCTGCACGTCTGGAGCCTGTGCTCTGCAACGGGAGAGGCCGCAAGAGTGAGAGGCCCGCGTATCGCAAAAAAACAAAAAACAAACAAACAAACAAACAAAAAAACAACTTTTGGAAGCAAGTTGTTGTTTCACTGATTTGAAGACTGGCCAGTCAGGAGGAGGTAGTACAAAAACAAAATGTTCCACTCACACCTGTCCCAACTCCCTGCAATTTCCTAGTCTGAAATAATCCAAGGGTGTCAAAGAAGATAATTTTTAAATGTAATGATAGTTGAAGTTTTGATTATTACATTGGGCTGACCAATAGAAGCACTGGGATGAGATTGTTCTTATGAATAAAATGTGCCAGAAAGCCATGACACTTGTTCATCCAAGAAACTGGCTACCTGAAGGGAGTTTCACTTCTTGTCCCTCTGCCCATTTTTAAATCAGATCATTTCTTCTTTTGTTACTGAGTTGTGTGAGTTCTTTATATATTTTAGACTTGAACCCATTATCATATATATCATTTGCAAATATGCTCTCATTCAGTAGGTTGCCTTTCCATGTCCTTGATCATTTCCTTCACTGTGCAAAAGCCTTTTAGTTTGATGAACTCCCATTTGTTTATTTTTGTTTTTGTTGCCCTAGCCCGAGGAGACAGATCCAAAAACTATTGTCATGACCAATGTCAAAGAGTGTACCACCTACATATTCTTCTAGAAATTTTACAGTTTCAGGCCTGACATTTAAGTCTTTAAAATATTTTGATTTTATTTTTGTATATAGTGCAAGGAAGTGGTCCAGTTTCATTCTTTCCCATGTAGCTGTCCAGTTTTCTCAACACCATTCATTGAAGAGACTGTATTTTCCCCAGTATACTCTTGGCTCTTTTGTAACAAATTGACCATATAAGTGTGGGTTTATTTCTGGGCTTTCTATTCGGTTTCATTGCTCTATGTGTCTGTTTTTCTTCCAGTTCAATACAGTTTTGATTACTATATCTTTGCAGTATAGTTTGAAATCAGGGAGCACAATACCTTCTTTTTTTTTTCTTAAGATTACTTTGACTATTCAGGGCATTTTGTTGTTCTATACAAATTTTAGGATTATTTGTTCACGTTCTGTGAAAAATGCCCTTAGTATTTTGATAGAGATTACACTGAAATGGTAGATTGCTTTGGGCAGTACAGTCATTTTAAAATACTAATTCTTATTCATAAGCACAACATATCTTTTAATTTATTTGTGACATCTTCAATTTCTTTAATCAATGTCTAATAATTTTCAATGTAAAGATCTTTCATCTTCTGGTTAAATTTATTCCTAGGTATTTTTTTCTTTTAGATGCAATTGTAAATGGGATTGTTTTCTTAATTTCCTTTTCCCAAAGTTTGTTATTAGTGTAGAGAAATGCAAAATATTTCTTTTTGTTGATATTGTATCTTGCAACTTTACTGAATTTATATTAGCTCTAATTTTGGTGGAGTCTTTAGTGTTTTCTATATATGTAGTATCACGTCATCCTCAAACAGTGACAATTTTACTTCTTCCTTTCCAGTTTGTATTTTTTAAATCTCTTTTTCTTGTCTGATTGCTGTAGCTGAATATTATACTATGCTGAATAAAAGTAGCAATAGAGGGTAAGCTTTTCTTTTTCCTGGTCTTAGAGGAAACGTTTTCAGCTTTCACCATTATAAGTATGACGTTAGCTGTGGTTTTTGTCGTATATAGCCTTTATTATGTTTAGTTATGTTCCCTCTATCCCCTCTTTGTTGAGAGTTTTATCATAAATTGATGTTGAATTTTGTCAGATGTTTTTTCTTCATTTATTGAGATAATATAATTTTTATCCTTTGTTTTGTTAATATGGAGTATCATGCATTTGTGAATATTTAACCATCTTTACATTACCTGGAATAAATCTCACTTAATCATGGTGTATGATCCTTTTAATGTATTGTGAAATTTGGTTTGCTAATATTTTCTTGAGAATTTTTGCATTTATGTTCATGAGAGATATTATCCTGTAATTTTCTTTTCCTGTAATGTCTTCAGCTGGTTTTGGTATCAGGATAATGCTAACCTTGTAGAATGATTTTCAAAGCAGTCCTTCCCCTTCCATTTTTTGGAATAGTTTGAGAAGAATAGGTGTTAACCCTTCTTTAAATGTTTGGTAAAGTTTACCTGTGAAGCTGTTGAGTCCTGGACTTTTGTTTGTTGGAAATTTTTGATTACTGATTCAATTTCATTACTAATTCAATTTCATTGCTCTGTTCAGGTTTTCTATTTCTTCTTAATTCAGTGTTGAAAGATTGTGTGTTCCTAGGAATTTATACTTTTCTTAGGTTGTCCAGTTTTTAGTGTATACATATTTGAAGTGATCTCTTTTGATTCCTGGTATTTCTGTGCATCAGTTTTAGTTTCTTCTCTTTTATTTCTGATTTGATTAATTTGAGCTTTCCTTTTTCTTGATGAGTCTGGCTAAAGTTTTATCAGTTTTGACATATTTTTATTTTGTGTATTGCTTAACTAATTATTTTTGAGATATATGATTTGACTACTTTGTCTCATAACCTTTATACTAGATTTATAGGTGGTTGATACACTACCTTTACTATGTGTTTGCCTTTATGAGTGAGTTTTTTCTTTCATAATTTCCTTGTTTCTAGTTATGACCTTTTCTTTTCCATTAAAACAAGTTCCTTTAACATTTCTTGTAAGGCTGTTTTAGTGGTGATGAACTCTTTAGTTTTTACTTTTCTGAGGAAACTTTTTATTTCTCCTTCAAATCTGAATGATAACCTTGCTAGGCAGAGTATTCTTGGTTGCAAAGTTTTGTTTGTTTGTTTGTTTTCCTTTCAGCACTTTGAAAACATCATGTCAGCCACTTCTGGTCTGTAAACTTTCTGCTGAAAAATCAGCAGTAGTCTTCTGGGGACTCTCATGTGGTTAACTAGCTTTTTTTTTTTCTTCTTGCTGCTTTTAAGATTCTATCTTTACATTTTTAAAATTAATTTTTATTGGAGTATAGTTGATTTACAATGTTGTGTTAGTTTCTCCTGCACAGCAAAGTGAATCAGATATACGTATGCATATATCCATTCTTTTTTAGATTCTATTCCTGTATAGGTCATTACAGAGTATTGAGTAGGCTTCCCTGTGCTATACAATAGGTTTTTATTAGTTATCTATTTTATATATAGTGTGTGTATATGTCATTTTCAATCTCCCAATTTATTCCTCCCCCTTTCCCCCTTGGTAACCAAAAATTTGTTTTCTACATCTGTAAGTCTATTTCTGTTTTGTAAATAGGTTCATTTCTACCATTTTCCTTAGATTCCACATATTAGTGATATATGATATTTGTCTTTCTTTGTCTGACTTGCTTCACTCAGTATGACAATATCTAGGTCCATCCATGTTGCTGCAAATGGCATTATTTCATTATTTTTTATGGCTGGGTAATATTCCATTGTATATATATACCACATCTTTTTTTTTTTTTTAATTAATTAATTTATTTATTTTTGGCTGTGTTGGGTCTTTGTTTCTGTGCGAGGGCTTTCTCTAGTTGCGGAGAGCGGGGGCCACTCTTCATTGCGGTGCATGGGCCTCTCACTGTCGCGGCCTTCTCTTGTTGCAGAGCACAGTTTCCAGTCGCGCAGGCTCAGTAGCTGTGGCGCACGGGCTTAGTTGCTCTGCGGCATGTGGGATCTTCCCAGACCAGGGCTCAAACCCGTGTCCCCTGCATTGGCAGGCAGATTCTCAACCACTGCGCCACCAGGGAAGCCCGATATACCACATCTTCTTTATCCATTCCTCTGTTGATGGACATTTAGGTTGCTTCCATGTCTGGGCTATTGTAAGTAGTTCTGCAATGAACATTGGGGTACATGCATCTTTTCAAATTATGGTTTTCTCTGGGTATATGCCCAGGAGTGAGATTGCAGGATCATATGTTAGCTCTATTTGTAGTTTTTTAAGGAACCTCCATACTGTTCTCAATAGTGGCTGTACCAATTTACATTCCCACTAACAGTGTAGTAGTATTCCCTTTTCTCCATACCATCTCCAGCATTTATTGCTGGTAGATATATTTTTTTAAATGATGGCCATTCTGACAAGTGTGAGGTGATACTTCATTGTAGTTTTTATTTGCATTTCTCTAATAATGGGCAATATCAAGCATCTTTTCATCTGCCTCTTATTCATCTGTGTATCTGTATGTCTTCTTTGGAGAAATGTCTATTTATATTTTCCACCCATTTTTTGATTGGGTTATTTGTTTTTTTTTTTATATTGAGCTGCATGAACAGCTTGTATATTTTGGAGATTAAGCCCTTGTCAGTTGCATCTTTTGCAAATATTTTCTCCCATTCTGTAGGTTGTCTTTTCATTTTGTTTATGGTTTCCTTTGCTGTGCAAAAGCTTGTAAGTTCCTGATCTTAGAGGAAATGTTTTCAGTTTTTCACCATTGAGAATAATGTTTGCTATGAGTTTGTTGTATATGACCTTTATTATGTTGAGGTATATTCCCTCTATTCCCACTTTCTGCAGAGTTTTTATCATAAATGGTGCTGAATTTTATTAAAAGCTTTTTCTGCATCTATTGAGATTATCATATGGCTTTTATTCTTCAATTTGTTAATGTGGTGTATCACACTGATTGATTTACATATGTTGAATCCTTGTACCCCTGGGATAAATCTCACTTGATCATGGTGTATGATCTTTTTAAAGTGTTGTTGCATTCGGTTTGCTAGTATTTTTTTGAGCATTTTTATGTCTATGTTCATCAGTGATATTGGCCTGTAATATTCTTTTATTGTGATATCTTTGTCTGGTTTTGGTGTCAGGGTGATGGTAGCCTCATAGAATGATTTTGGGAGTGTTCCTTCCTCTGCAATTTTTTGGAATGGTTTGAGAAGGATACATGTTGACTATTCTCAAAATATTTGATAGAGTTCTCCTGTGAAGCCATTTAGTCCTGGATTTTTGTTTGTTGGAAGTTTTTTAATCACAGTTTCAATTTCAGTACTTGTGATTGGTCTGTTCATATTTTCTATTTCTTCCTACTTCAACCTTGGAAGGTTGCGCCTTTCTAAGAATTTGTCCATTTCTTCTAGGATGTCCATTTTATTAGCATATAGTTGCTTGTAGTCGTCTCTTACAATCTTTGGTGTTTCTGTGGTGTCAGTTGTAACTTCTCCTTTTTCATTTCTGATTTTATTGATTTAAGTCCTCTCCCTTTTTTTTCTTGATGAGTCTGGCTAAAGGTTTATTAATTTTGTTTATCTTCTCAAAGAACCAGCTTTTAGTTTCATTGATCTTTGCTATTGTTTTCTTCTCTATTTCATTTATTTCTGCTCTTATCTTTATGATTTCTTTCCTTCTACTAACTTTAGGTTCTGTTTATTTTTATTTCTCTATTTGCTTTTAGAGTAAGGTTAGGTTATTTATTCTATCTTTATCTTTAACTCCTAAGATTTTAATTATAATGTGTCTCAGTGTGGATCTCTTTGGGTTTATCTTATTTGGTACTCTGTGCCTTCTGGACTTGAATGTCTGTTTCCTTAGGTTAGGGAAATTTTCAGCCATTATCTCTTCAAAAAGAGTTTCTGTCCCTTTCTCTCTCTCTTTTCCTTCTCAGACCCCTATAACGTGAATATTATTATGCTTGATGTTTCCCCAGAGAGCCCTTAAGCTATCCTCATTTTTTATATTCTTTTTTTTCTTTTCTGCTTGGGTAATTTTTAATACCCTGTGTTCCAGATTGCTGTTCCCATCTTCTGTAATCTGCTGTTGATTCCCTTTAGCATATTTTTCATTTCAGTTATTGGGTTCTTCAGTTATGATTACTTCTTTTTATATTTTCTGTCTCCTTGTCAAAGCTCTCATTGAATTATTTATTCTTTTCCTGAGTTGAGCATCTTTATGACTATTGAAGTCTTTATCTGGTAAATTGCTTATTTCTGTTTCATTTAGTTTTTTTTTGCAGGGTTTGATCTTGTTTTTTTCATTTGGAAGGTGTTCCTTTGTTGCCTCATTTTGCCTAATTCTCTGCATATGTTTCTGTGTATTAGGTATATCAGCTATATCTTCTGGTCTTGAAAGAGTGACCTATGTAGGTGTCCTGTGGGGCCCAGTGAAAAAATCACTCCTTGTCAATAGTGTTTTAGGGGTATCCCTTTTGTGGGCTGCCTGTGCCTTCCCGCTGTACTTGGATTGCAATTGCTGCAGACACACTAGTGGGTGGAGCTGGCTGCTGGTGGGAAGACACCCTAGTGGGAAGGGCTGGTTCCCAGCTGGTTCCCTGGCTATCCACAGACCTGGTTACCACTGCTCTGAGCATGCTGGTATGCAGTTCTAGCCCCTAGTATGACTGGCTGCAAGGCCTAGCTGCTATTGTTGTGGGTGTGTTGGTGTGTATGGATTGCCTTCAGGAGCAGGAGCTGCTTTGGGGGGTATGTTGGTGCTGGCTGAGTCTGCCTGCTAGGCGGAGAGGGGCTGGCCACCTGGAGCAGGAGCCATTTTGGAGGGTAGCTGATGCTGGAAAAGGCTGCCTACCAAGAGGTGTGGGGTTGAAACTGCATTGGAGGGGCCAACTGGGGTGGGTGAGTTAGGCTGGGTGAGTTCTCAGGGGGACACTTGGGCAGGGCTCATGGCGTTATGTAGGTTGATTGAGAGTGAGAGAAATATCACCTGCCCATGCCAGGCCACCTAGTTGAAGGGAAAGTAAAAAATAAATAAATATACAAATGTCTCTTGCTAGTTCTTCCATACCCAGAGAAAGTTCTATCAGATTCCTGCCCCTTCAGTACCCACCTTAATATTAGTCAGTGTATCTCCTTCTCAAATGACTCAGGTGTTTTTCAACTGTTGCTTCTGCCCTGGGACGTGGAGTAAGTTTGTGTGTGAGTCCTTCAAGAGTAGAGATTTGGTTTCCCACAGCACTCTGACTCTCCCAGATGTAAGCCTCACTGGTTTTCAAAGTCAGACATTATGGGGACTCATCTTCCCAGTGTGGGGTCCCTGGACTGGGAGCCCAATGTGGGGCTCAGGTCCCTCACTCCTCAGGGAAACTCTGCACTTGTAAGTTGTCACATTGAAGGTATGGGTTGTGACTAGACTGCATCTATGTCTCTCCTACCCATCTCAATGTGGCCTTTCCTTTGTATCCTTAGTTGTAGAAAATCTCTTCTGCTAGTCTTCAGGTTGTTCTCAGAGGCAGTTGGTTTCTATGGAGCTGTAGTTTTGGTATGTCCATAGAAGAGGGTGAGCTCAAGATTTTCCTACTCTGCCATCTTGAACTGTAGTCCACAATACAATACTGTAGTCCATGGAATACAATACTGCAGTCCACAGAATTTTATAAAGACAGTCAACATTTTCCCCGAAAATATAACATTTGGGTGTTACTAAGAAAAAGAGTAAATGTTAGCCTTTGTGGGAGGAGGGATAGGTGGAAGCAAAGAATTAGAGGGAGAAACAGCATGAGCTGTGAAAGAAGATTTTGGAGGTGGAAAACAATTAAAATACACACTTTTGGAGATAGAAGGGATTTTGGTAATTGTTTGAGAACCTTTTATTCCTTAGATGAAAAAATTTGGTCAAATGATTGCAGTATGTCTCATGATTACTCATGATTAGTAGTGGGCCCATTAGAAAACCAATGAATCTTGACTTCTAATTCAGAGATTTTTTTTTTCCAGTTAAGGGAAGCTGTAAATTTTTCCCAAGGAAGTGTCTTTCATTGGCTACCATATTTTTCTTTGGTTATTCAAAGCCATGTCAAAGCTATATGTTCTATGAGACTTTGGCTCTTTTTCCCTTTCTGTCTCACTGCACTGGTTGGGGTAGATTGTATTTTTCAAAGACAGACTCAACAACATTCTGTTATGAACTGAATGTGTCCCCTTAAAATTCATATTTTGAAGTCCTAAACCCCAGTGTGGCTGTTTTTGGAGATGTGGCCTGTAAGAAAGTAATTAAGATTAATGAGGTAGTAAGGGTGGGGCCCACTTTCAATGGGATTAGTGTCCTTATAAAAAGAGACACCTGAGAACTCTCTCTCCATGCACACATATTGAAGAAAGGCCATGTGAGGACACAGAGAGAAGGCAGCCATCTGCAAGCCAAAAGGAGAGTATTTGCCAGAAATTAAATCATCCAGAACCTTGATCTTGGACTTCCAACCTCCAGAACTGTGAGAAATAAATTCTAGCTGTTTAAGTCAACCAATCTGTGGGCTTTTGTTATGGCAGCTCAAGCAGACTGATATACGTCACATCCCACAATATTTTATATGTTGCAACCTTCCCATTTCCTCATTAAAGTGGGGTGTAATTGTCTCCCCCTCAAGCTGAGTGGCCTTAGGAACTTGCTTGTAATCAATAGAATGTGGTAGTGAGAAGGTACCAGAGACATTTGCAGTTATGTGTTGTGAGACTCCTGAGGCCTGGTCAGAAAAGGCCATGCACTTCAGACTGTTCTCTCAAAACACTGGCTCTTCAGATGCTTCCTCTTGAAGTGCTGTGTTTCAGAACCCAGCCTCCGTGCTGTGATAAACCCAAGCCACATGTTGAGGCCATGTGTGGGCACAAGGGCAGAGAGCCCCAGCTGAGTTCAGTCAATATGGAAGCCAGATGGGCCCAGATGCTTCCAGCTCACAGCCAGTCAAGCCACCCCCAGTGTTTCAGATCCTCCCAGCTGAAGCCCCAGAGCTGTGAGCTCTAGAAAAATGTCTGAATTTCTAACTATAGAATCTGTGAGCATAGTAAAATAGATGATTTAAGTCATTAAGTTTGGGGTGGTTTTTCTGTGCAGCCATGGATACTTGGAACATGGAATTTCTTGCTGTAAAATGTCCTTAGTGGTGGTTGTCTGGCTAGCCCTGTTAATTCTACTCCTTATGACTTGTGAGATTCAGGAAAAGCCAAGATGAACATGGGAGAGAAACCTTCCCATGGGTAAGCTAACGACAACTTTTGAAATAGTCCATAATCTTTCTTACTTATACTCCTTTGCCCAACTTTATACTTGATGATGAAAGATTCGGAATTGCTGACTTTAACTACAAGTGCCTGTGAGCTTCTGACATTTGGTTATTTATATTCAAGACTAGTTTAATTGTCCTAGCCATATTGAAAGTTGAAACTGTCAAAATGATCAAAGTGCTCCTTGCTAGGTTAAACCAGCCCAAGTTGTCATTGTCACCAGAGAGAAATCAGAGTGCCTACTCGGGCATGAACACATAAGGTAAAACAAGGGTAGATTTGGTCTCCCATTAGAAAAAGATAACCTGGGCTCAGAAACACTTTTGCAACTAACTCTTTGCCTGTTAATAAGTTGATTACAGTATAGTTAATTGCCCAGACTGGAAAGGTGGCACTATTCATAATTACACTGGAACAATAGATATGCATCCTGTGTCATTGCATTTATGAAAAATTCTACAAAATGCAAATTTTCCTGGTGACTGAAAGCACTAGTGACAGTGACTGAAAGTATATTAGTGTTTGCATGGGGTTGGGGAGGGGGAATTACAAGGGGAACAAAGAGACTTTTGAGGGTGATGCTTGTGTTCATTATCTTGATGTGGTGATGGTTACACAGGTGTATACATATGTCAAAACTTTCCAGCTGTACACTTTAAATATATGCAATTATTGTATGCCAATTTTCTCCATAAAGCTGTTTGAAAAAAATCTCCATCATAGCCAAGATCATTGAACTTTTTGCTAGTTTTTTTTGTAAAGGAAATAAAAGTATTGCAGAAATATTCCTACCTCTCATCCCTCCCCTCTTACTCCCTCTCCCTTTGTCATTTTCACAAAGCAACCCCTGTCAAGATGTCAGTGTATTTCCCGTGCAAGGTTTTATACATTATCTCTGAGTGTGTACATTAAATTGATTTTCTTTCATGAGTTCAAAATATTTGCATAAATAGTATCATATTGGGAAAAGTACCTATTTGTGATTATTGAGAGGGGAAAAGAAACTCTCCTTTTCCATCTTCTTTTCAGGCCTAGTGTACAAGCTGCCAGCCTTGTATTACTTTACATGCACACTTTGCTTATGATCACTATTTCTTAAATGCCATGTATTCTCTTTTGTTGGACTCTTTTCATGTTTGTTTTTCTACAGTGTGTTCTCAAAGAATCTTATTTTATGAAAGGTACTTTGGTAGGAAGTAGCATTTCCAATCCTTCTTTGCATGTCTAAAAGTGTCTTTTTTATTTTGTGCTCATGTTTGATGGATAGCTTGTCTGGGAATAGAATTTTAACTTAAAAATCATTTTCCCGAGAAAATTCAAGCATTGCTCCATCATATTCTAAAAAACTACTGTTATTGATGAAAACTCTTCTGCCAATCTTGATCTTCTTTCATTGTAGTTCATACACCTTTTGCTTTTAGAAGATTTTACTATCTTTGTTTTATTCTTAATTTTCTGAAATTGCTCTTATTTTTCTCTCATATTTCTCATCTCTTTGTACTTCATCAATTTTTTTCTTTCAATCAGTTCTATTAAACTGTTTTATTCAGATAGCATGTTTTAATTCCATGAATTGATTATATTTTCTGATTTTTTTTCTGTCTGAACAGTAATCCATTCTTAGATTATGGATGTAATTTCTTCTCCACTTACTTGATTAGAGATTTAAAAATATCTCTTTTTTCTCTGGATTATCTTTCTTTGTTTCCTCTGGGGTCAGTTCTGCTTGGCAAATCCTGCCCTGCTCCACCTTTTTTCGTTCTTTTCCCCCTTTGATTTTTTTTCTTGAACTATGTATTTATAAATAAATCATAGGTTTGATTAATTTAGATAGTTCACAAGAATTTACTCTAATGTTACTCATTTATGACCTCTCCCCAGAATTTGAGGACTTCTTGCAAGCCTGAATATAAGTGAAGTATGTCACCTGGCAGGTTTCTTTAAGGATATAAATAATGGTGAGGGAAAATTGGCAGACATCCCCAAGCCTAAAATGTCAAAGGAAAAGAACCCTATCTTAGGCAACTATTATTTTAGGAGCCCTAACCCCACCTACTCAAGTATTTCTGCCTTCACTCTGGGAGTAAATATAGGTTCTGGGAAAGAAAGTTGGGAAAAGCCTACCATGACCCCTACCTTATTCTCAGCATTGCTATAAATTTATTCTACTTTATATATTTCAATCTCAGGAGTACAACCCATGTAAACCACATACATTAAAATCTGTTATTGGGTCTACTTTGAGGTGAACCCAAACTAAGTTAATCTCCTGAGTTCAACACTTAATCCCAGAATCTGAAGATTTTCTTTCTTTGATTCATCAAGTATGTGCTTGTAAAGATTTTACCCACAACTTTGTATTTTTACAGGAAAATAGATGTAGACTTTAGTGCTGCCAGAACCATTACTATCTATTTTGTGACACTTTTTTAATGTAGACATTTTTACTTAGTGTGAATTACAATCTTCCTTCTTAATCCTCCATGTACTAATCCTAAACCTTCCCTCCACAGCAGATCCAGAAGAAATAATTCCATAGCCTAATAGAGTCCAATTACCTCTGACTTCTGGACAGCTCTGGTTTTTGTGGAAGTTTTTCCCTCTATCCTCCGAAAACTAACTAATGAAATGGCATACAGCATTCGCTCTATCCATCAAATTAGTCATTAATGAATGACTGAACATCCATTTGATGCCAGGCAGTTTAGGAGATATAAAAAAAATCTATAATCACAGTGCATATTATCACAAAGTTTACAGTCTAATGATAACTACACACAAAGAATAATTATGATTTGTGAGATAAAGGCTATGAGGGAAGAGTACAGTGTGCCATGACAGCTCATGGGAGGACACTGGTCCGAGTCTATAGCAACTGGGAGAGTTCCTGAAAGTAAGTGATACTATTCTGAACCTTAAAGGGTGGGAAATAGAGTTTTGCTAGTCAAAGGGACCAGGTGTTTCAATCAGAGGGAAGAGCATTTCTGAAATATCCCATCTCATCTGCTAGATTCGTGATTTTCAATAAATTTTTTAAAGGGGGCAGAACACTTTCTTAAAGGAGAATCTTCTTGGGGTACAAATTAGGTACAACCAAAATGCTCCGGGACTCTATGAAGCAGAGCCGAGACACACCATTCAGTTCTGCCAGCTCTGACATATCACCTTCTCATCCCAGGCAGCCCCCACACAAGGGTGACACATACAGTGAATCCACAAGGGTGACCCAAGGGTGACTCATACAGTGAATCCATAGGATACAGATACAGCTTCATAAGTTAAAGGAAATCATACCTATTACAGACAGTCACTAGATGGACCACTCTAAAATACTGTAGAAAGAACCACAATGGCTGGTACTAAAATGGCCTTTTGAAGGGGGGTTTTCCTTGATTAGTCACATGCACAGCTAATGCGGGTCAGAGAGAGAATGGGTTGGCAAGGAATAGGAAAGCAAAGATTGTCAAATTATTTTCCTTAGGAAGATGAGATTTTGAAAACGTATTTTAAATTTTATTTATTATTCCTGAAATGATGGGGACAGAGAAGTCATAAATGGGGAAGAAAGATGACTTGTTGCATGGCTGAAATGGCAAAGAAACAATATTTTTAAGGAGAACAGATGTGTAACATTTAGTTTTAGGTTATTTGTAAAGCATACTGGTGCCAGCAGTGGTGGCTGGAGTCTGCTCGTACTGGGTCACAAAAGCCAATTGTTAAATTGTCAGGAATTTCACAAGCTGGTCATTAAACTTAGCAATTATTCAAGGTTAAATAACAGAAACTCACAATAAGTAAAACATACTAAAAACAAAGGTAACATATACTCAAAACTTATCACTTCCTAATTATTTTATTACATTGTACACCTGGGCTCCTGAGGTTGCCTATATCTATGGCATATGTACCATATAACACTGTAAAGTATCGTGTGGTGACATAATACACAGTGATCTCTTCCTGACTGAGCCAGTGATGGCATGCTGGTAGCTTGAAATATTTACACCACAGGATTTGGCAAATGCTTCAGATCAGGGCGTTTCTGTTTGGAGAGCAGGCTGTTAAACTTTTACCAGAGCACCAGCTAGTCAAGGGCACATTTGCCTGAAAGCAGCCACTCAGAGTCCTTGCTCTATCACTAAACAGCTGTGTGACCTGAGCATTTCCTTAATCTCCTTCTGCCTAACATTTCTCTTGTGGTTATTTTGAGAAGTAAATGAATCAAAATGTAGTTGTTATCCATTATTGGTGTTTTGTTGTTGTTGTTTTGTTGTTGTTGTTACTTTTATTTATGTAATAATATTAATAATATGCATATCCTATATAAATGCCTGCCATCTTCCTAAACCCTCAGAAACACACAAAATCCTGGCTTTCCCCTAGTATTCATTTACCCAGTCTTCCTAGTTAAAGAACAAAGAGCTGTTAGCTGGGCATATAACCCCTATAACAAAGACAACATTCCTCCGCTTCCTTTGTTTGTTCTGAGTAACGTTTTGAAACCCTAAGTGTCATAGAACAGCTGTTTATAGCCTTCCTTAAGACTTGCCTCTGCTTCTTCAACCCTTCCCCCTCTCTGCTGGTTGGATGTGGACACAATGGTAGGATCTGCAGCAGGCATTTTAAACTCTAAGGAATGCAGGCTTCATGATGAAGCAGCAATATGGAAGTTGCCTGGGTCTCCTCAGACTCCATGGAGCAGAGTTTCCACATCAGCCCTTTCCTGGGAAAGAAAACTAAGTGTCTGTGCTATTAATGCCCTTCTACCTCAAAGTGTGTTCCTTGAAACAACAGATCTTGTCAGAAATTCAGAATCTCTACTTCAAGGCTGCTGATCTGTGTATTAATAAAATCTGCATTTAACACAATCATTGGGTGATTCCTTTGCACATTAAAGTTTGAGAAGTGCTGGGGTAAGTCGTTTTATTTTGGCCATTCTTACTTTCAACTGAGTCCATCCTAACTGATTTTATTCTTGTGGGATCAAATCTGTGTAGAACAACCAATGGGAGGTGTAGTGTGCATACTTGGGTCCTCAGGATGAAAAGGAACAACACAACATGGTGTGGTAAGGAAAATGGATGAGTGGCAGGAAACTGGAGCGTTGTGCCACTAGCAGATAAAGTTCTTCTTGGGGAAAATGGGGAATTACTCACTTTTACTCAGATCTTGAAATAAGATTGCAGTCTTATCCACCAGTCTGTCCCAGCTGATAGCTGAGTAATAGATTTAACATCTCACTCATTTTTACTCAGCTAGCAGTTCTTCCAGGATCCTGGATCCTGGAAATCTGATTCCAAGGATTGAGCTATTGTATCTGGAACCATGTTTTGGGGCTATCAGATCAGAGTAAGTTCCTTATTCATTTCCTCTCTCCCCTCTCAAGTCTGTTATCTGGCCTTTCTTGGGCATCTCTCACTATCTGTCTTTAATACAATTTAAATTAGTTTTTCTCACCTTCATATTTTTCATTTCTACCTAACAACAAACTGTGGCCCTCTCCATCATTTCTCTCTCTTCAAGCCTTCTCAGAAATAGTAATGCTGCCATCTTGGTTGATTGTCTTGTTTTCCCCACAGTTCTTTGCTTCCTCCAGTCAGTGTGCCTATCAGCTTCCTTTATACTCTTTTTTTTTTTTTTTTTGTGGTACGCGGGCCTCTCACTGTTGTGGCCTCTCCCGCTGCGGAGCACAGGCTCCGGACGTGCAGGATCATGGGCCATGGCTCACAGGCCCAGCTGCTCCGCGGCATGTGGGATCTTCCCGGACCGGGGCATGAACCCGCGTCCCCTGCATTGGCAGGTGGACCCTCAACCACTGTGCCACCAGGGAAGCCCTCCTTTACTCTTTTGAATCCAAGGTTTCACAAGACATAAATGCCTGGGAAAGGAAAATCTCACTGGTTCCCATTACTGCTAAAGCTAGCTTGGAAAGTGTTTTAAAATGTAAGCTTTATTATTATTTAACTATAGTGAGGCCAACAAATCAGGAGACGGAGACAACTGCCATTGAAAAGATAGTTTGTTACTTACAATTCTCAAGAGGAGGGGTCATGCCACGCAGGGCCACAGGGGGAAGCATCAGGGTCCATCAGGAGACAGAGGGAAAAGGCAAAATGTGGGCAAGAATCTGTATTGTGATTTTCATGGACGAGACAAAATAAGCATGATAAACAGATTTAAGATTGGCTAGTTTGAATAATTTCATAGGGCTCTAGGGTGTAGAGGCTGCCCCGAATTGGCTGGTACCTGGCCCTGGGGTGATTAGGGCAGAGAAATATAGGCCTGGAGAGTGAAAGCGTTATAGAGGAGGTATGAGCTGGATTGATTAGTTTGCATATGAACGGCACACTCTTGAGTGAATTGTTTGCTATCTCCAGGAATTAACTAACCCTAGAAGGAGTAGTCCCTTCCCGGTCAGCAAGGTCCCAGTTGCCAGAGTATCAAGAATACAGAAAATGAGAAAATATAATAAATCCAGGAAGGCTTAGAGGAAACAATAATTTGGCCTCAAAGGAAGAAGATTTGGTTTAGAGATAGAGAATATTCTAAGTCAAGTGAAAACACAAAAGGCTGACCTTTGGGAAAGATGACAGTGAGGATGAGGAAGATGGTTCAAGACAGGAGCTGTCAGCCGCCTGCTAAGAGCTGCAGCGAAACCCTGTACCCATATGGTAACGAAGGAAGGTGGGCAATGCTGGAGGTGTGGAGCCTGAGGTCTTCACGCCATTGCTGAGTGGCTGAAATAAACTTGGAATGGTCTAGCTCCAGGCTCAGCTTCCATGACAGAGTGAGGTGTTACTCTTGTGTAAGGCACAGTTAGGTTTGTTCTCTGATACCTACCCTGAAAGCTTGAAATCAGTAAAATGAAAGCAGGAGGCTGGGGAGGATAATAAACAGTTTGGGACTGGTAAAATCTGACCCGAATACTAAAGGGTTGAGGGAAGAGCTATGATCATAATATTTTTAAAAGATTATTGTGGCAATCATGCATAAGAGAAGAAATAGAACAAAAAAATAAAATCCCAATAAATAAATAAATAAATAACACGAGTGGAGGAGGATCCAGACAGTGAAAATACAAAAGAATAAGGAAGTCTGAGAATGTTTCATAGCATGGCCACTGAAGTTGGTGACCCTGGGTAAGAAGGGAAACTCTTTTGGGCCCCTGTGAGCAGGACAGTGCTGGGGCCTCCCAAGGAGAGTCATCAGTAGAACAGGCTCGGTGAGCAAGGGCCCCACAATCAAGCAGAGGCAGCCCAAGCCCAAGTCTCCAGGCAAGCCCACAAGCTCCTAGATGCATACCACGTGCCACAAAAGACCATGTAAGTCTTTTACTCATAATAAAAAGAAGGCAATATTTTTGACCTTTGAGAGCAAACATGTTCTTGGAGTAAAGGAAGGTTGCTAATTAATTGAGCACTGATTCTCTGCCTTCCCAGAGTGGGGATTACATCATCTAAATTTTTTTACCATAACCACGTTCAATTATTGTCATTGTTTTATTCACAGTTTAAATATGAAGAAATTGAGGCTCAGAAAGTTATAGTCACACAGCTGAAAGTCGGGGAGCTGGTAGCAAAGCAACTCGGTAACCACGATACGCATTTACTGTATGACAAGCACACATGATGCTTTAAGAGGATCTGAAAGATTCTTTTTCAGTCTGGCATTAAAATCTTTACCTACTGTTTTAATGGTCTTAGGGCACCACCAGATTTAGCCAGAGACTCATTTTACTCCAGAATTTATAAATAGCACTGACAATTTTTACCAGGATCAAATATAGAACAGAACAGATAATCTCTGTAAACACAGGGATCAACTTTTTATTTTATCTTTATGGCAGGATCTGGATCAAAATTTTATGAATTTAGGGTCCTACATTTCAGAGAAGAGTTGGGAAAGAATTCAGGGGAGAGTCAGTGGGGGTTTGTGGAAGATGGTGGGAGAGATAGGGTTGTTTATGGGCAGGATGGAGCATCCATTTATTTATTTACCGTCTGTAGCCTTAAACCTTACAGACGGAGAAAGGAACCAACCCACACAGGATCAGGTCACAGAAGCTGGTTAATAGCATGCCAAGCAACTCACCCATCTGTCTAGACTGAGGGTCCCCTATCTCCCCGGCAAACACCATTGAGTTCTCTCTCTGTGGATCTGTGCAGGAGAGGATGAGAAAGCTGGCATCCACCTCATCAAGACAAGTCTCTACTGAGGCTTGTTCTAGGTAAGCAGCTCACCTGGCTAGTCAAGACCAGGCAATCCTCTTTGTTCCCCTCTGTGGTGCAAGGGACCTTTTGCCTGGGCAGAAGGCACTGTGTTTTCATTGTGCGTTATTCATGAGCCCTTGCTCAAGCATCAGCCTGTGGTGAAAAACACAGGCAAACACATCCAGAGGCATCCTGTGATCCACACCCTCTGAGCATTGGCTCTGGCAACCAGTGGATGGCAACTTAAACCAAGAGCACTAAACACTGAGTGAAAACAGAAGGCAAAATGTCCTTTTATAAGGAAATATGAATCAAAGGCCCTATTTCTAGATGAGCTGTGTGAATTCAGAGTATGGACTTCAGAATATAAAATGGATGACTCTGGATAGAGATTTTTAAATATCAGCCTGCAAACATCTCTCTAAGATCGTTGGCTTCAACTTTGCCTTGCTCCCTAACTTTGCAATGTTCTCATTCCTGAAGCTGCTGCCAGGCCCCCCCCCCCCCCCCCGCTCACTCCCTGTCCATCCCTGGCAGGCTGCTCCAGACCTTCCCAGAGCTGGCTCCTGCCATTCCCCCAGTGATTCCAGCTGAACCGCAGCACGTGACATTGCCTGATGCTTTTGGCCAGCAAGGCCATATAAGAATTCTCTCAAACCGCTACAGGACCCTATGTTTTCCAGAACCCAGAGGAGTTTCCTGTTGCATGACCCAGATGGTTCTCGCTATCTCCTACCCAGCTTGTGGGTCAGCTCCTGCCAGGTTTAATGTATCTGAGTAAGAGCTTAATTCCCAGGTGCCTCTTATCAGATCTGCCCATTTTAGTCCTGTGTTTTCTGGGTCAGTTGGATAATGGACCTCATTTACTGGATGATCATTACCGCTTTGTTTTTGAGGGGCTATTATTAGTTTCCTAAGGCTGTCATAACAAAGAACCACAAACTGGGTGGCTTAAAACAATAGAAATTTATTGTCTCCCTGTTCTGGAGGCCAGAAGTCTCAAATAAGGCTGTCAGCAGGGCCATGAGCCCTCTGAAGACCCTAGAGGAGAATACTTTCCGCCTCTTCCAGCTTCTGGAGAGCTCTGGTGTTCCTTGGTTTGTGACTGCATCACTTCAATCTCTGCTTGTCTTCACATGGCCATCATTTTCCTGTGTGTCTGTGTCTTCAAATCATGTGTATATGTCTGTGTATATGTGTATACATGTGTGTGCAGGTGAATGCATACGTGTATGTAGGTATGTGTATATGTCTCTGTGTATGTCTGTGTGCATGTGTGTATACATGTGTATGTATGACTATGTGTACATGTGAATGTGTCTGTGTGTATGTGTATATGCATATGTGTGTCTGTACATTGTGTGTTTAGTCATAACCCTAAGTAAGACAGAGCATGGGGAGAATGTAAGCACTAGGACATAGGAAAGGTGAACCACAGGACAGCACTGCCTGCAGCCTGCCCGGAGCAGGGCGAGCCCAGCTGCAGACCACCTGACCTCTTGCAAAGCAAAATAATGGGATAAATTATTTTAGGGGGGACTTGGAGCCCCCAAGGCCTGGTCTGGAAGGAGGAGACTGAGACGCCCGAGGGCTTAAGAAATTTAGGAACCACAGGGAGCCTAAGAGAAAGGTGGTCACTGGATGTCCCATCAGTGGTCTGGCTGGAGGACTTTGAGAACAGAGACATCAGATCTCCATCCTAAGTGATGTTTATTTAAGTGGTGTGACTGGTGCTGATACGAGTAGAGAAATCAGGTCACTGTGCCTCCTGGGAGGGTGGCCTGATAAAATACAGGCTGCCCAGTTAAAATGTGAATTTGAGATAAATAATGAATTGATTAGTATATGTCCCAAGCATTATGAGACATACCTGTACTAAGACATTTTTCAATGTCTATCTGAAATTCATGTTTAACTGGGCATCCTGTACTTTTATTTGCTAAATCTGGCCACCCTACTTGGGAGGACCCTCAGGGTTCAAGAAGACCACCAAGATGGGGTGGAGCCAATTTCATTGGATTCTCCAGACATCTGGAGTTTTAACATATTTAGTACTAACAGGGTGAGAATGAAAGAGGGAAAGAGACAATGAACCCCACCTGATACTAGGCATTCATTAAGGAGTATCCATGGAGTCCTCACTCAGGGGAATCCTAAGTACAGGTGGGGAAATGGGCAGCTGGTTGATGGGGTGTAGGGATTAAGTAATTTGTCAGTAATTAGTAAGTGAAGTGAAGGGACCATTAGTAAGTGAAGGTGAGGAAGGGACCAGGGTGTCTCTCCTAAAACCAACTTTATCTACCTGTGTATCACTTTTCTCCTGGAGTCACATCAGCACCATCTATCTGCCCATCCTCCAAGTTTGCCCAGGTTGAAGCTCAGCCTAGTTCTTAGCTCCTGCCTTGCTCCTCCACCCATCAGTAATTCCCTGACCAATGCTACAGTCATAAACAGAATGCACAGTCTCGGCCTTCACTGGGGGAGGAGTGTATATGGAGAGGGATGCTCTAATGGGAAGATGCAGAATTACTTGATGGGAAAGGGGCAATTAACTTCAGTGGGGTGGGACAGCAAAATGGAAGTATTTTCTCAAAACTCGACATTTAAGCTGAGCATCAAAATTGAATAGGAGTTGCTTGAGCAAAAGCCTGGGAGAAAGGGATTGGGGGAGTCCCAGGTATAAGGAACAGCAGGTACTAAGGCCTGGAGGTGGGGAAGTCATGGTGTATTCCAAGAGCAGGAAGACCACCCCCACAGCTGAGAGAAGGAGGAGGGTGAGGGGTTGGAATGAGCCTGGCCAACGGGCAGAGGCTCAGGAATGAGGCTGCTGAAGCCATATTTATCTAACTGGAACCTAGTCCACCAGTTCCTCTGGTTGCCTTTCTGGAGCCTCTGCATTTGCCCAGCCCCCAGCTGCTCAGTGTCCTCTTCCAGGGCCATCTGCTAGGGTCTCCCTGCAGACCTCTGCAGGCAGGGGCATGATGCTCCCAAATGGTTGGAGGCTCCTGGATTAGGCCTTGTGACAGGGTCCCTTGTCATCCCCTGCTGTTCTGTCCTGCTCCAGCAAGTGGGTTTCTATCCCACCTGGCCCACTGTCTCCTACAGTTTCCAATATGACCTCATTCACTGCCTCATGCCTTATGCCTACATCAGACTCTACATTCCACCCCTCAAAGGCCCACAGAATACCTGCTGATTTTGTATATTTCAGGGCAGAGAAGGAAAGAAATATAAAGAAAACCCCTGTCTTGTTCCATGTGATTCCTAGAAAAGCAGTCTTTCTAAAGTGGGAGGATGGGACCTCAGCCTACCTGGGTGCTTTTGGAAAGTCATTGCTCTGGTAGCTGATGGCAGGATGGGCGTAAATTCCAGCAATGCCATTCACTGCTTGGGTGACCCCCTACAATTATTTAGCTTCTCTGTGACTCATTTGCCCACCTATAAGATGAGGTCAACCACAGTGACCAGTGCACAGGGTCATTTGAAGATTAAGTGCAGTGACCCGTAAGGACCCTTAGCACAGTCCTGGCCTGTGGTCTTCACCCTCAGACAATGAGTAGAAACAGTGGGGCTCCTGCCAGTCACAAGCCTTGAGTGAGGAAGGGAGAGGTAGAGTTGGGGCTGAGACACTCCTAATTCACTCTGCTCACCAGAGAGGAATTTGCATCCTTGAGCAGAAATCTGAAGGGTGGAATGGGACAGAGGGAAGCTGGGTCTTGCAGAGAAGCACAGGAGATGATAAATGTCTTTCAAGTTAAAGAAAATGGGAATATTGCAGAGATGTTGGATGTGTGGAAACATATCCTTCGATCAAAAAAGTACAAGAATCACAAAGGTGTGAAGGAAAGGGGCAAGGAGACTGAACTCTGGATCACCAATAGTCAGTCCGTGAGGTTGCAAGCAGAGATTAAACCCTTGCTCTCGGTGCCTTCCCCATGACCAACAGGTGTGTGGGGTCTCAAACCTCCCAACACTCTTGTACAAACACCACTCAGACCCATGGTGCCCTTTTGTTTCTGTGATTCACATCCAAAATGGACCTTCTTCCTTAGGGAATACTGCCTATTGTTCACCTAGGTGTGGAGAAAGGGAAGGCAACAGACCAATTTACCATGGCTTGTCCTGCTGCATTTTTCTAGGAGTGGAATTTCCAGGCTTCACTGAAGATGCAAATGTTTATTGAGACATATTCTATGCCAGCACTTTAGCCAAGCAGCTAGGGATAAAAAGACAGATAAGAACATAGACATGGCCCTCATGCAGTTCACAGTGTAGTGAAGGAGGCAAACTTCTAAACTTATCAGGAGGAAGACCACCCCAGAAATGACCAAGAATGAGGTGCATGCAGAAAAGTTGCTTGCTCACCTTTCCCCAGGACCCAGACGTGGCATGGACCTGACAGCAGAAGTTGATGCAGTTAACTCTGATAAGGAAAGGTAAATGTTGTGTGAGGTGGAAAAATGTTTGACTCCATGATACCACTGAGCCAAATGCAGAGTCATCAGGCAGGAGATGGTGTGCAGGCAACAATACATCCTTCTTTCTCCCAGCTGCAGCAGGACAAAATGCACAGCAATGTCTGGCAGGAGAGGAAGAGAGAAGATGCAGGGAGGGCGGGCCGGGTGGGCCCTGCAAGGTGAGATGGGGCCACAGACCACGTCAGGGAAAGGAGCCAAATGGACACATTAGCATCTTTAGAAAACTCCTGTCTACAGTGGTAACAATGTATAAATTTTTTTTAATGATCTAAGCCAACTCTCGCCTGGCAAAAATCAGAACTTGGAAAGGGTGAAGGGACCAAATATTTTGATGAGGAAATATACAGACACAGTGGGAATGCCAGAGACAGACAGGCTGGTGGAGCCCATGGTGAGCAAGAAAGTAATATGGGATGCAATGGTGGCCTCAAGTGGGTTGACTCTCTTATGCACTAATTGTGTCTCCCCAAGATTCATATGTTGAAGTCCTAATCTCCACTACCTCAGAATATGACAGTATTTGGAAATAGATCTTTACTGAGGTAATTAAACTAAAATGAATTCATTAGAGTGGGCCCTAATCCAACCTGACTGGTATCCTTAAAGAAGAGAAGATTAGAACACAGACATTCATGGAGGGAAGACCAAATGAGAACACAGGGAGGAGGTGGTCATCTGCAAGCCAAAGAGAGAGGTTTCTTGATCTCAGACTTTGAACCTCTAGAACTGTGAGAAAATATATTTATTTTGCTTAAGCCCCCTGATCAGTGATATTTTGTTATGGCAGCCCTAGCTGACTAATATAGACTTTCTCCTACTTGTGTCAAAAGCTAGCATGACACCAAGTTGAGTTCATAAGTGTATTTTTAAGATTTTATTTTGTCTTAGATTATCACTATTTTTATTTGACTAGTAAAACAGTTGTTTTATACTTTGTTACATAACCAATGTATGATTGATTAAATAAAAGTATATAAATATGAACTCTCAGAACATATTTTCCAGATGAAATAAATAATAAAATTCCCCTTAAGGGGTTGGAGGAGAAATAGAAGCTGGTAAAATTCACTGTCATTTGAGGACATTACCTCGAACAGATCAAGCTCTCTTAACGATTGTAATCTCTTCTCCAACACAACTTAATTTGCTCTGTTGGCTTTACTAATCATACTTTAATAAATAGATTGCCCAGTACCCAGTTTCACTCATTCCTTCTCATTTCTCCTATTGAGATAGCCAGCCACAGAAACAAATACCCTAATGGAAATGTGTTTGTGTATTGGGTTTTGGTATTGGTATGTTGGAGAATTGTGCCATCTCCCAGTTTCTTCTGCTTTGTGACATCTTTTTTTTTGCAGTACGCTGCCCTCTCACTGTTGTGGCCTCTCCTGTTGCGGAGCACAGGCTCCGGACGTGCAGGCTCAGCGGCCATGGCTCACGGGCCCAGCCGCTCCGCGGCATGTGGGAGCCTCCCGGACCGGGGCACAAACCCACGTCCCCTGCATTGGCAGGAGGACTCTCAACCACTGCGCCACCAGGGAAGCCTTGTGACATCTGTTGAAACTCCTCCTTTGAGAAAATATAGTCCCAGTGCTGTTTTTTTTTTTTTTTCTTGGTTTCAAAGTAAGCTTATTTAACTTCTGCTTCCAAGAAGATGGAGTAGCTGTATGTTTCCCTGTTCCTCCCACCAGGTACAACTGAAAACCCTAGACATTATATAAACAACAACCTAAGAAGATTCTGAAAGGTGGAGAGAAGAAGGCAGGCCAGCTAAGGACCTTGGGATGAGGGAATCAACATGGTAGTAGTTTCTGGGTTTTCTTTTTGCCTCATACAACTCCAATTTGAAGCTGAATAATATGCAGACAAAAATGCCTCAACAAAATTATTCTTTTTCTAGCCAAAGGACAAGGGGACCCAGAATAGCAAGACAGAAACTTTCAGATGAAATTCTCTCCTCTTAGCAAAATCGCACTTAAACCTGTGGCCTAACACTCACTCATGCCAGCAGCAGCCAAGTGGGAAGTGTTGACTTCTGTGTCCTCCAGGCAGTAAAGAGGCATCCTAAAAGGCCCTGCATCCCATTCTTCCACAGTGTCATGAAAGCCAACTGAAACGGAAAACAAATAACATCCAAATTCTCATACCATAGTCCCTGAATTTCCAGGTTTCAATAAAAAATAACTCATTTTTAGATTTTAGATTTCAAACTAAATGAAAAAAGATAATTAATAGATCCTAACACCAAGTTGTTAAATATGTTAGAATTCTCTGACAAAGACTTTAAATGTATCAACATAAAAATGTTTCAATAAACAATTATGAACATGCTTCAAACTTATGAAACATTTGAAAGTCTAAGCAAAGAAATAGAAGATGCAAAGAAGACCCAAATGGAAATCGTAAAACTGGGAAATACAATAACAATAATAAAAAATAAATGGAAAGAAAACAGCAGAATGGAGGGTACAGAGGAAAGAATCAGTGAACTGGAAAAAAGCCCAATCCAAGCAATAGAAAGAAAAAATGACTTAAAAAATGAAAAGAGACTCAGGGACCTGTGGGACTATTACAAAATATCTAATATTTGTACCATTGGAATCCTGGAAGGAGAGGAAAAAGAGAGTGAAACTGTAAGAGTACTCAAAGAAATAATTGCTGAAAATTTCCTGTATTTAGAAAAAAATACCATCTATAAACCTACAGGTTTGAGAATCTGAGAGAATCCTAACAGTAAAAACTCAAAGAAATCCACACCAAGACACATAATAATCAAATGTCTGAAAAATGAAAATAAAGAACATGTATTGAAAGCAGTGAAAGAGAAATGACACCTTACCTATAGGTGAAAAATAATTCTCATGACAATGGATTCTCATCAGAAACCATTAGAGACCAAAAAGAAGTGGCACAACACTTTGCAAATGCTTAAAGAACTGTCAACCCAGAATCCTGTATCCTGTATATGAACCCCTCATATAAACTAATCCTGTAAATGATTCCTATATATATGAATAAAGAAAAAATAAAGACAATTTCAGATAAAAGAAACTAAGATAATTTGTTGCAATCAGAATTACCCCAAAAGAATGGCTAAAAGAAGTTCTATAAACAAAAAGGAAACAAACAAGAAATGAATCTTTGGCACATCAGGAAAGAAGGAAGAATAGGATAAGCAAAAATATAGGTAAATATAATAGATTGTCCCTCTCTTGAGTTTTCTAAATGTTTGACAATTTAAGCAAATTTTATACCAGTCTGATATGGTTCTAAATATATTTAAAGGAAATATTTAAGACATTCATGTTATATGAGGGGGAGAGGGTATAAGGTTTCTGCACGTCACTTGAACTGGTAAAATGACAACACCAGTAGACTGATAAGAAATGTATGTATAATGTAATATCTAGAGCAATTATTTTTTAAAAACTATATTAAGAGACACACTCAAAACACAATTGTTAATTCAAAATGAAATCCTGAAAAATGTTTGAGTAACCCACAGGAAAACAGGAAAAAAAAACAGAGAAAGGAACAACTGAGAGAACAAACAGAAAAACTAATAAAATGGAAGATTTAAGCCCTAACATACCAATAATTAAAATAAATATAAATGATTTAAACACATCAATCAAAAGATGGAAATTAATAAAGTAAATTAAAAGAGATTATTTAACTATATGCAGCCACACTTCAAATAGCTGATCTAGACATGTTGAAAATAAAAGAATAGAAAAATTTTTATCATGCAAACATTAATGAAAGCAGTAGTGGCTATATTAATATCAGATAAAGCAGACTTCAGAGCAAGGGAAATTTCCAAACACATAATGATCAAATTATCAATATAGCAGTCTTAACTTTCTATACAATCAACAACAGAGGTGAAAAATATGTGAAGCAAAAACTGACAGAATTGAACGAATTCCACAATTACAGATACAAATTCAAACATCCCTCTCTCAACAATCAATAGAACTAAACAAAACAAATCAGCAAGAACATAGAAGTAAAAACTCAATAACACCATTAACCAAGAGGTCTAATCCATATTTATAGACTCCTCTACCCAACAACAGTAGAAAACATATTCTTTTCAAGTGCCCACAAGATATATACCAAGATAGCTAATATCCTGGGCCATAAAACAAATCTAAGAAAATTTAAAAGAATTTAAATCATGCAGAATATATTCTCTGACAAAAATGAAGTCAAGCTAGAAATAAATAACAGAACAATAAGAAGTAAATCTCCAAACACAGACTAAAAACATACTTTTAAATAATCTATGGGTCAACAAAAAGTCTCAAGGAAAATAAAAATGTACTGAATTGAATGAAAATGAAAATACAACATATCAAATTTTATGGACAACCACTAAAACAACAGTGAGAGGAAAAGTTATAGCATTAAGTGTATACATTAGAAAAGATAAAAAGTATCATAGTAATAATCTAAGCTCCCATCTCAAGAACCTAGAGAAAGAAGAATAAAATAAACCCAAAGCAAGCAGAATGAACTGTTATGTAGCTATAGTTACAGACTGTGTGGTATTGGTGGGGGGATAGATAGATCAATGGAACAGAGAGAGAACCCAGAAATAGACCTGGGGAAATACATACAACTGATTTTTGACAAATGTGCAAAACGAATTCAATGGAGGAAAGACAGCTTTTTCAATAAATTGTTCTGGAGCTTTTGGACACCCTTAACACAAAACATGAACCTTCACTGAATTCTTATTCCTTATATAAAACAACTCAAAATGGTTTATGAACATAAAGCTTTAAAAATATTAGTAAAAAGAAAAAGGAAAAAAATACCTTCAGGATCTAAGGCTAGGCAAAAATTTCTTAGACTTTACACCAAAACATGTTGCAGAAAAGGAAAAATTGTTAACTTGGATTTCATCAAAATTTAAAACTTTTGTTCTGCAAAAGTTTTGCAAGAGGGTAAGAAGACAAACTATAGTCTGGGAGAAGATATTTGCAAACCATGTACCTGACAAAGGGCTAATAACTAGAATATATAAAGAATTATCAACACTGAACAGTTTTAAAAAATCCTTAGAAAATGGGCAAAAAAAATGAGACATTTCACCAAAGAAGGTATACAGGTGGCAAATAAGCATATGAAAAGATGTTCAACATTAGCTTTTGGGGAAATGTACATTAAAATCACAATAAGATATCACTACACAACTGTCAGAATGACTAAAATTAAAAAAAAAATGGTGACAGCACCAAATGTAGGTGAGGATGCAGAGAAACTGGATTACTCATACATTACTCATGAGAATATAAAATGGAACAGAGCACAGTTTCTTAAAAAAATTATGTGACTACCTTATGACCCAGAAATTATACTTCTGGGCATTTATCCCAAAGAAATGAAGACTTAAGTTCACAGAAATACTTGTACATGAATGTTCATGCAGTTTTACCTCTAATTGTCAAAAACTGGAAAAAACTCTGATGTCCTTCAGTGGGTGAATGATTAAATAAACTGTGGTCCTTCCATACCATGGAACACAACTCAGCAACAAAGAGGAAGATATCATTATTATTATTATTATTATTTATGTTTGGCTGTGTTGGGTCTTCGTTGTGGTGCACAGGCTTCTCATTGCAGTGGCTTCTCTTGTTGCGGAGCACGGGCTCTAGGCATGTGGGCTTCAGTAGTTGTGGCTCGCGGACTCTAGAGCACAGGCTCAGTAGTTGTGGCGAACGGGCTTAGTTGCTCCGCGACATGTGGGATCTTCCCGGACCAGGGCTCGAACCCATGTCCCCTGCATTGACAGGCGGATTCTTAACCCCTGGGTCACCAGGGAAGTCCCAGGAAGAGATTATTGATACAGTAACAACCTGGATGAATCTCCAGTGAAATATGTGTGAAAAAAGATTGAAGTCACTGTCTTTCTATAGCCCAATCTAAGAAGTGGCATCCTATCACTTTGGCTATAATCTATGGGTTAGAAGTGAATCATTAGGTCCAGCCAACACTCAAATGGAGGGGTTTTCACAGGGGTGTGAGTTCCAGGAGGCAAGACCATTTGGGGCCACCCTGGAGGCTACCCACCAGAGCAGGTAACCACACTTCTATGCTGAGAAAGGTCAAAGGATCTGAGCGCTTCTGGTGGAATTGATGTGATGTTTGAGGGAGAGACAGCTTGTCTGGAGATGCCTTAAGTCTCCCTAGAAGGATCACCTGTCAGGGGTCCACTTCCCTGAAGGCAAGAGTTAGCAAGTACAGTGGACACCTGGCAAAACCAAGGCCTGAGGGACAGCAGCTGCCCTCCGAGAAGAGGCACCACCCTACCCTGAAAACCACAGCTGCAGAGCCCAGCAGTGGAACATCGCTGGGAGAACCACAGAAAGTGCCTCAGAGAAAATCCCAACCATACCTGTCCCAGAGGCTCCCTCAGCAGATAGAAAATAAACGCACACAACAGACTGTGTTTTCTTCCCTTTCTTTCCTTCCCCAGGCTCACCCTGGAGGATCCAAAACTGCAAAGTTGGATGGAGAAAAGAGAAAAATAAAAGGATGGGAAGGGGGGAATATATGGTTCCTTCTTCAAGCAATCAGCCCACAGTGCCAGGTGGGCAGATGGAGGTGGAGGTGAAGACTGATTCCAGTCTGGGATTGGACACCTTAGGTGTGGATGAGACCCCGAGACAGTGTGCATGACTCCACCCACTCTAGGACCCTCCATTAGGTGAGAGCAAACACAGAGGTCAGGGGGCCAGCTGGATTTTCATCCAGAGGTGGGGAAAGATTATTCCCATCGTGTAAATTTCATAGGTACCACAGAAGATGAAAATAAAATCAATTGTGATTATATCTTGTAGGCAGAGTTTGAGCAATGTCCCAGTTACGATAAGGAATAGTCTGCCCCTGCTTGGCCATGCTTCACCACTGGGAATTGATAGCTACAAAAGAATACTTTCTATTGCAGAAATGTAAGCCATAGGTGTCCCTTAAATCTTCAGCAACCCTTTCTTGTAACACTGTATCCAGGTCACAAAGGCACTTGCTTTGTGTGTTTCACATTTGTCCAGTGTGGTGGTGTGTTGAAGGATGTACCTACCAAAGCATGTGAAGGGGTGCTTCCACAGCCCTTAGAGCACTGTTGGGACCAACTAAGGATAAAAATGGGGCATAAGAGTCTTCCCAGAAGGATGTCTTTCTGTGGAAACCCCTGGGATTACAGGAAGGCCACTCCAGCCTGACACCTCTCACAGCCCTCAGAGAAGCTGGGAGGCTGCACATTAAGCTACATTCACCGCTGACTCATATTAAGTGACATTCAGCTTCAGAAACAGCCGATGTGGTTACCTCTCTTGGATGTGCATTGGAATTTTTTAAACAGAGAAGTGAAGACTTTGGAGACTTCCAGACAAGACATGAAATCTGGGTTCTGCCACCTACTGGTCCCAGGTCCTCCAGCAGATGGCTCAATCCTGTAGCCTCAATTTTCCCAGATTCAAAACGAGGTAAAACAGCATCCCCTCCATAGAGGTCTTATGAGGGGTGAGTGAGGTGACACAGGGAAAGCACTGTCTGTGCCTGGCTTGCAGGAGCATTCAGCAGCTTCCATCTCTTAATTAAAAAGCCGGAACAGGCAGGCCAGGTTCTGCTGGCCATGCTACCCAGTTACTGACCACAAGAATGTGGCTGCCTCTGTCCAGGAACTGACCCTGGAGAAGGGTCTTTTCTCAACTCACCCCCCTCCATGCCCACTCCTTGAATCTTTTCCCCTGAAGCAATCCTGGGCCACCCTTGGAAACCAGAGATAACAGCTTCTGATGGAGACAAAGTCCTGCATTTTTCCCTGCTCTCAGAAGAGAGGACTTTGTCCTGGTCAGGTCAGTGCTCTCTCAGGAGGAACAGGCTGATGGGAACCTAGATCTGCCTCTACCCACTACCTCCCCTCCACCCATTAAATGACACATTCATGGGGCAGCTCCTTGTCAGAAAAGAGGGAAGCCAAGTCCTAAGGCATGTTCCAGCTGCTAAAACTCACTGTGAACATTTGTTTCCAAGGATGTCGGCTAACGTCATTCTTCATCTTGATGCTGATAGGCAGTTTCTAAAAGGGACCCCAGGGCCTGCTGGCATCCAAAGCCCTGTGTCAACCCCCTCCTTGAGTGAGGGCTGGACTTAGTGACTTGCTTCTACAAAGCGATGGGATGTCACTTCCTTGTTTAGGGAACAAAGGATCTTGCCTTCTGTCCCTGCATTCACCCTCTCTTGCATTTTGCTAACTCACTCTGCAGGAAGCCAGCTGCCCTGATGTGATCTGCCTCACGAGAGGCCCCTTAGCCAAGAACTGATAGCTCCAGCCAGCGAAGAACAGAGGCCTTCAATCCAACATGTGCAAAGACCAGAATCCTGCCCAGAACTATGGGAGTGAGCTTGGAAGAAGAGACTCCCGTTTCACGCCAGTTTTGAGAGAACTGCAGATTCTCCAACACCCAGATTGCAGCTTCTGCGACCCTGAACCAGAACCACTCACGGAAGACACACCTGGATTCCTGACCACCAGAAATTGTAAGATAATAAAGATATGACATTTTAAAGCCACTGAGGTTTGTTAGGCAGCAACAGACAACTAAAACCACTGTGTTAGTTTTTTTTTTTTAACATCTTTATTGGTTTATAATTGCTTTACAATGTTGTGTTAGTTTCTGCTTTATAACAAAGTGAATCTGTTATACATGTACATATGTTCCCATATCTCTTCCCTCTTGCATCTCCCTCCCTTCCACCCTCCCCATCTCACCCCTCCAGGCGGTCACAAAGCACCAAGCTGATCTCCCTGTGCTATGCAGCTGCTTCCCACTAGTTATCTACCTTACATTTGGTAGTGTATATATATCCATGCCACTCTCTCACTTTGTCACAGCTTACCCTTCCCCCTCCCCATATCCTCCAGTCCATGCTCTAGTAGGCCTGTGTCTTTATTCCTGTCTTACCCCTAGGTTCTTCATGACATTTTTTTTCTTAAATTCCATATATATGTGTTAGCATATGGCATTTGTCTTTCTCTTTCTGACTGGCTTCACTCTGTATGACAGACTCTAGGTCTATCCACCTCATTATGAATAGCTCAATTTCGTTTCTTTTTATGGCTGAGTAATATTCCATTGTATATATGTGCCACATCTTCTTTATCCATTCCTCCAATGATGGACACTTAGGTTGTTTCCATCTCTGGGCTATTATAAATAGAGCTGCAATGAACATTTCGGTACATGACTCTTTTTGAATTATGGTTTTCTCAGAGTATATGCCCAGTAGTGGGATTGCTGGGTCATATGGTGGTCCTATTTGTAGATTTTTAAGGAACCTCGATACTGTTCTCCACAGTGGCTGTATCAATTTACATTCCTACCAACAGTGCAAGAGTGTTCCCTTTTCTCCACACCCTCTCCAGCATTTATTGTTTTTAGATTTTTTGATGATGGCCATTCTGACTGGTGTGAGATGATATCACATTGTAGTTTTGATTGGCATTTATCTAATGATTAATGATGTTGAGCATTCTTTCATGTGTTTGTTGGCAGTCTGTATATCTTCTTTGGAGAAATGTCTATTTAGGTCTTCTGCCCATTTTTGGATTGGGTTGTTTGTTTTTTTGTTATTGAGCTGCATGAGCTGCTTATAAATTTTGGAGATTAATCCTTTGTCAGTTGCTTCATTTGCAAATATTTTCTCCCATTCTGAGGGTTGTCTTTTGGTCTTGTTTATGGTTTCCTTTGCTGTGCAAAAGCTTTGAAGTTTCATTAGGTCCCATTTGTTTATTTTTGTTTTTATTTCCGTTTCTCTAGGAGGTGGGTCAAAAAGTATCTTGCTGTGATTTATGTCATAGAGTGTTCTACCTATGTTTTCCTCTACGAGTTTGATAGTTTTTGGCCTTACATTTAGGTCTTTAATCCATTTTGAGCTTATTTTTGTGTATGGTGTTAGGGAGTGATCTAATCTCATGCTTTTACATGTACCTGTCCAGTTTTCCCAGCACCACTTATTGAAGAGGCTGTCCTTTCTCCACTGTACATTCCTGCCTCCATTATCAAAGATAAGGTGACCATATGTGCATGGATTTATCTCTGGGCTTTCTATCCTATTCCATTGATCTATCATTCTGTTTCTGTACCAGTACCATACTGTCTTGATTACTGTAGCTTTGTAGTATAGTCTGAAGTCAGGGAGCCTGATTCCTCCAGCTCCATTTCTCATTCTCAAGATTACTTTGGCTATTCGGGGTCTTTTGTGTTTCCATACAAATTGTGAAATTTTTTGTTCTAGTTCTGTGAAAAATGCCAGTAGTAGTTTGATACGGATTGCATTGAATCTGTAGATTACTTTGGGTAGTAGAGTCATTTTCACAATGTTGATTCTTCCAATCCAAGAACATGGTATATCTCTCCATCTATTTGTATCATCTTTAATTTCTTTCATCAATGTCTTATAATTTTCTGCATACAGGTCTTTTGTCTCCTATGGTAGTTTTATTCCTAGATATTTTATTCTTTTCGTTGCAATGGTAAATGGGAGTGTTTCCTTAATTTCACTTTCAGATTTTTCATCATTAGTATATAGGAATGCCAGACATTTCTGTGCATTAATTTTGTATCCTGCTACTTTACCAAATTCATTGATTAGCTCTAGTAGTTTTCTGGTAGCATCTTTAGGATTCTCTATGTATAGTATCATGTCATCTGCAAACAGTGACAGCTTTACTTCTTCTTTTCCGATTTGGATTCATTTTATTTACTTTTCTTCTCAGATGGCTATGGCTAAAACTTCCAAAACTATGTTGAATAAGAGTGGTGAGAGTGGGCAACCTTGTCTTGTTCCTGATCTTAGTGGAAATGGTTTCAGTTTTTCACCATTGAGGACGATGTTGGCTGTGGGTTTGTCATATATGGCCTTTATTATATTGAGGAAAGTTCCCTCTATGCCTACTTACTGCAGGGTTTTTATCATAAATGGGTGTTGAATTTTGTTGAAAGCTTTCTCTGCATCTATTGAGATGATCATATGGTTTTTCTACTCCAATTTGTTAATATGGTGTATCACGTTGATTGATTTGCATATATTTAAAAATCCTTGCATTCCTGGAATAAACCCCACTTGATCATGGTGTATGATCCGTTTAATGTGCTGTTGTATTCTGTTTGCTAGTATTTTGTTGAGGATTTTTGCATCTATGTTCATCAGTGATATTGACCTGTAGTTTTCTTCCTTTGTGACATCCTTGTCTGGTTTTGGTATCAGGGTGACAGTGGCCTTGTAAAATGAATTTGGGAGTGTTCTTCCCTCTGCTATATTTTGGAAGAGTTTGAGAAGGATAGGTGTTAGCTCTTCTCTAAATGTTTGATAGAATTCACCTGTGAAGCCATCTGGTCCTGGGCTTTTGTTTGTTGAAAGATTTTTAATCACAGTTTCAATTTCAGTGCTTGTGATTGGTCTGTTCATATTTTCTATTTCTTCCTGATTCAGTCTTGGCAGGTTGTGTATTTCTAAGAATTTGTCCATTTCTTCCAGGTTGTCCATTTTATTGGCATAGAGTTGCTTGTAGTAATCTCTCATGATCTTTTGTATTTCTGCAGTGTCAGTTGTTACTTCTCCTTTTTAATTACTAATTCTATTAATTTGAGTTTTCTCCCTTTTTTTCTTGATGAGTCTGGCTAATGGTTTATCAATTTTGTTTATCTTCTCAAAGGACCAGCTTTTAGTTTTATTGTTCTTTGCTATTGTTTCCTTCATTTCTTTTTCATTTATTTCTGATCTGATTTTTATGATTTCTTTCCTTCTGCTAACTTTGGGGTTTCTTTGTTCTTCTTTCTTTAATTGCTTTAGGTGCAAGGTTAGGTTGTTTGTTCGAGATGTTTCCTGTTTCTTAAGGTAGGATTGTATTGCTACAAACTTCCCTCTTAGAACTGCTTTTGCTGCATCCCATAGATTTTGGGTCATTGTGTCTCCATTTCATTTGTTTCTAGGTATTTTTTAATTTCCTCTTTGATTTCTTCAGTGATCACTTCATTATTAAGTAGTGTATTGTTTAGCCTCCATGTGTCTGTATTTTTTCAGATCTTTTCCTGTAATTGATATCTAGTCTCATAGTGTTGTGGTCGGAAAAGATACTTGATACAATTTCAATTTTCTTAAATTTACCAAGGCTTGATTTGTGACCCAAGATATGATCTATCCTGGAGAATGTTCCATGAGCACTTGAGAAAAATGTGTATTCTGGGTTTTTTTGGATGGAATGTCCTATAAATATCAATTAAGCCCATCTTGTTTAATGTGTCATTTAAAGCTTGTGTTTTGGATGATCTGTCCATTGCTGAAAGTGGTGTGTTAAAGTCTCCTACTATGAATGTGTTACTGTCGATTTCCCCTTTTATGGCTGTTAGTATTTGCCTTAAATATTGAGGTGCTCCTATGTTGGGTGCATAAATATTTACAATTGTTATACCTTCTTCTTGGATCGATCCCTTGATCATTGTGTAGTGTCCTTCTTTGTCTCTTCTAATAGTCTTTATTTTAAAGTCTATTTTGTCTGATATGAGAATTGCTACTCTAGCTTTCTTTTGTTTACCAGTTTCATGAAATATCTTTTTCCATCCCCTTACTTTCAGTCTGTATGTGTCTCTAGGTCTGTAGGGGGTCTCTTGTAGACAGCAAATATATGGGTCTTGTTTTTGTATCCATTTATCCAATCTGTGTCTTTTGGTGGGAGCATTTAGTCCATTTACGTTTAAGGTAATTATCAATATGTATGTTCCTATTCCCATTTTCTTAATTGTTTTGGGTTTGTTATTGTAGGTCTTTTCCTTCTCTTGCATTTCTTGCCTAGAGAAGTTCCTTTTGCAGTCGTTGTAAAGCTGGTTTGGTGGTGCTGAACTCTCTCAGCTTTTGCTTGTCTGTAAAGGTTTTAATTCCTCCATCAAATCTGAATGAGATCCTTGCTGGGTAGAGTAATCTTTGTTGCAGGTTTTTCTCCTTCATCAATTTAAATATGTCCTGCCAGTCCCTTCTGTCTTCAGAGTTTCTGCTGAAAGATCAGCTGTTAACCTTATGTGTGTTATTTGTTGTTTTTCCCTTGCTGCTTTTAATATGTTTTCTTTGTATTTAATTTTTGACAGTTTGATTAATATGTGTCTTGGCATATTTCTCCTTGGATTTATCCTGTATGGGACTCTCTGTGCTTCCTGGACTTGATTAACTATTTCCTTTCCCATATTAGGGAAGTTTTCAACTATAATATCTTCAAATATTTTCTCAGTCCCTTTCTTTTTGTCTTCTTCTTCTGGAACCCCTATAATTCGAATGTTGGTGCATTTAATGTTGTCCCAGAGGTCTCTGAGACTGTCCTCAGTTCTTTTCATTCTTTTTTCTTTATTCTGCTCTGCAGTAGTTATTTCCAATATTTTATCTTCCAGGTCACCTATCCGTTCTTCTGCCTCAGTTATTCTGCTATTGATCCCATCTAGAGTATTTTTAATTTCATTTATTGTGTTCTTCATTGTTGTTTGTTTCACCTTTAGTTCTTCTAGGTCTTTGTTAAATGTTTCTTGCATTTTGTCTATTCTATTTCCAAGACTTTGGATCATATTTACTATCATTATTCTGAATTATTTTTCAGTTAGACTGCCTATTTCCTCTTCATTTGTTAGGTCTGGTGGGTTTTTATCTTGCTCCTTCATCTGCTGTGTGTTTTTCTGTCTTCTCATTTTGCTTATCGTACTGTTTGGGGTCTCCTTTTTGCAGGCTGCATGTTCGTAGTTCCCGCTGTTTTTGATGTCTGTCCCCAGTGGCTAAGGTTTTTTCAGTGGGTTGTGTAGGCTTCCTGGTGGAGGGGACTAGTGCTTGTGTTCTTGTGGATGAGGCTGGATCTTGTCTTTCTGGTGGGCAGGTCTACGTCTGGTGGTGTGTTTTGGGTGTCTGTGGACTTATTATGATTTTAGGCAGCCTCTCTGCTAATGGGTGGGGTTGTGTTCCTGTCTTTCTAGTTGTTTGGCATAGGATGTCCAGCACTATAGCTTGCTGGTCGTTGAGTGAAGCTGGGTGTTGGTGTTGAGATGGAGATCTCTGGGAGATTTTCGCCATTTGATATTATGTGGAGCTGGGAGGTCTCTTGTGGACCATTGTCCTGAAGTTGACTCTCCCACCTCAGAGGAACAGCACTGGCACCTGACTGCAACACCAAGAGCCTTTCATCCACACAGCTAACATGGGAAAGGAAACAGTTACCAAAGCCCAAGAAGTGCAGAGAGTCCCTTCTCACAGTTCTCGGGGCTGGACGTCCAGAATCAAGTCCAGCAGATCAACTGTCCAACGAGCTCTCATTCTTATCTTCCTGCTGAGCCCTCACCTTGTTTCCTCTGCTCTGAGTCTAGTCCACCAGCTCCCAGGGCACCACGTGCAGGTGCCTCGCAAACCGCCAACACCTCAGACCAGGCTTCCTGGTGCAAATCTGCAGCGCCAACAGCTCGGCTCAGGGCCGTGTCCTGCGTTAGGTTTTAAACCATCCTAAAATCTTCCTCGAGTTAATCCTTCATTCCCATTGAAATACTCTCATTAGCATTAATAAATAACTCGTGAGAAATTGACATGCAATTCTAATGCCTACACACCAATCATGAGTGAGTGTCTGACATTGCACGTTGGTTACAAAACACTTACTGTTTACCTTTCACTCACAGCCCATGAGGCAACCCAATGCTTCCTTAATCTACTTTTCTACTTTATAAATTTTTTTAATGGGCCTAGGCTTTGAAAAAGAAATACTGAGTGGCACCTCTTACAATACTGCCAACCATCAGTGAATTAGAACTAGGTGTGTTGTTCCGGTGCTGACGTGTTTACCTGCTTGTACCCACAGGACACTGTAGAGTTTCTGGGTGAATCACCCCATTGCCTTTCTCCAAAGCTTTGGGGGATGATTGAAAGTGTCCTCTGCCTTCAGGCACATGGCAGAGGGAGGCCGTTGTCTCTGGGGACAAGTCATGGTTTTTCTTTCATCGTCTTCCCCAGACTTAAGTGTTCCAATTTATCCTTTTCATGAGCTTTTTATCCCATTATTGGTTGTCATTTCTGTCACTTCCTCCTTGTTGTCACAGCACAAATGGAAGCTCACCAGTCACCGGGGATCTTTTTGTGTCTCCTGTCACCTGGGGTCCGTACTTAACAGACTTTAAATGATTAATTTTCTGTTTTCAGTCATAAAGAAGGACAAGAGAGTGCTTAGTCACCTTGTAAACCAGGGTCCAAAGATTATTTTTACAGTCATTTTTTAAAAATTTGTGGTAAAATATGCATGACATAAAATTTACCATTTTAACCATTTTCAAGTCTTCAGTTTGGTGACATTAACTGCATTCACATCATTGTGGAACCATCAACCACCATCCATCTCCAGAACGTTTTCATCTTCCAAAACTGAAACTCTCTCCCAATTAAACACTAAGTCCTTCCCCCAACCCCTGGCACCCACCATTCTACTTCATGAATTTGACTATTCTGGGTCCCTCATATAAATGGAATCATACAGTCCTTTTGTGGCTGGCTTAGCTCACTTAGCATATTATCCTCAAGGTTCATCCATGTTGCAGCATGTGTTATTTGTATATACCATATTTTATGTATTCATCCATTAATGGGCATTTAGGTTATTTCCATCTTTTGGCTAATGTAAATGATGCTATTATGAATATGGGTTATTTTCACAGACATCTTGACCAGAAATAAAATGTGTCTGCTCCACCTGCCATTCCCAGGACACAAAATCCCCCTTCAACCCTCATTGCTGACTGAGGAATAATAGCAACAAGGCAGAGGCCATGTGGAAGATGGACTTAATTCAACTTTTCTCTTCCTCCCTTTCTTCCTTCTTTCTGTCTACCAACCACCTATAGTCCAAGGCACTGAGCTGGGCACCATGGTGCAGAAATAAACATGACAGCACCCTGTGTCATGTACTTCCAGGCCAGAAGGAGAACCCCACATGTACTGTGGGGCTGGTGGGCCTACGGGGTGGGGCTGAGTCCTACAGAAAATATACAGCCTGACTCAGGGCAGATCTGGGAAGACTTGGTCCAGGACCTTGACAGACAGATTTAGAAGCAATATAAGGCAGAAAACAAGAATGTGGCATTGGCACAGTACAACTTGTTCCAAGTGGCTGAAGCACCAAGAAGGTATGTAGAAAGACTGACCCAGTTAGAAAGGGAAGATGAGGCACATGAAGAATGACCCTGAAAAGAAACCTGACCAAGCATGATCAAATCATTAAAATACTTTTTACTTTATAGCAAACCTATATTGAAGTAAATGCTGAAGCCCTAAAGATAATAGAGAAGCAGCTATGACATCATAACCCAGTTAAGTTTTAAAAAGCCATCATAACATGACAACAAATGCAGTGTGGTACCCTGAGTTGGATCCTGGAACTGAAAGAGGATATTAATAGAGAAAAAACTGGTGAAATCCAAATAAAATCCACAGTCTAGTTAATAGTAATGTACCAATGTCAGTTTCTTCGTTTTGACAACTGTACCATTGATAATGAAAGATATTAATGTTGAGGGGAAGTCAGTGAAGGGTATATGAAAATTCTAATATTTTTGTAACTTTTCTGTTAAATCTAAATTTGTTTTCAAAATAAACTTTATTAAAAAATTGAAGTCCCAGAAGTTCACAATCCTATCCTTTCACTGAATCTCTTTTCCCTTTTCCTGTGCATATTCATTTTTATATCTGTAAAGAAAGATACTAAATAGACTTACTATAATCAGCAGTTTTAGTTAACATTGCTCATGCTTATGTTTCTCCATTTTGTTTCAGCCTCTTTATTTCTTGTCTCTCTCTCCCTCATCCTTTTAACACCATCATGGAACAGGTGTTACACACTTTTCAGCATGCCCTGTACCTCATGTACAAATGTGTAAACACATGTACGTCAATGGCAAATGTCTGTCTTTGATGAGTTTTATCATAAAGGAATCGTAAGGTAGATGAGAGATAGATAATCTGTGCATCTTCTTTCCTTACTTCACAGCATAGGCATCCCTACAATTCAATAGATGTGGATCTAATTCAAAATGTTTAATAGCCAAATAACATTCCATGTAATGTATGTTGCCATTTTATCCAAACATTTTGCTTTAGGTTAACTTCTGGTTTTGTGCTGCGATATGAATCATTATACATGTTACATTAGAATGGATGTCCCGTCTTTCTTGAGGCAGGGTTTCCTAACCACCATGGTTCCAGGACTGACCCTCAGAACCCACCCTAGGGAGGGAGCAAGGCCTGACTGTTTCCTTCTGGCACATTCCCTGTGTGGCTTCAGTCTCCCGGGGTGGACAGGTTGGAGGGGCAATGCCTTACCTTATTCTTATCTCACTGGTGGTGTTTTAGCTGGACATTGGTGCCACTTAGGTGACATTAAGTATAGTCACATGGTTGTGCAAGTATCACCACCACCCATCTGCAGAACTTTTTCATCTTCCCAAACTGAAACTATGTATCCATTAAACAACAACTATCCATTCCACCTACCCCAGCCCTGGCACCCTCCTTTCTCCCCTCTATTTCTGTTTGTTTGATCTGAATCTTTATTTTGGGGAGTTCCCGTGGGTTCTCAGAAGATGGCCCTATGTCCCTAGGACACTAGTAGAGTCAAGGACTACATGGGGCCGTCCCTACCTGTTGGACACCGTCTCCCAAGATATGTCTCGTGGGCTCACTGCCTTGATTTCCGTCTGCTCTCAGGAGCCACGCTACTCAGCCTCTACCCTTCTGCCCTCAGAACATTCTTAGCCAGTTCCTGACTCTCAGATTTCACCAAGCCAGGGTTAGACAACAGCTCAGGAGTGCACACACCCAGTTTTCCAGGAATTCTCTCAAATCATGCTGATTTGGCAGGTGCTGAGGAAAACAGCCCCTGCAAAGGCAAAGCACTCTGCCACTTCTTCAAAGAGACTTTCCCTCACCCTCCTCACCACACTGGCCTTCCCTTCCGGCTCCATCCGAGGACACAGACAGGTTCTGATGCCTCCTTGGCAGGTTTCCCTGGAAAGTTTGCCCTCTTTTAGAAGGTATGAGCCCTCTGTTCTCAGGGCAGCCTGAAATCGGAGGAGTCTTCATGACAGCCTGCTGCACAGGGCTACACTTTCCCTTACGGATATAAAATGAAGATTCCAAGAGTCGAGGCAGAGTGTGGGCTGGGTGCACAGTAGGGAGGTGATAGACTCTCTCTTTGGCCAAATTTTACTCAGGATTTTCTGAGTAAAAATATTATTTAAAAAAATTTTTTTTTAATTTAATTTTAAAAATTTTTTTAAAAATTAATTTTTAAAAAAAATTTTCTTTTAAGTGAAGCTTCCACTTGGGGACTCTGCATTGTCGAATTTTAGCAAGCATTCTGAGGAGTCTGTTTAGCCATCCCTCCTCCCCATCCTCCATATCTGATCACACTCAATATCTGATCAGGTTCCTCATCCTCCACCACCTCCCCCATAACCCCTTGGTGATGTCCAATCACCTTGGCCTGCCTTAAGCAGGAATCTTGTTTAGGATGGTTTAGCCAGAATCCATCCTCATCCCCAATGATTTTCGTAGTGATTTTTTTATCCACTGATCCCCATCCTCCTCTCTGACCATAAATCTCCCCTTGCCCATACTGTATTCAGAGTAGAACTTGATGTCTCTCCCACACTAGGAACCCCATTGCAATAGCCCCTGCCTTGAATAAAATGGATCTTACAGTTCTTTAACAAGTGTCAGGAATAAGATTTTATGTTTTTTTTTTTGTGTGTGTGTGTGTGTGTGGTATGCGGGCCTCTCACTGTTGTGGCCTCTCCCGTTGCGGAGCACAGGCTCCAGACGCGCAGGCTCAGCGGCCATGGCTCACGGGCTCAGCCGCTCCGTGGCATGTGGGATCTTCCCGGGCCGGGGCACGATCCCATGTCCCCTGCATCGGCAGGTGGACTCTCAACCACTGCGCCACCAGGGAAGCCCAGATTTTATGTTTTTAACGAAATATAGTTGACATACAGTACTATGTGAATCTCAGGTGTACTACAACATGATTTGACATTTGCATAGGTTATGAGGTGGTCACCACGATAAATCTAGTAACCATCTGCCCCCATACAAAGTTATTACATATTGTTGACCATATTCCTTACACTGTGTATTGTATCCCCATGACTTATTTATCACATAACTAGAGATTGATACCTACTGTGACCAAACCCCCAAACCTCTCCCTCATGGTGACCATCTGTTTGTTCTCTGTATCTATGAGTCTCTTTCTGTTGTTTTGTTTATTTTGTATTAGAGTCCACATATAAGTAAGATCATGCAGTATTTGTCTTTCTCTGGCTGACATACTTCACTTAGCATAATACCAAGTTGATCCACCAATTTTGTTGCAAAGGCAAGATTCTTTTTTTATGGCTGAGTAATAGTCCATTACGTCTGTGTGTGTGTGTGTATACACATCTCACGTATTCTTTATCCATTCATCTGTTGATGGACACCTAGGTTGCTTCCATGTCTTGGCTATTGTAAATAATTCTGCTCTGAACATTGACATGCATATACCTTTTCAAATTAGTGCTTTCATTTTCTTCAGGTAAAAACCCAGAAGTGAAATTGCTGGATCATAAGGTAGTTCTACTCTTAATTTTTTGAGGAAACTCCACACTGTTTTCCATAGTGTCTGCATGAATTTACTTTCCCACCAAGAGTACAAAAGCATTCCCTCTTCTCCTCATCCTTGACAACACTTGTTATTTGTTGATGATAGCCTTTCTGACAGGTGTGAGGTGGTTTCTCATTGTGGTTTTCATTTGCATTTCCCTGATGATTAGCAATGTTGAGCATCTTTTCATGTGTCTGTTGGTCATCTATATGTCTTCTCTGGAAAAATGTCTGTTTAGCTCCTCTGCCCATTTTTAGATCAAATTATTTATTTATTTATTTATTTATTTTGAGTTGTATGAGTTATTTATATATTTTGGATTTTAAACTCTTATTGAATATGTCATTTACAAATAGCTTCTCCCATTCAGTAGGCTGCATTTACATTTTGTTGATAGTTTCCTCTATCGGGCAAAAGTGTTTTACTTTGAAATAGTCCTATTTATTTTTGCTTTAATTTCTCATGCCTGGCGAGACAGATTCAAAGAAATATATTGCTAAGATCAATATCAAATAGCATACTCCTTATATTTTCTTCTAGGAGTTTTATGTCAGGAATTACATTTAAGTCTTTAATTGATTTTTAGTTTATTTTTGTATATAGTGTGAGAAAGTAGCCTTGTTTGATTCTTTTGCATGTAGTTGTCCTTTTCTCCATTGCATATTCTTGCCCCCATTGTTGTAGATTAATTGGCCATGTAAGTGTGGGTTTATTTCTGGACTCTCTATTCTGTTCCATTGATCTATGTGCCTGTTTTTTATGCCAGTACCACACTGTTTTGATTATTGCAGCTTTGAGTATAGTTTGAAATCCAGGTGTGTGACACTTCCAGCTTTGTTCTTCTTTCTCAAGATTGTTTTGGCTATTTGAAGTCTTTTATTTCTGTACAAATTTTACAATTATTTTTTATACTTCTGTGAAAAAAATGCCATAGGTATTTTGATAGGAATTGCATTGAATCTGTAGCTTGTGTTTGGTAGTATGCTCATTTTAACAATATTAATTCTTCCACTCCATGAGTATGGTAAATTTTTCTTTTTCCATGTGTCATCTTCAATCTCTTTCAACAATGTCTTATAATTTTCTGAGTTCAAGCCTTTTACCTCCTTGGTTAGGTTTATTCCTAGGTATTTTTTTTTCTTTTTGGTGCCATTGTAAACAATATTGTTTTCTTAATTTCTCTTTCTGATAGTTTATTGTTAGTGTATAGAAACACAACAGATTTCTATATATTAATTATGTATCCTGAAACTTTTCTGAATTCATTTATCAGTTCTCATAGTTTTTTTGGTGGCATCTTCAGAACTTTCTATATGTAGTATCATGTCATCTGCAAATAATGATAGTCTTACTTCTTTTCCAATTTAGATTCCTTTTATGTCTTTTTCTTGTCTGATTACTGTGGCTAGGAATTCCAATACTATGTAGAATAAAAGTGACAAGAGTAGGCCATCCTTGTCTTGTTCCTGATCTTAGAGGAATTGCTTTCAACTTTTCATCATCAAGTATGACATTGACTGTATGACATGGGTTTGTCACATATGGCCTTTATTATGTTAGGGTATGTTCCCTCTATATTCACTTGGTTGAGAATTTTTGTCATAAATGAACGTTGAATTTTGACAAATGCTTTTTCTACCTCTATTGGAATGATCATATGATTATTATTTTTCAATTTGTTAGCATGGTGTATCAAGTTTTGCAGATATTGAATCATCCTTATATGATTGATTTGTAGATACTGAACCATCCTTATATCCCTAGGATAAATTCTACTTGATCATGGCATATGATCTTTTAATGTATTGTTGAATTTTGTTGGCTGACGTTTTGTTAAGAATTTTTGCATCTATGTTTATTAGGGATATTGGCCTATAATTTTCTTCTTTTTTGTGGTGCTTTCATCTGGTTTTGGTATCATGGTGAATATAGTTTAGTGGGATGAGTTCATAAGCTCTCCCTTCTCTTCAATTTTTTGGAATAGTTTGAGAAGAATAGGTGTAAACTCTTTAAATGTTTGGTAGAATTCACCTGAGACCAATCTGGTCCTAGACTTTTGTTTGTTGAGGTTTTTTTCTAGTACTGATTCAGTTTCATTACTGGCAATCCATCTGTTCATATTTTCTATTTCTTCTGATTCTGCCTTGGAATATTGTAGATTTCTAGGAATTTATCCATTTCTTCTAGGTTTTCTATTTTATTGGTATATAATTGTAGTAATCTCTTATGAATCTTTGTATTTCTCTGGTGTTGGTTGCTAATTTCTCTCTTTTAATTTCTGATTTTATTGATTTGGGCCTCCTCTCTTTTTTTCTCAATGAGCTTGGCTAAAGGTTTATCAGTTTTATCTTTTCAAAGAATTAGCTCTTAGTTTCATTGATTGTTTCTGTTGTTTATTTAGTCTCTATTTCATTTATTTTTCACTCTAATCTCCATTATTTCTTTCCTTCTACTAATTTGGGTTTTATTTATTCTTCTTTTTCTGTTTCCCTTAGATGTAAAATTAGGTTTTTATTTCAGTTTTTTTTCTTGTTTCCCGAGATAAGCTTGTATCACTATAAACTTCCCTCTTAGAACTGCTTTTCTGCATCCCATAGATTTTTGAATCCTTGTATTCCATTTTCATTTGTCTCCCAATATTTTTTTACTTTCTCTTTGATTTCTTTAGTGACACATTGGTTGTTTAGTAGCATATTGTTTAGTCTCCACATGTTTGTGGTTTTTTTGCAGTTTTTTTTTCCTTGTAGCTGATTTCTAGTCTTATACCATTGTGGTTGGAAAAGATGCTTGATATGATTTCAATTTCTTACATTTATTGAGACTTGTTTCATGGTCTAGCATGGTCTAGCATGTGATCAATCCTGGAGAATGTTCCATGTGCACTGGAAAGGAATATGCATTCTGCTGCTTTTGGATGGAAAGTTCTCTCTCTCTCTGTCTCTCTCTCCATATATATATATATAGGGTTGGCCAAAATGTTCGTTCATCATAAGATGGCTCTAATAGCACTTAGTTGTCTTTAATTTCATTCAAAACAATTTTGTTAGATTGTATGTGACAGCTGTCATATCAATGTGCATTTTAAAAAAATGACATCAACATTGGTGAATTTTTGTGTAGCCATTTTGATATTGAAGATGGAAGAAGAAAAGCAACATTTTTGGCATATTATGCTTTATTATTTCAAGAAAGGTAAAAACACAACTGAAATGCAAAAAAGATTTGTGCAGTGTATGGAGAAGGTGCTGTGACTGATCAAATGTGTCAAAAGTGGTTTGCAAAGTTTCGTGCTGGAGACTTCTCACTCCACAGTTGGGTAGACCAGTTGAAGTTGATAGAGATCAAACCAAGACATAAATTGAGAACAATCAATGTTATACCACACGGGAGACAGAGATAGCCAACATACTCAAAATATCCAAATCAAGTGTTGAAAATCATTTGCATCAGCTTGGTTATGTTCATCACTTTGATGTTTGGGTTCACATAAGTGAAAAAAAGTTCTTGACCATATTTCTGCATGTGATTCTCTACTGAAATGTAATGAAAATATTAAGTTTTTAAAACAAATTGTGATGGGTGATAAAAAGTGAATACTGTACAATAATGTGGAACAGAAGAGCTTGTGGGGCAAGCAAAATGAACCACTGTCAACCACACCAAAGGCCAGTCTTCATCCAAAGAAGGTGACGTTGTGTATATGGTGGGATTGGAAGGGAGTCCTCTATTATGAACTCCTTTTGGAAAACCAAACGATTAAATCTAACAAGTACTGCTCCCAATTAGACCAACTGAAAGCAGCTCTTGACGAAAAGCATCCAGAATTAGTCATCAGAAAATGCAAAATCTTCCATCAGGATAACGCAAGACCAACATGTTTCTTTGATCACCAGGTAAAAACTGTTACAGCTTGGCTGGGAAGTTCTGATTCATCTGCCGTATTCACCAGACATTGCAACTTCGGATTTCCATTTATTTCGGTCTTTAAAAAATTCTCTTAATGGAAAAAAATTCAATTTCTTGCAAGACTGTAAAAGGCACCTGGAACAATTCTTTGCTCAAAAAGATAAAAAGTTTTGAGAAGATGGAATTACGAAGTTGCCTGAAAAATGGCAGGAGGTAGTGGAACAAAAGGGTGAATACGTTGTTCAATAAAGTTCTTGGTGAAAATGAAAAATGTGTTTTTTATTTTTACTTAAAAACTGAAGGCACTTTTTGGCCAACCCTCTATATATATTCCATTTAGTCTAATGTCTTGTTTAAGGTCAATTTTTCCTTATTAATTTTCTGTCTGGATGATCAGTCCATTGAAGTAATGGGGTGTTAATGTCCCCAACTATTTTTGTGTTATTGTCAATTTCCCCCTTTATATTTGTTAATATTTGCTTTAAGTACTCAAGTGCTCCTATATTGAGTGTGTATATATATTTACATGTTACAGTTATAAATTATAATAAGATATTTCAATTGTTATATCTTCTTGTTGGATTGACTCCTTGATCGTTATGTAATGTCCTTCCTTGTCTCTTGTTACTATCTTTGTTTTAAAGCTTACTTTGCCTCGTATAAGTATTGCTACCCAGCTTTCTTTTCATTTGCATTCACATTGAATACCTTTTTACATCCCTTCACTTTTGGTCTGTGTGTGTCTTTGTAACCAAAGTGGGTCTGCACAGACATAGAGAACAGACTCGTGGTTGCCAATGGGGAGGGGTTGGGGAAGAATGGAGTGGGAGGTTGGAGTTAGCAGATGTAAGCTATTATATATGGAAAGGATAAACAACAAGGTCCTACTGTATAGTACAGAGAACTATATTCTGTATCCTATGATAAACGTAATGGAAAAGAAAATACATAAAAAAGAATGTATGTATATGTATAACTGAATCACTTTGCTGTACAGCAGAAATTAACACAATGTTGTAAATCAACTATACTTCAATTTAAAAATGGTATAAATAAATAAATAAAGTGAATCTGTTATAGGCAGCCTATATATGGGTCTTGTTTTCTAATATACATTCAGCCATTCTGTCTTTTGATTGAAGCATTTAGTCCATTTACATCACAATTAGTTATTGATAGGTAAGTACTTACTGCTATTTTGTTTTCTAGTTGTTTTTACAGTTCTTTTTTTGTTCCTTTCTTCTTCTTTTGCTCTCTTCCCTTATGATTTGAAGACTATCTTTAGTGTTATGTTTGGATTCATTTTGTGTGTATCTATTATAGGCTTTTGGATTGTGGTGACCATAAGGTTCATACGTAACTATTTATATCTATCTATCTATTTATCTATCTATCTATCTAATGATTACATTGTTAATGATCTTTTAAGTTTGAATACATTCTAACAACCTTGCATTTTTTTACTTCTCCTCCTACATTTAATGTTTTTGACATCATATTTTGATCTTTTTGTTTTGTGTATCCCTTAACTACTTGTGGGGGTAGAAGATTTTACTACTTTTGTCTTTAAAAACTTCCTACTAGCTTTATAAGTGTCTGACTACTACATTTGCTGTATGTTTGTCTTTACCAATGAGATTTTCCTTTAATAGTTTTTATATTTCTAGTTGTTTTCTTTTCTGCTCAGAGAAGTTCCTTTAATATTTCTTGTAACATTGGTTTATAGTTGCTGAACTCTTTGTTTTTGCTTGTCTGTAAAACTATCTCTCCTTCAAATATTAATGTTGGTCTTGCTGGGTAGACTATTTTTAGTCATAAGTTTTTACCTTTCATCATTTGGAATACATCTTACCTCTCCCTATGGCCTGCAAATTTTCTGCTGAAGAGTCAGCTGGTAGTCTTATGGGAGTTCCTTTGTATATAACTAGTTGCTTTTCTCTCACTGTTTTTTAAATTTTTCTCTTTATTTAATTTTTGCAATTTTAATTATAACGCGTCTTGGTGGATCTCTTTGACTTCATCTTGTGTAGGATTCTCTGTGCTTCCTGGACCTGGATGTCCATTTCCTTTCCCAGATTAGGGAAGTTTTCAGTTATTATTTTTTCAAATATATTTCCTGCCCCTTTCTCTCTTCTCCTCTTGGAGCCACTATAATGTCAATGTTAGTATGCTTGTTGTTGTCTTAGAGGTTTCTTACACTATCTTCTTTTTTTAGTTCTTTTTTTTTCTGTTCAGCTTAGCTATTTCCACTACTCTGTCTTCTAGCTCATAGATCCATTTCTCTGTATCATTGAATTTGCTGTTGTCCCTTCTAGTGTATTTTTATTTCAGTTATTGTATTCAGCTCTGTTTGGTTCTTCTTTACATTTTCTAACTCTGTTAAAATTCTTGCCATGTTCAATTTTTCTTCCACTGAGTTCATTAAGCATCTTTATGACAATTATCTTGAACTCTTTATCAGGTAGATGGATTATCTCCATTTTAGTTCTTTTACTGAGATTTTGTATTGTTCCTTCTTTTGGCCAAATCCTTGTGTTTATTTTTATGTATTAAGTGTGTCAGTTACATTTCCTTATCTCAGAGAAGTGGTCTCCTGTAGGAGACATCCTATGGGACCCAGCAGCACACTCCCCTCTGTTCACCATAGCTATATGCTCTAGGGTTGCTCCCTTTGTGGGCCTTTCTGTTGTGGTGGGGCTGACTACTGTGGGTGCCTGGTAGGCAGGGCTGTCCTGACCTGCTTGGCTACCAGGTCCTGCCTCATGTGATAGCTGCTGGCTCATTGATGAGAGGGGCCGGGTCCCAGAGCAGCTGGTTTCATGGCCTGGTGGGTTCCCAGGACTGGCGCCAGTTTCCTGGTGGGCAGGGTTGGGTCAGGAAGGCTGGCTGTGGGGCCTAGGGGAGCCAAGGCTGGTGCTAACCTACTGGTGGGAGGGTCTGGGTCCCAGGTTGGCAGGCTGTGGGGTCCAGGGGCCAGGGTCTGCTACTGGCCTGCTGGTGGATAGGTAAGCCCTTAGCACTAATAAGCTAGAGAGAGGACTCCAAAGTGGTGCTCACTAGAACCAATATCTGCATGGTAGAATGAGCTCCCAAAAATTGATGCCACCAGAGTCTATGCTCCCAGGGGGAGTCCCAGTTGCCTCCTGCCTCTTCAAGATGTTCCCCGAGATGAGCAGGTGGGTTTGACTCAGGGTCATCTCAAATTACTGCCCATATGCTGGGTCTCAAAGTGTGTGAGATATTACATGCATTTTTCAAAGCAGAGTCTGTTACCTACAGCCCTCCAGTTCTCCCATATGCAAGCCCTGCTTGCCTTCAAAGGCAGATGTTCTGCGGGCTCTTCTTCTTGATGCAGGACCTCTGGGCTTGGGTGTCTGATGTGAGGCTCAGACCCTTCACTCCTTGGAGAGAACCTCTGCAGTTGTGATTATTCTCCTGTCACCTACCTGAGTATGTGGATTTTGATCATACTACATCTCCACCCCTCCTACCCATCTCATTGTGATTTCTTCTTTATATCTTTAGCTGTGGAAGCTCTTTTCTGCTAGTGCTCAGGCTGTTCTCATTGATAGTTGCTCTGTAAATACTTGTAATTTTGATGTGCCCGTGGGAGGAGGTGAGCTCAGGGTCTTCCTATTCTGCTATCTTGACCACACTTCCAGGAATAGTATTTTCTTTAACAATGTCCCAGATGTCTCTTCTCTTGAACGTGGTGGGCCAAGGGTGGGTTTCAGAGTGACTGGGCAATGCAGGGAGGGCAGGCAGGATAGTGGCTAGGAGACTGTTACAAATATCCAGGGCTTGTGGGAATTGCACACCATATTCTGGAAGATCATTGTTTAATTTTTAAATTATACTATAGTTCCTTCAGAATAATTTTCTATTTCAAGAATCAATCTGGCAATCTTGGAAAATGCTAGTTTTGAGGACACGGAAGATGAAGCCCCTGCCTGCTCTGGAAGAGACAGATAGATAGGGCAATATTGGCCCTGTGTTTTGGATTGACTTTACTGCAGGCAGAATCACTGGAAGATGTTCAGTACTAAGCCTCATTTCCGGAGGTGTTTCTAAAAACCAGTCCCTCGGTTTGGTGCATAGGTGGGTTCCCCAAACTGAATGTATCAGGCTCCTTTCAAGCACTAGGCCTGCAAGAAGGGTGAGTTAAGGCAGGTGTTTTAATTGAGAAATAATAAATGTCATTGAGGGGAAACATATGAGCTGCACATGGCCTCTGATTCTACCAATTATCTGCTAAAGGCTGTGCTGTGCTAGCACCTGGAATCTCACACACCTGTCAGACTGTCTCTACTATAGTGCACACCCACTGAGAAGTGAGCTCAGCAGGCACCCAACAGCCCTCATAAACTTTTAAGTAGTCTTTCCAAAAATCTCACTGACAGCTATCTTTAGCTTCATATGAAAGTAAAAATAGAAAGTGTGTGTGTACATACATGTATGTGTGTTTGTGTATTTGTATGTAGCTCTATCTATCTATCTATCACTGATTTTTATTCTGCTACTTAAAGAAGCCAACTTCACCTCTCTTCATCCAGAAGCTGGTATAAAATCTCCTGTTCTACCAATCCCCACTATGATCTCAAGTCTTCAATTTTACTGGCTCCACAAAACTGATCTTATGAAATTTAGTCACACTTTGTATATTCCTATTATTAATACCCCACAGGGTCAGATTATATATATATACATACAGGGGTAGAAGCATTCCATAGAGGGGAACATCCTCAGTTTTCATTTGCATATATCAGCCATAATTAAAAAAAAGCTGAAGGAGAGATAGAATTTGTGAGTGGTTTGCTTTCTCTTTAGCTGAGAGAGGCATCACGCTCCCTTCCCAACCTTTACAGATGTGGAGCACAGAGATGCTATGTGACCATCAGGGTGTCACAGGGAGAGCACATGGCCCCATGGCCAGCCTGACTTCTCTCTGCGTGGCAATGTCCTGCTTCTGCTGTCTCCTGAAACCAAGGGAGGGAGAGGGGAGAATATAGAGGAAGACCTAGCCATTGTTCCCATTCATAAAGCCCACAACTAAAGTCCATGGGTTGCTATCTCTGGGGCAGGAGACCTGTAACCACCTCACCGGCACTGTGCACTCTTTGATCAGCCCTCACATCCCTCCACATGTGCTCCTGGCTCTGCTCAGACTGATTCTCAGTCATTTCACCTCTGGAATTGAACCCCATCAGTGATGCTTTCTTGCATCTCAGATGTCAACTCCACCATTATTCTCATATGTGCACAAAAGACTTTAACGAAACAGCAAATTGGCTGTGAAAATTCCATCTACCTTAATGCAGGTGGGAGTTCTGAGCAGAGACAGAAAGAAAGAGCCAGAGCCAAGAACCTCACAGGGTCATCCCTTACATATAGAAAACTCAGGTGAAGGGAAAGACTGGGGGACCCAGCTGGGGCCAGGCTTCCTCAGGGAGAGGATGAAACATCTGCTTAGTGGCCTGAGAAATACATGAGCGGTCTGTGCCATTTGATGCTGGCAGCAGACAAGGAACACGTGAATTGAGACTCCTCTCTATTCTGTACATTGGAATCAGTCATCATCCTCAGGGAGTAAAGGATTTCTGGATCACAGTGGCAAACATATCAATACAGAACTCGCCTCTTGCAAAGGTGACAGAACGGAGTGGATAGCTCTCAACTTCCTGTTGCTTCAGTGCAGGCAAAGTGGCTCTGAAGTTTTAATGCCCTGAGGATGGATCAGCAGTGCAAACAGAGCCTGTTTCTTTAAGCGGGCCTGAGGACCACACTGCTCTCATGTTACTTACAATAGACCAGAGCTCAGGTTCCAGGCAAGTCCCTCAGGGATGTGTTCACCCATTTCCCTGTGGGCGGGCAAGAGAAGTTGTGGAGGCAGAACCCGTGGATCCACTGTCACTATTTACAAAATGGTCTGATAAAAGACCTGCTTCTATATTATTTCCATATTCAGAAACTTATCTGCTTACACCCAGGAGGTATATCAGCTCACACAACTATAATCTTTACCCGTAGTAGTAAACAAAACCACCAATGTCCAGTTTGCCATCAGTTAGAATAGGACCAGCTCCCCAGCCCCAGCATTGCAGCTTGGGGCTGATTGACTTACACAGTATGTCCTACTTTCCCTCTAGAAAAGCAGGAATAATAATGCCTGTTTTCTCCTGGGTAAAGCAACATGAGATGTGATCAGCAGGAGTGTTTGTAGCTCTTCAAAAGAAAAATTATACAATGCTGCACCAGTCCTCAACCCGGTACTTAGAGACTAACTTATCTGCATCTGAAAATTCTACACAATTTAGGAGACCAAAACACCAGTCTTACTTGAGCATTTTAGATAAACTTCTACTTAAGAGCTTAAAAACAAGGTGCAAAAATTATTTTATTGGTTCCAAGACTTGAATAAGATAAGCTAATTAGGTGTGTATATGCATCTCTGTGTGTTGCATGTGGGTCTGTCTGTGCATACATATGTATGTGTGTATGCACACATGTGTATGTTTGTGCATATATGTATGTGTTCCTGTGTGGGAATTTGTATATCTCTGTGCATGAGTGTATGTGTGTGTGAATGTGTGTCTGAGTGCCTGTGTGTGTGTATATGTGTGTATTTTCTCTAGTAGCAATCATTTCTGGTCGACTCTCCTTACCTGTCCAAGTCAATTACTGGCTTCCAAGTCATCCTCTGAGACCTGCTAATCTGTTGACTGTAATAGATCTCTCTCTCTTCATTTTGTTTGTTAAGGATATATCTTCAGCTTTCTTCCTGTTCTTTATTAAAAATGTTTTATTGAATTATAGGTAATACAATGTTGTGTTAGTTTCAGGTGTACAGCAAAGTGATTCAGTTTATACATATATTCTTTTTCAGATTCTTTTCCATTATAGGTTATTACAAGATATTGAGTGTGCTTCCCTGTTCTATACAGTAGGTCCTTGTTTTTTAGCTATCTTATATATAGTAGTATATATATATGTTAATCCCAAACTCTTACTTTATCCCTCCCCCACCCCTTTTCCCTTTGGTAACCATAAGTTTGTTTCCTATGTCTGTGAGTCTATTTCTGTTTTGTAAATAAGTTCATTTGTATCATATTTTAGATTCCACATAAAGGTGATATCATATGATATTAGGCTTTGTCTGACTTATTTCTCTTAATATGATAATCTCTAGATCCATTCATCTTGCTGCAAATGGCATTATTTCATTCTTTTTTACAACTGAGTAATATTCCATTATATATATATATGTGTGTGTGTGTGTGATATATATATATATATATATATTATATATATACATATATCACATATCACAGCTTTATCCATTCATCTGTTCAACGACATTCATCTGAAGCAACATTTAGGTTGCGTCCGTGTCTTGGCTATTGTAAATAGTGCTGCAATGAACATTGGGGTGCATGTACCTTTTTGATTTAGAGTTTTCTTCAGATATTATTTTTGGTAATTTTATTTATTTCTTATACCTAAAATGTACATGAATACTTCATTTTTTCAGCTTTATTGAGGTATAATTGACAAATAAGGTTGTAAGATATTTAAAGTGTACATCCTGATGGTTTGATATCTATCTACATTACTAAAGGATTCATCCTATCTAGTTAATTAACACACCCATCACCTTACATATTTATATAATATTTTTTTCTTTTGGTGAGAACATTTAAATTCTACTCTCTCAGCAAATTTCAATTTTACAGCAGTGTTCTCAACTAGAGTCACCATGTTATACATTGGATCCTCAGACCTTATTCATTTTATAACTGAAAGTACACCTTTTACACTTTTACTTTTAACCAATGTATGCTTTTACTAATCTCTCCCTATTCCCTCCAGCACCCAGCTCCTGGCAAACACTTTTCACTCTGTTTCTATAAACGTGACATTTTTTTAGATTCCACATATAAAATCATACAATATTTATCTTTCTTTGTCTGGCTTATTTCACTTAGTATAATTCCATCAAGTTCCATCCATGTTGTTGCAAATAACAGGATTTCTTTCTTTCTGGTAGCTGAATAATATTACATTATATATGTTTGTGTGTGTGTGTGTGTGTGTGCCTGTGCATGTGTGTATATGTGTAACATTTTCTTCATTCATTTGTTAAGGGACACTTAGGTTGTTTCCATGTCTTGACTATTGTGAATAATGTTACACTGAACATGGTGGTGCATATACCATTTGTTTTTTAAAACAACAAATGCTGGAAAGGGTGTGGTGAAAAGGGAACCCTCCTGCACTGTTGATGGGAATGTAAACTGATACAACCACTATGGAAAACAGTATGGAGGTTCCTTAAAAAACTAAAAATAGAACTACCATATGATCCAGCAATCCCACCTCTGGGCATATACCCTGAGAAAAGCATATATCATTTTGAGTTAGTGTTTTTGTTTCCTTTGGGTATAAACCTAGAAGTGGGGATTGCTGGATTATGTGATAATTCTAATTTAATCTTTTGGTGAATCTCCATACTGCTTTCCATAGTGGCTGTATCAGTTTACATTCCTACCAGTAGTGCACCAGGGTTCCCTTTACATCTCAAGGAACTAGAAAAAGAAAAATGAAATTAAGCCCAAAGTTCATAGAAGGAAGGAAATAACAAAGATGAGAGTGGAAATAAATGAAATAGAAACTAAAAAGACAATAGAAAGGATCAATGAAAATAAGAACTGCTTTTTTGAAAAAATAAACAAAATAGACAAACTTTAGCCATTATTACCAAGAAAAGAAGATAGGACTCAAAAAAATTATAAAAATCTAGATCTCTTGTAATGCAGTTTTTTGTGTCCTATGCAAAAATACCCTTCATTATTGATGAAGTTGACCTAGTTCTGCAAAATGCTAGGACTATAGATCTTCAGTGGGAAGCTCCCCACTCCCTCAACTGTCTCTCCTGCAGGTAGCACAAGTAAGCGTCCTGGGACAGAATTATTGGAAGCTTCACAAGTGATTGGCTGTCCACAAATGTTGCCAGTCCACTGAGTCTGCTATAACCCCATGCCTTGCCTGTTCTCCTTCACTTTTGAGTTCCAGCTATTGAAAAAAGGGCCTTGGCTGATAAGAGCTTCTCACCCTGACCTTCAAATCTTCACTAAAGTCCAACTGGAAACACTGACCTGGACAACATGGGTGAGAGTTCTCCAGTGATAATCAGATTCCAAGGCATGGGGACAACACTCTCCTTATAGGCTTATAGCACTCTAATGAGAGAAATGCAATTGTACTTGGAAACTGAGTGTTGCTCTATATCAACCAGATATATGGGATTAACTTACTAACAGGTGCCATTTTGTATTGCAGAAGCAAAGTTAAACTTTTTAATTAAAGTCAACCTCGATTAAAATCGGTCGGGGGGTGGTTAGTTGAATTTTAAAGCAACTCATAAGGATTTTTCTGAAAAGACATGAAACCTACTCTTTGTTATGTACAGTTCTTGAAGATGAGCCCAGTAAACCTTATTCCTTTTGATTAATTAAGGGCATGTCAAATATTTCTCATAGAAGGAATTTGTTTAAAACACAAAATTTGCTCAAATGAATAAATGGCCATAGCTGACCTTCAGTAATCCACAAAATGAAGATGAGGGCTAATACAGATTACAGAACAACAGTAACCATCTTTATTCACATGATAGTTTTAAATAAAAATGTTTTAATAGCTAATATTATAAAAATTTTAGTTTCAAATATTTAAACAACTGCTTTCTTTATTTCAACCTACTTGTTTGATTTGCTCCTTAAAACTGTTACAGATGTGCATTTCAAAGGCATACAGCATGCCAGAGTGAGCAGGGACTTAAAAGTCTGAACACCTGAGTTGTGAACCTGAAAGCTGAGTGACCATGCCACCTGTGACCTTGAGAAAACCACTTCACTTCTCTGAGAATCAGGACCTCTTCAATAAACAAAAACATTGCCCCCCTCATTGAGTTTTCAGGGAGATCCAGTGAGATAAGGCATGGGAAAATATTATGTGTTGTGAATATTATTAGTTGTGATGTTATTAGTCTTGGTAATATTAATAATTACATTTTAAACATGATATATTTAACTCCCACTAAAAACATCCAGTCTTGGTGGTAAATACAGACATGTTAATGTCCCACCTTGCTAGTCCTGAAATTAAAACAAAACAAAGCCTGCATGTAGCTCTGAGTAACCACCTTCACTTGGAGCACTTGACATGTTGACAACAATCAGTTTAGTGAGTTTACGGGAGGACAAAAAAATCAGTCATGCTGTTTGGATTTACCAAGATAAAGCAGCACGTCGCCTGTCTGAACTATACACTTTCTAGTGGGGTATTTTGATGTCACAAAGGCACAGGTCTGAAAAATGTCTTCCTTTTAAAAATTCTTAAAGATCTGCGAAATGTGTTTGTTCAATGCATAGACCTAAATCAGGAGAAATTAACTGTGGACATTATTACAACTGAATGCAATAAAAACTGAGTTGTATGATGTACAGTTGCCTGGAGGTTTTGATTCTTTTGATTACCTCCTGATGTTTTTTGTTCCTTTTTGAACTTTTGTGAATTTTTGCAGGTTTCAAAAGCTTAGGTGGGCATCAGAGGTACCACCCAGCAGTGGGATTTTAGGACGACCGTGAGGAAGGACAACAAAGCAGATATGTGTGCTTTTCCAAGGATATAATATTTCCTTTTATGAAGATCCAGCAAAAGATATAAGATAGTAGCTGTTGACTAAGGAAATATGAAGAAGGGAGGATTTTCTCTTTCACCTTCATCTACTCTTTTAACCCAGGAGTGTGAATGGTATTTCTATGTGTTGAAAATTGATTCGTCTCAGCAGTTTTATTAGTTCCTGAGCTTTATACACTGTCCAAGAGGCTGGGCCTTACAAATTATGTGGGACCATGTGCTCATTTTACACATGATTAAACTGAGGCTGCAGGATCATGTGACTTAGAAACCTGAGGGCCAAAAAGGATCCAGGATCTGTTCACCACTCTTAGCCCAGCCCTGCTATGCTCTGAGTCTCTGACTGTGCATAGTCAAGTTCAGTCAATACAAAGTCAGTATTTGAATTTTAATGAAACAAAAGTAAACAAAGACAACAAAACCCTGGAAGACCTGAGTCATATAGACTCAGAAAGGAAGTGGCAGGTGTGGTAGAAGGCCCAGGGCTTACCGTGTAACCTTTGCTCTAACGCCACGCCTTCCTGGAGCAGGCCACAGAACTAAGGACCGTTGTCCACATTCATACATTCAGAGGCTGTATCCTCCCAGCATCAGTGCTGCACCTGAAGAAGTCCAGGTGGAGATCTGGGCCGCTGACTGCTGGGCCAGCTGGAATTCTCATGCCATTTGCCAGGGGAGCTGCAGGGAGAATGTTGGCAGCTCTACTTAGTGCCATGGAGGGCTGGATGGACGGGCAACTTAGAACCTGCTGCCAAATGGCCCATTGCCTAGACTGACAACAACCTGTATCCCTCAGAGGAAAATAATGCATATCTTGATTAGTTTCAAATCTGGCCTAACCGAGCAAAAAGCAACCTTCCATTGGTCCTGGGGGAGAGCTTACATGATGGAGAATTGCATAATGATTTTGGGCAACCCAGCAGTGATGTTACAGTGAGGCCCAGCAGGCCAGCATCATGGGAAAGCAGCTGGGCTGGCCAAAGCCAGAACACAACCCACAGTGCAAGGCCCCATTGCTCACTCACGACGATTTCCCTTGGCTGATTTATTCTCTTTCTTACTCTGCAGGTTTCAATGGCTCCCCCTTGTAGTTTTGTGGGTAAATGAGATAGTGGATTTCTTTGTATGAGTTAGGTTTGGATTTTTATGTTTTGGACAGGCAAGACTTTCTTTGCTCTTCTGATCAAAGAAAAGCTAGGTCTTCATCTATGAAAAGGTATATTCCTGAAAAGCTTACAGTCAATCACATTAAAAGGAAAGATTATTTTTAATAATACTGGCTGACTCCTTACAGGGACTTGGAGTAAGTCTCCAGGAAGCTCCATTCTCAGGGAGAGAATCAGTCCTAATCATTTAGGTTACTCAGTTAGCTTTCTGTCTATTGAGTTTTCTTGAAGCAGGACATCCCCAAAGCATAACACTCTGAATCAGCAGTGACCTGCTCTAGGAGCCCTGCTCAGTTGTCCAGCAGAGGGAGGGCAAATGGACCAAAGCTGCTTCCAGGAGCCAGACACATCCTCACATGGGGGAAGCCTGAGGAGGGGGAGGCCTGGGGAGGGCAAGGCCAGTTGTATGAAGCAACATGGCCTCAGCAACCCCAAACAGACTTGCAACTAAACAACACACACGTTGACCGGCATGGCAGAAAGGATATTCCTATCTCCTGTGAAAACAGGCAAACAGCCAGTCACCCTCTGAGCTTTCTATTTGCAAGATCGCCATCCCAGCAAGGCTAGTTGGCACTTGGTGGAAATTCTCAGCGTTCAACCCACCATAACACCAAGAATCTCACCCCTAGCTGAGGCAGGTGGTGACCCAAGGGGAAGCCAGATGCCCTGAAAGGGGAGAGAATGCACTTGGACTCCTCACTTCAGATTGCCACTGGGTTTACTCCCTCCAGAGGTTTTCATTGTTATTAAAAGAAAATAATGGTTAAACATAAAAATAAAAACAAAGCCTGCAGCACCTCAGCTGTTACCGCAGTATGTCGTATAGACATGCAGTGTTAGTAACCTAGCACAATTTACCCTGTGGTTCTTTCATTCTGTGGGCATTTAACAAATATTTACTACATGCCGTGGAGACAGAGATAAAAAGATGTGGTGTCCTTCCACTGAGGAGTGTGCAGTCTAATGAGAAGAAAGACATTGAAAAATTTCAACACAATGTCAATGTGCTGTAATAAACACAAGGACAACAGGAATGCAGGGAGGGCAGGGGTGTCAGGAGAACTGCACAGTGGATGTGAGAGGGGACATGGTCTTGGGAAGACAAAAGGGGTCCCAGGAGCAGTAATGCTGGGAGCACACAGGGTTGCTCAGGAAACCATGGGCCTGGCGTGTTTCAGAACTAGGGCATAAAGGTGGCTGGGAGGTGGGAAGGTGCAAAAGGCAAGCAGATGTGGGTCCTGACGATGGAGTTTATGCAAGGGCTTTGAGTAGGCAATGCCAACACCATGCCAACCAGAACCCTCTGGTCCAGGGCTGGAAGGGGCGCAGGCAGCTACAGGGGAGGCAGAGTGCCCAGAAAGGAGGTTATTCTGAACAGGAAGGAAAGGTTTGGACCAGGGCCCTCATTCTGTCTAGAACTGCCCTGATCTCCAGACAGGGTACAAGAGACACAACTGTAATTGTACATTTTCTAGAAGCCACATTTAAAATGTAAAAAGAAACATGTGGAATTAATTTTTATGATAAAAGTCATTTTAGCCAATATAGCCAGAATAGTATCATTTCAACATGTAATCAGTACCAAAAGAAACCCATTAATTAATTACTTTTCATTATTTTTGCTATACTAAGCCTTCAAAACTTGGTATGTATTTTACTCATACAGCACATCTCTTGGCACCGACCATATTTCAAGTGCTCAGTAACCACATGCTACTGGTGGCAGATTTGTGGGCCAGTTCTGGACTCTCCAACGTGAGTCAGAGATTCCCTATTTGGGCCATAATTGCTCTGAGTGCCATACTTGCTAATACTTCTTTCTCAAAAGATAGATCAAAATGAAACAGTTTCCACTGCCAAAAGGCATATAGCATTCCAAGACTTCCACTGCAAGCCACAGGACTAGGTGGATAGGAAAAGTCGTCTTAGAATAAGTACGCACTCCATAATTCTCTTTGATTTCCAAAGCTTGAGGGGGAGAGGGTGCCTAGGACAATTTGCATTTTAATAAACACTGCCCCTTGCAAGACGATTCTCAACATCCTTAACGAATGCCTCCCAATAACAATAATTAACATCAGAAAGTGCTGTGCCAGCATTCACTAATGAATGCCCTCCCAGGCAGACCCTGTTTTGATTGACTTAAAGCAAAGTTTTTAAGTAACTCAACTGGCATGGGGCCATACAGGGAGTTGGGTTTATGTAACTTGTTTCCCAGAAAGAAAGCAGCTTAAGGAACTCATATCTGACCACAAGTGGGATTGGTATTAGAAGCAGGACTAGAGCACAGGATATCTTTGGCCAAGTTTTCGGTACTTAAGATCTCAGGAGGGGCACTTAGGTGTCCTTTTTAAAAGTGCTAAGCAGGCAGTGGGGACACTAGCAGCCTCACATGGATGTATTGGCTCTGCCACATCAGGTTCCTTGTCCCATGACTAATGCTCCACCCAGGCCAGGACACGTAAGTTTAGTTGAGGATTTGGCCATATCCAAGGGGTCCCTCCTCCCCTCAAGTCTTGGACCTGGCTTGCAGAATTTCTATCCGTAGCTCCATAAGGTCTTTGGCTCCTTTCCAATACTCAGTTTTGACGACAGTGTAGTGGGATTTGCATGCATACGATAACCTTCTTACCCATGCTACCATGGCCCTGCAGTAACTTTGGAAATAACAGTCGTGAGAGAAGCTTAGTCATGTTGACTGAACACGTATGTGCTAAGCACTGAACCAAATGCTTTGTGTGAATGAGCTCAGTAAGTCTACAACCCCATGAAGTCCACGTCCTCAATATTTTCATCATACAGAAATGAAAACCAAGGAAGATGAGTAACTTGCTCTGGTAGTTCAGTAAAACTTGCTAAAGCTGGCTGATTCCAGGGGAGGATCTTTAGTTTACTAGACTATACAGCCTCCTTCATTTAGCTGTGGTAAATCTCTTGTCTTGTATTGTTATGGGAAACATACACTGTGGCAGGCAGAATTCTAAAATGACCCTCAAGATTCCCACTCATTCATATGCACTTCCTGAATAATTCCCTCCTTGTAAGTGAGGGCAGAGCCTCTTAATATCATGGGGCAACATTCTCATGATTAGATTTCCCGTCAGTTGACTTTCAGTTAGTCAAAAGGGAAATTATTCAGGTGGACCTGGCTTAAAGAGGTGAGCCTGAAAAAGGCTGGGCCCATCCTGAAAGAGAGATTCTGGGTATAAGAGAACCTATAGAAGGGACCACATGGAAAGGGCCTGAGGACATCCTGTAGGAGCTGAAAAGACCCCCAGCTGACAGCCAGCAAGAGAACAGAGACCTCCGTCCTACAACCACAAGGATCTGGATTCTTCCAACAGCCACATGAGCATGAAAGGGGACCCTGAGCTCCAGAAGGAACACAGACCAGGTGACAATTTGAGAGCAGCCTTGGGAGACCCTGAACAGATGATCCAACCTGCATTCCTGACCTATGGAAACTGAGATAAATATGTTTTTATAAAAAATTATTTTATATTGGAGTATAGTTGATTAACAATGTTGTGTTAGTTTCAGGTGTATAGCAAAGTGATTTGGTTATACATATACATGTATCTATTCATTTTTCAAGTTCTTTTCCCATTTAGGTTATTACAGAATATTGAGCAGTTGTTTTAAGCCTCTAGGTTTTCCTTTCCTTGTCTTGTATTACCTAGGACTTCCAGTACAATATTGACAATGAGTGGTGAGAGGGTTCATCCTTGCCTTTTTCCTGATCTTAGCAGGAAGGATTGAAGGTTCTCACCATTAAGCATGATGTTAGGTGTAGGTTTTCTGTGGATGACAAGGAAGTTTCCCATTTATTGCTATTTTGCTGAGAGTTTTTAGTATGGATGGGTGTTGGATTTTGTCATCTGCTTTTTCTTCATCTACTGTTGTGATTATGTGATTTTTCTTCTTTAGCCTGTTGATGCAGTGGATTACATTAATTGATTTTCAGCTGTTGAAACAGATTTGCACACATGGGATAAATTTCAGTTGGTCATGGTGTATATACCTTATACATCTCCTTATATTGGGTACAATTTGCTAACATTTGTAGAAAATTTTTGCATCTATGTTCATGAGAGATAATGGTCTGTGGTTTTGTTGTAATGTCTGGTTTTGGTATTGGAGTAATGCTAGTCCCAAAGAATGAATTAGGACATATTACTTCTCCTTCTATCTTCTGGAAGAGATGATAGAGAATTGGTATAATTTATTCCTTAAATATTTAGTAGAACTCACACTTAAATTCATCTGGACCTGGTTCTTTCTGTTTAGGAAGGTTATTAACTGTAGATTCAATTTCTTTAATAGATATAGGACTCTTTAAATTGTCTATTTCTTCATATATAAGTTTGTGAAATTGTATCCTTCAAGGAATTTGTCCATTTTATCAAGGCTATCCAATTTGTGGGCATAGAGTTACTCATAGTATTCTTTTATTATCCTTTTAAAACCCATGGCATCTTAATGATTTTTGATAATCGTAATTTATATCCTCTGTCTTTTTTCTTAGTTAGCCTTATAAATTTTATGGATATTTTCAAAGAACCATCCTTTGATTTTGTTGATTTTCTCTACTGATTTCCTATTTTCAATTTCATTGATTTCTCCTCCCATTTTTGTTATTTATTTTATTCTGCTTACTTTGAATTTAATTTGCTCTTCTTTTTCTCGTTTCCTAAAGTGGAAGCTTAGGTTGTTAATTTTAGAACTTCTTTTCTAATATATGCCTTCAATGCTATAAATTTCCCTATAGGCACTGCTTTTGCTACTTCCCACAAGTTTTGATAAGTTGTATTTTTATTTTCATTTTGTCAAAATATTTTAAAATTCCTCTTGAGTTTGTTTGATCCATGTGTTATTTAGAAGTATGCTGTTTAGTCTCAACATATTATTAGATTTTCCAGCTATTTTTCTGTTATTAATTTCTACTTTAATGCCATTGTGGTCTGAGAACATAAATTGTATGATTTCTATTCATTTAAATTTGTTAAGGCATGTTTTATGGCCCAGACTGTGGTCTTTCTTGGTGAATGTTGCATGTAAGCTTGAGAAGAATATGTATTCTGCTGCTATGGGATGATGTAACTGATGTCTGCTTGCTGTATTAATCCCATTATGTAATGCCCCTCTTTATCTCTGACAACTTTCCTTGCTCTGCAGTCTGCTCTGTCTGAAATTAATACAGTCACTCACACTTTCTTTTGATCAGTGTTAGCGTGATATCTCTTCCTCCATTCCTTTACTTTTAATCCATATGTGTCTTTATCTTTAAAGTGAACTTCTTATAGACAAGGTATAGTTATACCATGTATTTTTATCCACTCTGACAATCTCTCTTTTAATGGAGCATTTTAATTATTGAAATTCAGTGTTATTATTGATATAGTTGGTTTAATATTCACCATATTTATTACTATTATCTATTTGTTGCTCCTGTTCTTTGTTCCTATTTTTGTCTTCCACTCTTTTTCTTCCTTTTATGGTTTTAATTGAGTATCTTATATGATTCCATTTTCTCTCCTTTCTTAACATATCAGTTATACTTTTTTTAACTTCTTTTAGTGGTTGCTCTAGAGTTTGCAGTATATTTTTACAACTAATCCAAGTCCAGTTTCACTTCACTTCATGGGTAATGTGAGTATCTTATAACCACAAAATAATCTTAATTTCTTCTTCTTGTACTTAGTATCATTGCTGTCAGCCATTTCACTTATATGTAAGCATACATAAGCATATATACATATTTATAATATACATAATCAAATACATTATTGCTATAATCATCTTGAACAAGCTGTCATCTGTTTGTTAACAAACTTTTATCAATGAAGAATAAGAAAAATAAAAGTTTTTATTTAACCTTTACATATTTCTTTTTTGATGTTCTTCCCTTCTTTATGTAGGTCTGAGTTTCTGATCTAAATATTTTCCTTTTCTCTAAAGAACTTGTTTAAACATTTCTTGCAAGGCAGGTCTACTGGTAACAAATTCCCTCAATTTTTGTTTGTTTGAGAAAGTCTTTATTTCTCCTTAACTTTTGAAGAATAATTTCACCGGGTACAGAATTCTAGATGATTTTTTTCTCCCAACACTTTAGGTATTTTATGCCACTCTTTTCTTGCATGCATGGTTTCTGAGAAGTAAGATGTTATTCTTATATTTTCTCCTCAATAAGTGTAGCGCTTTTCCCCCTCTGGCTTCTTTCAGGTTATTTTTCCTGTAGTCTGAAAATAATACACCAAGGTATAGGTTTTTTTTTTTTGGCATTTATCCTGATTGGTGTTTTCTGGGCTTCCTGTATCTGTGGTTTAGTGACTGACATTAATATTGGGAAATTCTCAGTCATTGCTTCAAATAATTCTTCTATTCTTTTCCCTTTCTTCTACTTCGAGTGTTCCCATTATATGTATGTTCTAACTTTTGTAGTTATCCCGAAGTTCTTGTTCAGTAATTTTCAGTCATTTTTTTCTCTTTACTTTTTTGATTTTGGAAGTTTCTACTGACATATCTTCAAGTGCAGACATTTTTTTCCTCAGCTGTGTCCAGTCTCTTAATAGATCCATCAAAGATATTCTTCATTTCTGTTACAGTGTTTTTGATCTCTGCATTTATTATTGATTCCTTCTAAGAATTTCCATGTCTCTGCTTTCAAAATAATTTTTTGGATGAATAATTTTAGATTCACAGAAAAGTTTCAAAGAGAAACACCCTATTTTGTTTGTCAAAACTAAGATTTATGCATTACCATTAACTACTGCCCAGACTGTGTTCAGTCTCTGTTCAGTATTCCTATTAATGTCCTTTTCTGTTCCAAGTTCCAAGACAGAGGACCACATCACATTTAGTCATCATGTCTCCTTACATCTGTGATTGTTTCTTACCCGTTCTTTATCTCTCACAACCTTGACAACTTTGAGAAGGTACTGGTCATATATTTTGTAGAATGGCCTTCAGGTGGGGTTTGTCTGATGTTTCTCTCATGACTAGACTATGTTTATGGGTTTGAGGAAAGAATATCACAGGGGTGAGGTGTCCTTCTCACCTCATCATATCAGGGGGTACATGACACCCACGTAATATCCCTGTTTATCTTAATCTCCATCATTTTCTTAGGGTATTTATAGAAAAGTTTTGTGCTAGATCAATTTTTAAGAATTCTGTGATCACATTCTCCTTTCTATGATTTTGGTGTCACTACAATTATTATGACTATTAAACTCATGAATCTAATTTCACCACTTGTCATTTCTATAAGGAACACATTTAAAATAGGATCATGAAATGTACATAATCAACCGATCCACCAGTTGACTTTGGAGCTCAGCCCCACAGTATGGTACATAGATTTGGGATAAATTGATACTACTAAAGGGAATGGCTAGCCAGACCTTGAATGAGATGTAGTTGCAATAAGGGTACTCAGTGTCTGAGTTTCCACAGTGCACCCACTGTTGCTACAGGGCTAGTGGACAGCCTGGTCTATGCATGAGCTGTCAGCAGTTAGCACTCCCTCAGCATATCTGACTATAGGTTTTACCCTTGATATAAGTCAGAAAAATACAGTGTTGGTCCCCAGTGAAACCCATATCTGCCATTTCTTGGCTCTTTTTTCTCATCTAAGAAACTTCTTACATTTTAACCTCCTGTCACCCAGAACAGCTGGGCTTTCTTCCCCCTTTGCCGAATAAACAGTGCCTAATATTAATCATTTACTCAGTCTCAACTGAAATCAGGTTTATCTCTCACAAAGCCACATCTTAAACTGGAAAGTGAGACAATTTCAAGTAGCACAAAGCAGATGGGCATTTTAGGGGAACGAAGAGTCTTCTGGCAGACCTGTAGTCATCACTACCTTGGATGATACTGGACGCTAACGTGTAAGAAGTTGACAAGGCTGGTGGAGAGCCCTGACCTCTCTTGGGCCCTTGCATCTCCTGCAGATGTCTCCTAGCAGGCAACCAGGGGCTCAGGGACCCCATGACCCTGCCCAGCACACTGCACGGGATGGCACAAAACCCAAGATAACATTGGTCTCCTGCACTCATAGACCTCACCTGCTATTCAGTTTTGCCTTTTGCCACTGTGACTTGCTGGCCATGAACTCTCAATGACCCCAATCCTGGTCTTCAGGGGCCCGCTGATCTGCCTAGTCACAGGCTTCCTGAGCAACTCAGTGACTGGACCATGCCGAGATCCATCTTAATTATCCCTTCTGAGTCAGTGCAAAGCCTGGATGAGAAGCAATGTGCTTGGTTTGTTAGCCTAGTAGTACCTGCTCTTCCTTATTTTCTCTCCACTGTGCTGGTCAACAATGGCTGATGAGTCTTCCCCAGGTCAATGTGGCCAAGGGACTGCACCCTTGTGTGGGTATCTTGCCCTACCGTTGGTTACACACAAGCTAACATATGTGCCACCCCTTGCAGGGCTCAGAAGGTTGGAACCATGCACTTGAACTGTGTGGTCCAATTACAGTTTATGGGGTTTATGTTTAAAAAGTCCTTTGACTTGGTTAGATTTGAGAATTTAGTAGGTTAAATGAATTTTTCGATGGTTTCAACCATCCTTGGTACTTCACCAAAATATGCCTTTGGCATTTTAATCCTCCCAACAAATTTGTCTTATTATTCAGTTATTGAAAAAAGAAAATTATATACTTGGTTCTCAGAAGTATTAATAAAATGCTATTACCCAGGGTCAGAAGAAGTCACTTTATTTTATGGAGAGGGAAAAAGGGCGTAGCTAAATTCAAAGTTTTCTTGTTTCAACACAGAGCATAGGTAATGTAGAATTAAACAGGAACACAAAGAGCTACTTTTACACCTGTGTTCACAGCAGCCTTATTCATAATAACCAAAGGTAGAAGTACCTCGAGTGTCCGTCTATAGCTGGATAGATAAACACAATGCGGTCCATCCACCTAATAGAATATTATTCAGTATTAGAAAAAGGGGAAATTCTGGCACATGCTACAACATAGAATAACCTTGAGGACATTATGCTAAGTGAAATAAGTCAGTCACAAGAGGACAAATACCTTATAAGTCCATTTATATGAGGTCCCTAATGTAGTCAGATTCATAGAGACAGAAAGCAGAAGGGTGGTTACCAGGGGCTGGGGGAGGGGGGATGAGGAGTTAGTGTTTACTGGGTCCAGAGTTTCAGCTTTGCAAGATGAAAAAATTCTGTAGATGGATGGTGGTGATGGTTGCACAACAATGTGAATGTACTTAAGGCCATTGAACTGTACACTTAAAAAATGGTTAAAATGGTAAATTTTATATATAATTTACTACCACAATTTTGAAGTAAATACTTTTTAAAAATTAAACACAGAAAAAATAATGGAGAATTAAAACAATTACCAGAAAGTGTAGCAATTCATCTAATAAACTGAGAAGACCCCCAGCTTAGAGGATAATCAGACCAGGAGCCCACTCCCTCAGGCCATGGCTGCAGCCCAGAGCCAGTCTGGGTGGCAGAGTTTAAAGCCTGGTTTGTCCGTCAGGGAGATGTGTCTAGACACAGCAACGGCTCAGCTAACCCACCAAGAGTTCCCATGACCTCTGCACCTAGTTCAGAACCTCTGTGTATACAAAACCATGAGGGGCCTTTAGTGGTGAGATCGTTGTGTGCTCACAAGGCCAAATACAGGCTCAGTTCCATGTAATTGGCCTCAAAGGCACAGAAGCCCCCAACAAAAGAGCTGAGGATGAATTCCTTGGGTGTTTATCATTTGAAAATTCACACACCCTGTTCTCCCTGCCCCTCGTGCACGGCTTTCCAGCAGTTACCATTCTGTGAGCTCATGGCCCCCAGGGGAGAGGCTACCACTGGGGCCAGTCCAGCCCTGGTGGCTGAGCAAAGGTCTTCAGGGGCACTTGTGGGCCCAGGGTGGGCACCAGCAGCATCAGGTACCCTGTGAGAGGCATGTGCTGGGTTTCCTCACTAGCTGCTTCCCAAAACTCTTTCTTTAAAGATATTATAGAAAGATAATCTATATATATAAATATTTTATATATACATTTTATATTTTATAAATAAATAAATATATATATATATATCTTTGTTCCACTGCATTTGTTTAATTCTAATAAGAAAACTTTAAAAACTCACTAGCACTGAAGTCTTTCTTCCACTTGCACTGGAGTCACATTTCTGAGCTCACAGTACTTGATAAAGACCTCGAGCATTCAGGCCCCCTAGTATTGACTCTAGGAGCCTTTAGCATGCAGGCAGAAGTAAAACACAGTTGTGAATTGCAGGATATGGAAGATGTGGGATCTCAAAGTCACTTGTTTCATTTACAAACTGCTCTTACATTTTGGATCCCCAAATGCCTTCTTCTGAATTCTGTTCATAAATATGGGACCAGGGAAACCCCAAATCAAGATGCGTGCCTGAGAGTAGTCCCCTCGTAGGGTCGGATGCTTCCTTTTCAAGTCTGCCAGATTCACATAGAACTGATTTGTCCTCTTAGCAGACACTGAATCATGGGGTATCATTTAGTGAGGAGAAAATTATGACCGGGTGCTATCACAAAGTTAAGTGATTATGAAATTCATGGGATGTGTTTCAAGGACCCAGTGAGGGAGAATTTGCAAAAACAGGATGGCCAAGGAAAGCAGTGGAATCTATCTCTGGACATTTATAACTAGAAGAGTCAAATTGACTCTCACCTGCTCCACCCCTCCCCTCCTCTCACTTTCCTAGACCACTGGAAGCTTACAGGGAAGAAAAACAGAATATTCTAGGTTGATCTAGATAGTTCCTTGAGGGAAAGATGCAGGTTCTCAGTAAAAGAAACGTTAACAGACTGTAGACCATATTTTTCCCACCCACCTTTCCCTTTAAAAAGCATACATTTCTGAATCAGCCCTGGGTTCAAACCCTGCTGAGCAGCTGGGCAGTTTGGACAAGTTATTTACACTTTCTGGGCCTCTGTTTCCTTACCTATTAACTCAAGATAATATAGAATGAACTTGAGATTTGGAAATAAGGAAAGTGCCTGACAAATGAGATACACTCAAATCATTTTTCTGATTCAGCTAATTTTTACTGAATTATTTAATTCAGTATCTACTTTGCACCTGGCTTTATGCTTGGCACTTTCACACCATCATCTTCTGAGGTTAAAGAGTCCCAAAAACATAAAGAAAAAAAGGGAGCTATGTCTGTACCAAGAAAGCTAGGAGATGATTAAAAATGCCCTTAGTAAACAAATTACAGTCCTTGTAGTTTTTTGCTCATTTGTTTTGTTCTGGTTTGTTTTCGTCAACATAACACTGCATGATGACTATGAATGAATGTGCTGCCCAACTGCCCCTCAGCCCGCAGACCTGTTGTTACTGTGGCAGGATTCACGTCGGGCTTCTATTCTGCTTCCCGCTCACTCACAGCTTGAAGTGTGGATGCTGCCGTAACAGTCCTGGGCAGCCCAGGCAGACCCTTCCATCCCAGGCAACTCTGCTCATCTTTCAGTTAATCAAAAGGGCAAGGCCAGCATTTTGGACAGTATATCAGGTGTCAACCACTGCCACCTAGATTCTGCTTTTCTGACTGATGTTAGCACCCACCTTCCTCTTTTCAGACTTCGGACTGTCTTCTGGGCTTGGGTTCACCCGCAGGTCTAGATCAGATGGTGTCTCTAGGTCTCTCCCATCTTTGCTTTCCGCCTGGGCACAGATACCCACCCTGTGGCATGCTGGGGTGTGAGACCCAGGCCACATGCAAGGTGGCCCCACATAGTTGGTGCCCACCCAAGGATAGCAGCCCCATCACCCCCTCCCAGACGGTTCAGATCCCCTCATCAGTGTGAGCCGACACACTTTGATCGCCCTAAGAGATGTTTTTAAGCGCACACAGATATAAGATACTAATGTTGGAACTCCAGGCACCTCGGGAGTCTAATGACAAGGATATCTGATGGAAAGAGGGCTGTGTCAAGGCTTTTAAGACCATTCTAGATGAGCTGTCAACTCCTTAGAAAGAAATCTCAGTAGACACCCAAAGGATTACAGACTCCTTCTCTACTCTTGGCCTTTTTGGTCAGAAAGGACAGCAGAGTCTATGTCTGAAATGCCCCCTACCAGAGCTTTCTGGGTACTGACACCCTCATCTGTTGCCACAGCAGCTACTAGCCTCACCACAGGTTCCCTGCACACTTTCAGTTTCTTTGAACATGTCTCTAAACACAGGACTGGACATGCCCTTCTCCTCTTAAAGTCCTTCCATGGCTCCACTGTCTCAGAGTCCAGACTTCTTAGTGGAAGAAACCAGGCCTTCAAGGCTTGACTTCTGCTTGTGTCTGCAGCTCTCTTTTCCTCTGCAGCCAACTGGACCACCAGCTCCATTGTGAGAAACCACAGTGCTTCCCAAACACACCATGCTCTGGTCCATGTGTTTGTACAAGCCCTTCCATGGGCTTGGGACATCCTGACCCCTCCTGGGCCTTTGCCCATCAGACTCCTCTTGGCTTGGAGACTTAACCCAGCTGCCCCTCCAGAGGAAGCCTAAGGGACCCTCACAAGTCCTTCTCCCGGTGCTCCCAGTGCAAATTTCCATCTCAGCCTTTATCATCATTCACATATTAAATGGAGGTTCCCTGATAAGACCTTGAGCTCCATGGGGACAGAAGTATGAGCTTTCATCTTTGTTTGAGCATAGCATAATACTGGCACATAAGACATATTGACCGAATAAAAGAAGGAGGGAAGGAAGGAAGGGGGAGGGAGGAAGAGAGGAAAAGAGGAATGGGGAGGAGGTATAGGGATAAAAGGAGAAATGGCAGATAGCATACGGATGGATAAAAGATGAATTTGGTACTTGAAGCTATAGTTGACAAATTTCCATTGTTAATAATAGGTTTTGGAGCCATTCTTTTTGCACATGTTCTAGACACAATGTTTGAAACCTGTCTAATTCTCCAATTCTCATCTAGGTACAAAACAAGACAGGAAAATCTACCAGTTCAGTTGCTGGTCCAATTTAACAAATTAGTCCCCAATTCTAGAATGGAACACAGATCTCTTTAGTATTATCTTAGAACAACTTATGGTTGGTAGTTTTGGCTATTGAACTTGGTTTCTTAAATGAAGTGATGCTGACCTGCACAGGTGTCTTCCAGATAATCACACCCTCACTGAGACTATGTTCAGAAAAGAAAGGGAAAATTAGTGGCTTGTGCTCAAAGATTAAGCAAATTAACGCTACTTTGAAGATCAGGCCACATCTGTGAAAATTTTGGCAGTGCTGGTGTTCATCCAGGAGAACAACCGCCTAATGTGCTGTCGGTTTATCTTTTGTGTAGCAATGCTGCCCCGGAATGAGTAGTCCTAATGGGTCAGCTGCATGACATTGCAAAATATGTTACCTGTGACCATGAAGTGGGAAATATGTTCCCACAGCAGTGGACTCTGCTCTCTTGTTTCTGCTAAAACCCAGGTCTCAAATTTAAGGTGCCAGAGTGAGAATGTGTGAGCCGACTTTTCTTATTTGACACTTCATCTTGGCAGTCAAGAAGGTTGACTTGGCAACTTTGATCAATAAAATCCTTTTGGGGCCAAAATAGAGGCTTCATCTTCCTCCTCTTATTTAGCCAGAGGGTGTAATTGTTGAAATGAACTGCAACAGGAGGGCCATGAGAAGGGAGAAATGTGGATTTGAAGCAGGGAGGAGGAATGGAGGGCTGTATGAGGGCTGTTTGAAAAGCACAATGAAGGGTATTTTCCAAATCTTAATCTTGCTTTAAGAGGCAAAGGGGCAGTGTCCTGATGCCCCACCTCTCCTTTCCTCACTCTGAGCCCAGCTCCTGCCACCCTATTTCTGTCTGGGCCCTGGTCCTGTGGCCCATATGGCAGCACCATGCCCAGCTACCATTCACTCAACTCCCCATCAGGATAGAAGAAGGTAGTGAGTGAGGCAAGGCATCACCCACTCAAGGCAGAATCTTCTAGGCTCAAATGAATAAAGTGGTTAAGGAAAAAAGCAATATCACTGGGAGAGAGATCTCCAGATGGGAATTTATTTCCCTCTGTTCCCTTAACTCCCATGGATTAAGTAAGTGGCCACGTTACACAACTTATCACTGAAACAGCCTTGTTCCAAACATGGAGAGGTCAGACATGTGAACCCAGGAGATTCACGTGGTCAGCTTTTACCCAAAGGATTTTCACAAGCCCCCAATACTAGAATTAAATAGAAATATAATCTGTCAAAGTTATATGAATCCAAAGGGAAAGGCAGCAGCCTAGGTCTCTGTCATGGGCCTCAACAGGCGACACCATATCAGCTTGTCTGAACACAGTGTACAGTCCTCATGATGACATGAAAGATCCCCTACCGATTTTGGCCCAGGCCTCACCAAGAACATAAAAGGAATGGTACCCACAACAAGAGGAAAAATGAATAAACATGAATCAAAGGTGATTGACAATGCCAGGCACACAGCAAGTGATCACTAAATGGGGAACCTATTATTAGAGTTATTGTAATTATCATTAGTAATCCAGGCACCACATGGAGAAGTATGCTTGTTTATGTATTGGGCTCCCATAACAAAATACCATAGACTGGGTGGCTAAAACAACAGAAATTTATTTGTTTTATCTGGAGGCTGGAAGGTAGGTTCCATTCTGAGGCCTCTTCCTTTGGCTTGTAGGCAACTGTCACTTCACTGTGAGTTCCCATGACCACATTTTTGTGTGCATGGAGAGAGCTCTCCAGGAGCTCTTCTTATATGGACATAAATCCTGTTGGATCAGGAGCCGCGCCCCCGCCCACAATTACCTCATTTAATCTTAACTACTTCTATAAAGATTCCATCTCCAGATTCAGTTGCAATGGGAGTTGGCTTCATCATATCAGTGGGGGCACACAAACATTCATTCCCTACATGTAGGCACAGTCCAGGAGCACTAATCCAAGATTTTCTGATGATGGGCATCTTTGTCTATATGGTGATGTGTCATTCATGGCTTATCCCTGGGACTGAAGACCAACTAAGCAGGCATTGTTAAAGAAAATCTGTCTTGTTCAGTAAAATCTTGGATACAATGGGATTCTGTGAAGGCTATCAACTGGATTTTGATTCCAGAACCATCTTTTAAACTTGTAAAAAATTATTAGGGAAAAATATGTGGGGAAAAATCTTTAGATGAACTCATGGGGCCCCTTTGGAGATCCAGATCACAGAGCATGTTTGTGGACATGACAGTCAGGTCTCGTTCTACCTGTAGGTGCCCTTGGGAGAGGGGGCATCTGGAGGACTGTCTGCCCACACATCCCAGCACTGAGCCCTTGTGACACTCAGTACCTTGTCATCCAAGCCTCATGTCCCCCACTCATTCAGTGTAAGTAGAAATCTCCCAGACAAGACAGAGCTGAACGAGATCTGCACTGGCTCTTTCTATAAATGTATCTTCAGGTTCTTATGTCTGTCTTCTTGAAAACATTTCATTCTTGCTTCTTGTTTATTTCCATCAAGATTGTGTTTTTCTGGGAGTGAATGCGCAGAAACATTCTGTACTTTGTGTTTTGTTGTGATTGTTTGTTTTGTAAGTATAGCTCTCCTCAGCCTTAGCACACAGAGACCTCAAATGTGGAACTCCCTGCATGTCAGCCACTGTGAGTTCCCTAAGCATGAGGAAAGGAGCAACTCACTCAATTTCCCTTCTGACGTGGGCCCTGCAGGCAGGTTTAGATCGGCTCTAGTGCCAGCAGGAAGCACAGCTGGGAGCACGTGATACCAAGTGCTTCACCTTCAAGTCAGAATCCTTGACAGAAGAGTAACAGGACCACTTAGACCTTTCTGGAAATAATGTCCTTGGAGGAGATCCAGGAAGGACTCACAGTATATTCTACCACACAGTGTGTTCTCAGGTCATGAGATGTTTAGTCCGATCAGGTAGCCTTGTATGTTCTTAGAGGCTATTTCCACAACCTGATTAGGCCCTCAAGAAGCAACTTTTTTCTTCTTCCAAAGTATTTTTGTCTCCAGATTACTCTGGGCCTTGTTTTGATCCCACACGCCCACGATGACAGCCTGCTTTGTTGTCCTTCCCCATGGTCGTCCTAAAATCCCACTGCTGGGTGGCACATCTGATGCCCACCTAAGCTGCTGAAGCCTGCAAAAATTCACAAAAATGCAAAATGAAACAGAAAACATCAGGAGGTAATGAAAAGAATCAACACCTCCAGACAATTGTACATCATACAGCTCAGTTTTTATTACATTTAGTTGACTAATGTCCACAGTTAATTTCTCCTGATTTAGGTCTATGCCTTGAATAGACACATTATTGCAATTCTTTGAGAATTTTTAAGAGAAGCCTGCTGTTGATTTTCTTAAGCACTCACCAGATAACGGTGAATAACCTGACTGAATATGTTGCCAAGGAACAAACAAGAAACATGCCTAAAATAGAGGCTCTGGCAAAGGTCTGGGGCAGCGTGTACTGGTGAGAGGGGAGAGCTCACTTCTCAGAGGTGACTAACACCAAAGAGACAGCCGGTCCTTCCGCCTGGTGTGACCCAGTCACATTTCTCCTTTCCTGTGCAGAGAGCTCCAGTAGGCATATAATTTAACAAAAAATCTTTTAATTCTGATTTTGGCAAGGAAAGAGAAACAAATTGCTAGAGCTGCCAACTTGTGAGGCAGGATGCACTCGGGCATGTTTATGTAACATTGGGATTCTCTGAGTCACATGGGACGTGAAAAACAGCCATGCTGTGCACTGCAGTGAGAATAACCTGAACAGCCCACACCAGGCGGGGTGCAAAGCTGCTGAGGCAGCAGCACTTGCAAAATAAGAAAGAACACAGCTGTCACTGTGAGAGGTGCCCTGAGGTCAGCAGCAGTGTCTCCCAGGACTGATTGTGAGACTTGGGGAAAGCGCCATAAGAAACCCCTTGGAAATGAAACCAAATTATCCTCATTACCCAGCATTAGCAAACGTATTTGGCCGCAGATTCTCTCCTTTTATTTTCTAAAACTCCTATGACGTCTTCTAAACTACAGTCCCAGGGTACATACGTGGGAATTCTAGCTTTGTACCCTTGGAATCCTAATACAAGAGTCAAGTTCTCACTGAGAAGGAACCCTGAGTTCTGAGTTCATCTGTGATTCTTTAAAAATGTAATTTGGGCTTCCCTGGTGGTGCGGTGGTTGAGAGTCCGCCTGCCGATGCAGGGGACACGGGTTCGTGCCCCGCTCTGGGAAGATCCCACATGCCGCAGAGTGGCTGGGCCCGTGAGCCATGGCCGCTGAGCCTGCATGTCCGGAGCCTGTGCTCCGCAACGGGAGAGGCCACAACAGTGAGAGGCCCACATACTGTTAAAAAAAAAAAAAAAAAAGTAATTTAACTCCTTTAAAAAGGAAAGAACTTAACACTTGAGGTTTATTTTGTTAGAGGGTGACAGTAGCACTTAGAAATGTGCATATTCCCCCACATATATTTTGATGTGGATGAAACAAGGCCTGTCCAGAGCAAGCCTTGTATTAGACACTAACCATTCCAGCAGCTGGTCTGACCCTCTGGGAGGCAGGTGCCAGGATGACATGCAGCACATTCCCCTGCACAGAGCCACAAACAATCCAGAAGGGCAGCCATATACCCCAGCTCTCTGATGACACAGCTCTGGAAGCATTTCTGGGCAGGTTCCTGTACTAGTCACTGACTCCCCAATATCCCATGGAGAGTTGTCATTTTGTTGACCCTCTACATCCATTCCAGCCCCAAATGACTAGTTTAATCATGGATACCCAGTCTTCTTGTTGGTTACTGGTTGAGGAATGGACGTATGACCCAATTCTATCCGGTCGGATTGGAGAGATGTTCCCTTAGGGATATTTGTGGGTAGGATTTATGGCTTCTGTGGAGTTCCCTGGAAAAGAACCCAGAGATGTGATTTATTGAGGAATATTCTTGGGAACAACAACTATAAGAAAGTGAAGGATGCAGGACTGGGATGAAAGAAAAGTTCACTCAGGGAATGGTCTGCATGAAGACCTCTGCCAACTCAGTGGTCATTGTGGGACTGAGATGACCCCTCAGAAATCATCCCAAAAGGAAGTCAAGGACTGAGGCATTCTCCTCCTGCATCTGGTCCCACACGGTCACCACCTGCTATGAGACACATTTCCTAGAAGAATGCAGCTTTGAGCCATCAGCAACAGGACCGCCAGCAGCCAGGGGAAGGAGCACCTGAGTCCTGAAGGGGTTGTCTGGGCACCACACTGCCGTCTACTACAGTGTATCCCTGCACAGCTCAGAGTCGCCACCTTCGTGTCGTGAGTTCACTCCATGAGGAGCAGCTCCTCCAGTATTTTGCTTTGTCTTATTCACGGGGAAACACCAAAGAGAATTGGTGGAAGGGACCACAGCCCCAGCCACTGCAGCTTGTCTCCAGGCCATAATCAATATGTATCATCTCCGTCCCCCACTATCCATCCTAGCTTCTGCTCACTCTGGGCCATCACCTCTGCTGGTCCAGGGGTCACACCTCATGTGCTGACCCAGACCCTCCTCCTTGCGGGTCCAAGCTTCTGATAACCAAGCCCTTCTCAGACTATGGTTGCAACAGTGTCTGTCTATTTACCATCGAAATCAGGCAATTACCAACTGGACCACCTGGGTGTACACATCCTGTTCTCACTGTGTGAAGCATCCCTGCCTCTCAGACAATCAGCGTCAATGACCCTGCCAGAATGCCAACTCTTCATCTTGACTCCTAGTTTCTTGGCACGAAGAAGTCAAAGTGACTGGACAATAAGCAAAGCTTAAGTTTAATAGGATCCTTGCTATGATCTCTGGTGAAAGCATCCCCTGTGGGAATAAGATCCCTAGATTCACAGAACCTAAAAGTGCTGAGCAGAGAAACACAAACTATTCCCCAAGTGGGAGTGATGGTAAGCAGGTACATACCTATTTCCACCCACTGGTTCCCAGCCTTGTATTCCCAAGCACCATATTGGGAACCCAATACCATAAAATGCTCATGCATCCTAGAAGATGGTACCTATCCCTGCAGAGTATGTTTCCAAGTTAGCACTACTGCTGGGCCTTCTCAAATTTTTTTTAATGATCCCATCAGGCCATAGGCTTCTGGTTGATATGGTAAGCATTAAGATCAGAGGATCCCATGTCCATATGCCCACTGCCACCATACCTCTTTTACTGTAAAGTGGATCCCTTTGTCTTAAAACATGTAGGGCAATATTATCTGTAAGTCATCAGAGGCTGAGCCTTTACAAACAGAAAGGTCAAACCCTTAACTAGAATTTAAATCAATTTTAGTCAAGAAAAACTCCTTCCCTTTATGGGTGGAAGGGATCCAATGTAATCAACTCACCACTAAATGCCTGTTTGGCCTATTGAGGGCTGCAGTGTTTTCAAGTATCAGGTTGGTGTTTTGGCAGTGACAGAAGCTAGGTCAGCCTTGGTTAGTGGAAGCCAATTCCATGAGGCTCATGCAGGAGCTCATTCCCACCACCACCGCTACTCTCCCTATGCACCCAGTATGCCAACACCAGGGTGGTCCATATCAGAGACTGGCTGATGCCAACTGGCCAATCCTCTGTCTAACTGGTCATTTATGCCCTTTATGTGACAAGTGCTCTTTGCTGGGTGTCAGCGCACGACTGAGTTTTTCCACACTTTATGACCACACCCACAGATCTGTACACTTGTCTACCCTCCAGACCTCCTCGTGCCCAGTCTTTGAAGCATTCTTTTGATGCTCCTCATCAAAAGCCAAGTCATAAAAATGGCTCATGATTCCATATATATTCTTATAAGCTACTTCTTTCTCTTCACAAGGTAAACTTCCAAGGAAACTACTCAAAATTCTGACCCCTGGGAGAATTGCCAATCACTACTATATCCCTGGGCTACCTCTGATGAGGTTGTAGAGTAGTAGCAGTCCATTCTGGCCTTGAATCCACAAACCAATCTATTGGTTTCTATTCATGAATCAAATCTTCTTCCTCCATCAGCTGAATCTCCCACTTGTGGTGGGTAGGAGCTGAGGGAGAGGTGTGGGTACAGCAGTTGGGGGTATCATGGGGACCTGCAATGCATCTTCATGCTGCTTACTTAGCTCTCCATTCAAGGCTGTGTCAATTTCCAGAAACTCCACCTTCATCTCATGGTGGAATGCTGTTTGGCCCACCCAACCACTGATGTGGTGAATCGGACAGAACCAAGTACTTGGTAGGCAGTGCTGACCACATGATAAGACACTCGACATCTACCAGAGCCATGCAGCATCTTAGGAGATGGTTTTTCAATGGCATATCATTCTCTGCAGTAAATGACATGATCTTGCTCCAGGACCCTAGGAGGTTTATTCCTTTCTCACCACAAGATGTCTTTTCCCACCACAAATACACCTACATGGAGATTTGTGTGGCACAAGCTCCAGGCCATTTGTGCCTCATCTTGGACCTGCTGCAGAGCCCTTTCCTGCTTTGGAACTCACTCAAAACTGGCAGCCTTTTGTGTCACTCAGTGTGTGGGTTAGAAATCATTCCCGTATATGGCATACGCTTCCACCAGAATCCCTTGAGGACTACCAGACATTGTGCTTCCTTCTTAGTGCTGTAAAGTTAAAGAATCAATGATTTGTCTACTTTAAAGAGATCTCTTGGCATATCCCAGTCTGTCAGAACCCTAAATATCTCACTCTGTGGTAAGTCTCTGAATCCTCACCAGGTTTATTTCCTCTTCTGCGGCACATGTGTCTCACCAAGGTTTCCAGCATATTTGTCACTTCTTGCTCATTCAGGCTGGTTAACAGGATGGTAATAATATAGTAGATCAATGCAAGGTCACAGAATGTTTTGTTGATCTTAGTCCCTCTAGACCAGGGGTCCCCAACCCCCCCAACCCTGGGCCGCACAGCAGGAGGTGAGTGGCGGATGAGCAAGCAAAGTTTCATCTGCTGCTCCCCATTGCTCACATTACCACCTGAACCATACCCCCACCTCATCTGTGGGAAAATTGTCTTCCACAAAACCGGTCCCTGGTGCCAAAAATGTTGGGGACCGCTGCTCTAGACTGTATGATGACTGAGGGAGGGAAAGCTAACGCAGCCACGGGGCAACATTGTTTATGTGTCCTATTGTTCACCCCACTTGAATGAAAATCGCTTCTGATCTTCCTTCGTAATAGGAACGGAAAAGAATGCATTCATCAGAACAATGGCTGCGTACTCTGTACCTGAGTCCATTTTAATCTGCTCTAGAAAAGATACTAAATTTGGCACAGGGGTTTCAACTAAGGCTATTATTTGGTAGAGCTGGGGATGTTCTGATGTTTGCAGGGCACAGATTGGTGAATTAATGAGGATGTGATGGTGATCACCACTTTTGCGCCCTCTAGATCCTTCAGGGTGGCATCTCTCATTCTCCCCAGGATGCAATATTGTTTAAATTTACTATCTTTATCAAAATAGGGGGTGATTCTACTTGGCCTTCCCCAACATGATAGGTCTTATACCACAGGTCAAGGACCTAACATGATAATTCTGCTAACCATCCATTTCAAAATTATACCTTCAGGGGTTTGTGAAATGCCTACCAAATGGATTTGCCAACCCAGTGGACTCACTGTGAGACTGACTTGGGGCAGGAGTTCATTTATTTATCAGATATTCCTACTCTGATAGGAAGGTCATGAAGATGCTTCAGATTTTGCTTATTCAACTCAGGTACTGGGTCCAAAAGTCTTTAAAATGGCAAGGTCTTCTCTTTACCCCAGAGGAGAGTTAACTGAATAAATTATCACAAATCACTTTGGGGAAGGATTAGCACAGGGGTCAGCAAACTTTTTCTGTAAAGGTCTAGAGTGTACATATTTTTGGCTTTTCAGGACATGTGATCTCTGTTGCAACTATTCAACTCTGCTGTCGTAGCACAAAACAGACACAGGCAATATGTAAATGATCAGGAGTGGCTGTGTTCTACTGTTATTTACAAAAACAGTCAGTGAGCTGGATTTGGCCCACAAGCAATATTTTCCCAACCCCATAGCTCTCTGCTGGCCCAGCCCCCTGGCTGCCATTCCAACCTCATTGTTCATTATGATAATTGCACCCACCTTGACTTTGGCAATTCAGCACCTCCACCTGGCTTCTGTTATTTCTGAATCCTGTCATTTCCATTACTATCAGAGAGCTCGGTTCTGTAACAGCATCTGCTCTCCTGAGCCCCAGCTGACAAAAAAACCCAAAAAACAGCAGTCTTTAAAATGTCATCTCTGAGCTCTTCAATGATGCCCTTTTCACAGGGCATTTCTTACTGCTTTTGAAAAAGAAGTTCTTTCCAGACTCTTCCATGGATCACATTCGGCAGGTGGCATTCCCAGCCTTACTTATATCCACTCTAGTATATGACTTCTCTCAGCCTCTTGGTCTCTTCTTCCACTTCCTGCCAAGGCAGGGCTGGCATTTTCACATCTCTTAGTGTGGGCACTTTTTCAATCTTCCAAGAGAACTCCGACAGAAGTTTAGCATCATATCCCAGAGTCCTCTGACAGGGAGTTAGATCCTGGATCAGGGAGATTATTTCTATAATAATAAACTCTTCTTACCCAACATTGTGTTCCCCTTTCCTGAGCCAACACCCTCAGGATCTACCCACTATATACTCTTTGTGTCCTGACGTTACATGTTGGTGAGATTCCCCCAGGTCCTGCAGCTCACGATCTCTCTCGTCCTTTGCAGCCCAGTACTTCCCAAGCTACGTGACATTGTGACTTGACCCTTCATTATTTGTCTGGTGGCTGGGAGGATAGGAGGACTAGGCACTGGTAATGAGATGTTTTAGGGTTCATATCCCAGAAAAAGGATATGCCCTTGTGCAAGGAAGCCTCCTTCAGACAAGTGCAATTCCTGGGGAGGGACTCAGCAGTGAGACACCATCAGCCGGTACTCCTGGAGACTGGAGAGTAAAGTCTTCATCCCAAAAGGAAGGGTTTGGATGACATACCCCAGTGTCCACTCCAGATTCCTCACTCTTTAGAGGAAGGTACAGCAAGAAATGGTCCCTATCTTCCTCTGGAAATTGCTGTGTCTGGGTATTGTGCCTAGAATGACATGACCTGTATTGCCCCCATGAAGAAAGCTGCTGAGGGCAAAGCTGAGGATGTCAGAGACAGAGAAAACCTGAGCCCTGCAATTCTGTTGAGCTGCCCCAGCAACATTGCTGGAGCTGGAAGGCCCTCTTGTTTAAATCAGTTTGAATTGGTTTTCTTCTTAAAGAGGTTAGCATTGTGACTGCTATACCCGGTTTCAAAATTGAATTTACAGAAAGTTCAAGTGATAGATGGAGGAAATGGAAGAGAGAATAGGCAGGATTGATTGAATTTTTTTTTTCACTATGGTCTTGCACTTAAAAAAAAAAAAGACTATAATGAAATAGGGAACAATATTGTTGAAGTATATTAATGTTCTATTCTTTTTTGCATCTCTTTGTACTAATCTCACTTTACTCTGCCATAGACATTTATTTGCTTCAGGGAATGAACATGAAAAGGGAGAATGATTCAATATTGGACTCTAACATCCAGAAAAGAATTTTCAAATCCACAGCAAGACATTCATTCTGAAAGCCAAGGATTTTCTTTTTTTTTTTTTAAGTTTCCATTAAGAGCCAGACCTGGGCAATGTGACATTCAAGTTTAACATTAGCCAGGGCTGGAGAGAGAAGGAATTGATATAAAGTAAAATCTATTTTTTCAGGTCTTCATGGAGAGAAATGAGACAGAAAGAGAGAGGGAAAGAGAAGGGAAGTGCGCAGAGAGACAGATGCGTCCCATCATTTCTCCCGAGGTACTCAGGGATCTGAGGGGGGCACGGTAGGTGGATGAAAGGGAAAGTCAAATCAAAGACACATTCTCCATTTGGAAGGCCAGGCCCTGCTCACTCATCTGTGCGCTGGTGCAGAAATGAAATAACCTAAATGTAGTGAGATGAATGAGCCCAAAGTAGTGTCCCCGCCTCCACATATGTGTCCCCTAAGGGACCCAGATATTCCCATGTGCTCTGGAGAAGAGATACAGCTGGCCTCAGGAGGTTATGAGCCATAGACCCTAGAGATCAGCCAGACATGTTCAATGATGCCAAGGCCTGGGGACCAACAAAAAAGGCTGGAGCCAAGGACTCCAATGGGAGATGTGGACACAACACCCCAGGAAGACAGATGAAACCAGAGTTCACTGACAAGTCACATAAAAGAGAAACCAGATGGATTTCAAGGACATCAGATCTAATGCTCTGTCTCTCCTATCACTAGGAGGCCTCAAAAACCCATTCCCCACTGTCAGACTGGAGAGAGGAACAAAAAAGAGGAAATCTGGAAGGTGAAGTAGTTTTTAAAAGAGACTCTACTATCATCAAAATGATGCAATTTAAATCTCAAGTGGCAGTGATGTTTTAAACTTGCATTGTACTGTCTGAGTGCAGGAGACTTGGGCAGCACCCTGCTCATATCCCCTCAGGCTGTATCCACACCCTACAGACATCCTCTCCAGCAGGAGGCCACCATGAACACATAGGATCAAGTGAGAAGTGCCAGAAAACCTACAGGAGCAGCCCTCATCAGGGACTGTCAGGAATCAGCATGTTAATACTCCAGCTCCTCCTTCAGATTGGGGTAGTTCTTAGCACACACCTTATACAGGCACGCTAATCTCCCCAGTGGGGCTAAGCTCCAGTCCCCATGATGGTCAAGGTTCTTATAATACACATCTCACCAGCTGCCTGCCCTTCTCAGCTTCTTGGGATTCCCCCTCTCATATAAACTACTTGCACTCACATTCCTTTTCTGAGTTTTCCTTTTGGGAACCTAGGCTAAGATGATTGAAACCTATCTTCCCTTTACCTATTGAGATGCGAGCCTATGAGGACCATTAGATCTGCTATTAAAAAAAGAAGCTATATTGGCTTTACACACCCAAGACAACGAGAATAAATTTTCACAGTAATTTCATAATGGCCATACTTAAAGCATTTTTTTGTATTGTGGAAGGATCATTCATTTAGGAAACAAAGGTTGATTTAGTTAAAATTAGGTGCAAGGAATTATGTAGGCCAATTTGGAATGTTCTGTAGTAACATGAAATTAGAAGACACAAAAATGTCATGACTATATTCAATCTTCTCCCCATTGTTGTCTTCTGACTTAATCATTCAAGCTCACTTCCTCTTGCTTTTCCTGTTCACCTCTGGTAAAGATTCCAACAAGATATTCAATCTTAAAACCCCAAAACAAAGTAAAAAGAAAAGTAAAAGTATGGAAGGTCATTAATTAATAATGCAATCATGCCGTACACAGTCATTTATCAAAGATCTATCCTGTAAAGAAGATGTGGCACATATATACAATGGAATATTACTCAGCCATAAAAAGAAATGAAATTGAGCTATTTGTAATGAGGTGGATAGACCTAGAGTCTGTCATACAGAGTGATGTAAGTCAGAAAGAAAAAGACAAATACCATATGCTAACACATATATATGGAATTTAAGAAAAAAAAAACTGTCATGAAGAACCTAGGGGTAAGACAGGAATAAAGACACAGACCTACTGGAGAACGGACTTGAGGATATGGGGAGGGGGAAAGGTGAGCTGTGACAGGGCGAGAGAGAGGCATGGACATATATACACTAACAAACGTAAGGTAGATAGCTAGTGGGAAGCAGCCGCATGGCACAGGGATATTGGCTCGGTGCTTTGTGACCGCCTGGAGGGGTGGGATAGGGAGGGTGGGAGGGAGGGAGACACAAGAGGGAAGAGATATGGGAACATATGTATATGTATAACTGATTCACTTTGCTATAAAGCAGAAACTAACACACCATTGTAAAGCAATTAAACCCCAATAAAGATGTTAAAAAAAAGAAGAAAAAAGATCTATCCTGTGACAAATTCTTTGTGGTGAGTGAATGAATGAATGAAAACATAAATGGTAGGGTCTCTCCTCTCTGGACTCACACCTTTAGATAGATGTAAACATTAACTGTAAATCAATTCAATGTGACAGGCGCTTTAATAGGTGGCCCACAGCAGAGAGAGAGACCTTCCCCTCAGAATTTAAAAGTTTGTTAAGGAAGAGGAGACTTCATTCAGCTATTTCCAAAATTTCATTGCAGATAATCATCCCACACTCAGTGACCTATGACAATAGGCATTTATTTTTCTCACTCACAGGTAAGTAGACAATGGTTTGCTGGCTTTGGTTCAAGGCTATGTCTTCAGTCCAGGTCTGTTCTGTTTCTCATGCTCAGTGAAGCACTTCTCACTGTGAAAAAAGAGTACAGTACCCAAAAGAGCATACAGAAACCTGCAGTGCCTCTTCAGGCATCAGAGCTGGCAGAGTGTCACTGCTGCCCACATTTCACCAGTCCCAGCACATGCATGGCAAATCCTAAAGTCCCTGAGATAGGAATGTGAACTCCACACCAAAGGTGGAAGGAGGTCTGGATATCTGCGTGCAATAATCCAATCTATCCCAAGGAGTGAAGAAGGGAAAGAACATTCCAGACAGAGACAACAATGAAATGCAATTACCCTAACATGTCCAGGTCAGTTGCTTAGTAAGCTCATGGGTGTCTATAAATCAGCAAGGCTCAGTTATCCTTTAGCCTACTGCAAACCAATGGCCACCACATCAGTAGACCCTGAAAGACTTTGATGTAGCTACAAAGGTCACCTAGAAAGTCATAGTAGCAGAAATAGGGGCTCATCCCTACTGTCCTGCCAACTTAACAATGGGAGTTTGTATATCGGACCTTAAGAAACTCAGTATTTTCATAGAAGGCCACTGTGATACAATAAAAATAAATATATACAAGTGGTTGTTATCCTGGTTCCTGGAACACAGCTCCTGAAACACTTGGAATCTCCAGGGTGATAAGAGTGATGACATAACTGGGGCCCCTGGATAGCTTCAGGATGGGGGCTATTTCCCAGAAAGACCAAGGCATAATCAGAGGGTTAGAACTTTTAACTCCAACCCCTGACTCTGCTCTAGGGAGGGTAGATTGAGATCAATCACCAACGGTTGAAGATTTAATCAGTGCTGCCTAAATAATGAAATTTCCATAAAAAACCCTAAACAATTGGATTCAGGGAGCTTCCAAGTTAGTTAACACATTGAGGTGCTGAGAAGGCATGGGTGCCCTGTGCTCCTTCCCCATGCCCTGCCCTACACATCTCTTCCATCTGGCCGTTCCTGAATTGTATTCTTTATAATAAATTAATAATAGTAAGTAAAACACTTTCCTGAGTTCTGGGAGCTGTTCTAGCAAATTATTAAACTGGAGAAGGGGGTCATGGGAACCCTCAGTTTATAGCCGTTGGTCAGTACAGGTGATAACTTGGGACTTGCAATTGGCATCTGATGGGGAGCAGCCTTATTGGGCTGAGCGGTTAACCTGTGGGAGCTGCACTAATTCCAGGTAGTTAGTGTCATAATTGAATTGAATTGTTGGACACCTAGTTGTGTTCATAGAGAATTGGATTTGCTTGGTGTGAGTGAGGAAAAAAACCTACACATTGTGGTGTCAGAAGTGTGAGTAAAAACAACTCAGAGCCACTTTATGAAGGTGAAGGCTTATGAATGGGGCCTAGGAGAGAAGTGGGTGCAGCCAAACAGAGGGAGCTTATGATGAAGACAGCTCATGGCAGATGACCTTCTTGTTTTCCTGCACCAGCCAATGAAATGCCACCAGCCAAGCAGCCAAATCCTGGATATGGAACACAATCAGAGGCACATTAGCCAGAACAGCAGACTTGAAAACTTTCAGTGAATGGGGCATTTTCTCTAGAATTGTCTTAGGATCTGACATTTCAGCTTACTGGCCCCTACCTCTGTGCCCCTGCAGCCACCAGCCACCTCACAGGAGGGAAAAGGCTGAAGATTGAAAGTCGCCACATGCTGGGCCCTTATATCTCAGTAGGAGCTTGTCTGTGACAGTGCTTGGAGCCCAGATGGCCTGATGGCTACTCCAGAGGATCTGGGATTTGTCCAATCCTTCCTTTAGCTTTGGGCCCTCTTGCTGTGCTTTATCGGGCTTTCTCCCTCATGTTTCCTCATTCCAGGCTTGCATTTTTCCCACCCCCTCTAGAGTGAAGCCTTAACGGGGCCACTGGCCTGGCTTCCAATATGCATTTTTGTCCTTGGAGCCACTTCCTGGATTGCCCTTCATCCACCTGATCTTTATCCCCCTATCCCACCCTGCCAACTCCACCCCAGACTCCCAGCCTGCAGCTCACAACTCTCCATCCTCCTGGGAGCCTGTAGACGTAGGTTATTAATAGTGGTCACCAAAGGTGTTTCTTTAATCATCTTCTCTTCTGGAAGGACTGCCCACCTCAGCCTTCAGAGCAGAAAGCATGTTTTTTAGTTTGTATTCTTCAGTTTAATTTGTCCCCCCTTTAATAATTATAAAATTTCACATCTTTATTTTTTAAACTTTTATTGGAGTGTAGTTGATTTACAATGTTGTGTTAGTTTCAGCTGTACAACAAAGTGAATCAGTTATACATATACATATATTCACTCTTTTTTAGATTTTTCTCCCATATAGGCCATTACAGAGTGTTGAGTAGAATTCCCTGTGCTATACAGTAAGTCCTTATTAGTTATCTATTTTATATATAGTAGTGTGTAAAAGTCAATCCCAATCTCCCAATTTATCCCTCCCCTAGTTTCCCCTCTGGTCTTTCAAAAATTATTTTTGAAACTTTTAAAGTTAATCAAATACCATGATTGAAAACAAACTAACTTATGCCTGCAACTTACTCTGAAATTTAACAACAAATAAGACAGATTGATGAATGGATAGTGGAACAGTGAGAGGATAAAGCAGACACTGTAGAGCAAAATGTTGTTTTAGGGTGCAGGAAAATGGGTCCTCACTGTAAGTATCCAAAGGATGCTTCTGGAATCTGAAAGGAAAGGATCTTTATGGAGGGAAGATTGGCTCCTAGGGGTTCTCCACAGCCGGAAAGCATTGTGATCTGGGGAGCTCTCCATCCTGACCAAGGTGGTGATGGCCGACCACAGGAATCATGTTACTTGGCCTGGCAGTGCTTGTCCAGGGAAAAATGGTAGGACGAGAAACCCAGAAACCAGTGTGGGAGAGTCAGCAGGGCCTGGTCTCTGAAGAGTCAGAACATAAATCCCCATGGAACAGGAGAGACAAAGGGGAGGCTGCTCTGTTAGCTCCAGGGTGATGTCATTAGCAGCAGGAGGTAGAGAAACAGCTACTGGATCCACCAAAGCCCCCCTTCAAACATCAAAGCCTCACACTAGTCAGAACAACTGCAAACCCCTGGCAGCCAGTGGGTGCTCAGGACACGTGAGCAGCCTGTATGATGCTCCACATGGGCCTTCCCTGCCCCCAATGAGGGACTGCAGATGGCTTACAAACACAGCATTTCCAGTGTGAATAAGATACAAATAAACAACATAAACACAGCTGAAGCAAAACAAGGGCAGGATGTGGAGGTAGAGGAGGAATGAAGGCAGTATTTAAAACTTCAGAAGCACCAGGACACCTATTACAAACTCAGGTTCCTTGGGAAACGGAATTCCAGTGCCCAGACCCATCATTCTAAAACCCGAGAACCACTCCACTGGTAAAGAAACCAGGAATTTACTCAGCTATATGATCTTAGTGTAGACTTTGAATCTTCTGAAATGATTTGGAAGTTTGTGTTTACATTCACTTTTATTTTCTAGTTAGAGAATTTAAATGATCATCTGATTATCAAAAACCCCAGGACACAAAACCTGCTAACCTTTAACACCATTGTTCACCTTTCTGCAAAGCCGTAGGAAAATGGAACCATGATCAGATGATATCAGATTTGAAATTAACAATAGCTACTAAATACTTACAAAGGGCCAGTGTCTAGGCTAAGCCTGCCCAGTGAACGATCTCAATAGTCCTGGAGGCAGGCATTATAACCACTGACATTTTATAGATGAGAAAGCAAATCCTTGGAGATGAATTTCCCCAAGGTAATGCAACTGGTCAACTACAAAATTAATTTCCAGGCAGTCTGGCTCTAAAGTATTGATAGTAGGTGTAACGATCAAACATCCATCTCAGCCTCTTTGCAGGAGAGTTTCCAGATGCAGAAACACTCCAGGATCTCAGAGGAAGCTCCACTGCTCTTCAGTCTGAAGCCAAAAAGGCAAGGTGAACCACTGTCAAAGAAAATTTTTCTCCTCTATTCTGATTTGTGTTGTATCTGCACAGTTCTTTGATAAAATGGCTTTATTGATTTCATAGCGGCTGGCATATTTTTAACATTTCTTAAAAATCATCTATAAGTAAAGGCTTATTTCCAGAACAACTCATTCAAAGAAATATCAAAGTTGCAGCTCTGCCAAACACTGGCAGCATGACTCTGGGTAAGCTGCTCAGGTTTGCTGTTCCTTTTTGTATTGTTTATATTATTATTATTATACCAATGCTATAAGGGAAATCATATCACTTCATTTTATGAAGCACATAAAACCCAAAAAACAAACCATCTTTTTAAAATGGGAGGATAAATATAGACAGACTCCTTTAAATAAAAAGCATACATATAAGATTCCTACCAAAAGAAAAAGAAGATCAAATTATGTAGCTCATTATAAGAGTAATCCCTGGAGATTAAGTCAGATATATATATATATATATATATATATATATATATATATATAACAGAAACACAAGATAAAGAAATGTATTAATATAATGCCCCACATCAATAAGTAAAATGATATATTGATATGATAAATTCTGAAAAAAATTTAATATTCAATCCTACATTTTAAAAAAAATGAGTAAATTATGACTCTAGGAATCCTCCCTTAAAATAACAATAACAACAAAAATTAGCTCAAACCCACAGTTTATCCATTTGTTCCATAAACATATTAAGCTCCAGGTATTGTTGTGGGTGCTTATGATACATCAGTGAGAAAAACAAAGATCTCAGCCCTGTGGAGATTGCATTCCAACTATAAGGAGAGTCAAGGGGAACAGATGATAAATAATAAGCATAATATGTACATAAATTACATAGTATCCATATTAGTTATCTATTGCTATGCAAAAAACACCCTCAAACTGGGTGGCTTAAAAAAGCAACCACTCATGATTCATTGGGTCAGCTAGGCTCAGTTGGGCACTTCTTCTGCTCCACACACCAACACTGGTACCATGAGTGTCTGGGAACTCCTGGAACCGGATGTCCAAGGTGGCCCACTCTCATGGCTGCAGGTGGATGTAAGCTGGAAGTCAGGAGCTCAGCTGGGGCTGTCGAGTAGAGGCATATAGGGGGCCTTTGCATGAGACTGGAGCTTCCCAGGGAAAGGAGGCTGAGTTCCAGTGGGGATCATCTCTCAGCAAGTTTTCCATGAGGAAGGAAGCCAAAGCTGCCAGTTCTCTTCAAGGCTTAGCCTGAAAGTTGCATAGCATCACTTCTCCCATACTTTATTGGTCAAAGAACTCACAGACCTAAACCAGATTCAAGAGGTAGAGAAACGGGATGCCTCTGGATAGGACAGATGACACCTATGGGATAAGTTGTTGGTGCTATGGAGAAAAGTGAAAAGAAAGCATAGTCAGAGGAATCAAGATGGAGAGGTGATTTTAAATAAGGTAGAGTAGGTCCCATTGAGAGGCAATATTTGAGTAAAGACAGGAGGCAGGAATCTAGGAAGGGCAGGGCCCTTGTTATATTCTGGAGGTAGAGATGAAAGGAGTTATCGATTATTGGCTGGGGATGGGGGTGGTGAGAGGGAAAGCCTCCAGAAGGATGCAGCTGCCATCAACAAGAAGCAGATGGCAGGAGACAGAGGAGGTGGGTTGGTGTGGCAACGAGACCCAGTGTTTAGCCTTGGCCATGTAGATAGGCACCAAAAGGAGATGACCAGAGTCATCTGCAGGCCTGAAGTGGAGCCAGGTTGCAACTGTAGAGCAGGAGTCTTTAAGCCATGAAGCTGGTGAACTCACCATGGGAGTTCAGGTTCCACACCCACCCCCTGTAAGGAGGGCCAACAAGAAGTTCAGCGGAGCTTGCTCTCTGAAAACTGGGCCCCAAGGCCCCTCCCAGTCTATGACCCCCACCAGGCCACTGGTCATCAGTGGCCTTGCATCCACAGGGTGCTCCAGCCAAGCCTTCCAGCTGCCCATGGGGTGGATAGAGTTTTCACTGTCCATCTCATGGATCCTGCTGCCTTTCCCATCTCCATCTCACAAAATATGGGAGGATGCTGAGGGCAACCACTTGTTTCTTGTGGAATCCTAGAAGCTTTTGAGCTCCAAGGGGAAGGGTGGCCTCCAGGGGGGAAGGATCCTTCTGTGACCCCAGTCCAGAGACCCCATGGGTTTTCTCCTCAGTTCCCTGAGAAACAGATACTCTTCCCAGGCAAGCACGAAGGTTTGATTTGTTTCTAGCTTACTCTGATAAAAACAGATTCTTCAAGCACTTGGTTTCACCAAGAGACCTCACCAAGGGCCTCACCCCTGCTGCTTGTGAAACACCCAGCCAAGCCATCTTCTCTTTTCTCATTTTGTTTTTTGTTATGATATCCACTCTATTATACATTTTTAAAATTTTTATTTTATACTGGAATATAGTTGATTTACAATGTTGTGTTAGTTTCACATGTACAGCAAAGTGATTCAGTTATGCATATACATATATTTATCTATTCTTTTTCAGATTCTTTTCCCATATAGGTTATTACAGAGTACTGAATAGAGTTCCCTGTGCTGTACAGTAGGTTCTTGTTGATTATCTCTCTTTTTCTGACCCTGGCTGTCACCACAACTCAGCCAGGAGGTTTGTCATGATCCCTAAGTCTCTCCCCTGAGAGGAGTTAACACACCAAAATATGTAGAATCATCATTTTAGGTTGGGATAATACATATATCAATTATGCATATTCTTAGTTACTTTCCTGTTTTCCCATGAATTTGTGGCATTTTTACACTTGAAAAAAGAAAACATATATTTCTGCATCATCCAACTGGCATAAATAACCCCTTGTCAAAAGCCCCAAGAACAAGAAAGCCTGGGTAACAAACAACATACGAGACTTTGTGGGAGAATCTGAGCTTTGAGTAGGTAGAAATATTACAAAATGCTGCTTTTTTGCTATTAAAACTTCCTTCTTGACTTAAATAGCAGGATGAGTAGCACCCAAATGAAATTTTTCTTCAACAGAAGTTTCTCCCAGAATAGAAACTGCCCACAGTATTTTTCTTGGGAATAGATGTGTATGGCAATGTTCACCATTGACATTTTTAAGCTAACACACTCTGTTATGCAAAGTTGAGTAGAAAAAGCAAGGTTCTATTTGCCACTTTTTTTTTTTTTTACATCTTTATTGGAGTATAATTGCTTTACAATGGTGTGTTAGTTTCTGCTTTATAACAAAGTGAATCAGTTATACATGCCACTTTCATTGTTACCCAAACTCTGCCAACTGGGGTAAACATACATTCACTAGTCAAATGCATTCAACACTTGTATTCTTAGTGTGTACATTCCTGAAATGCCAGCAGCTCACACGCTGTCCTGGTTGGCTTAGCATTTTGGTCTCAAAGCTGAGGCAAGTGGCCCAAATCCTTTTCTTATCCTTCTCTGTGGCACTTGAGGCCCACAGCAAAAGGAAAATTCTGGTAGTGTTCTTTAGGTGAGGATAAGATTTCAAATGTACCAATCTCCCCGGAGGGCCACCGTTCCATAGATGAAAAACAGCCAAACAAAAATTAAGCAGCTGGCCCCCCTGTAAATCCAGGTTCTGGGGTTTGGGTCTTAAAACAGAGCACCTGTTGAAAGTAAGCAGGTGTTATGGGATGGCAGCTGTGAGATGCTGTTATGTAGCCGGCTTGTATCAACAAACACAGGGGGTCTTGTCAGTCTGACATGTGAAGATAGGGTGATAAATGAATTTTGTTACAGCTCCTGCCACCCCAACAGAGAGAAACGGGAAGAATTTAACAGGGTCACTGCAAGCAGTAAGGAAAAACATTCATTTGCCTGGGTCAGCCAGACTCTTGTTTGTCTTTCTGCTGGGTTTCTATGGTAACGATGTTCATTGTAAGTGCAGAATGGTAACTAATTCAATCTCTGGACCACATCCCCATCAGAGGCTGAGAGTCCACCCTTCCCACTTTCCTTTGGCATCAGTGATCACAAGGAAAGGAATGTGCCCTGGAATGAAATAGCTAAGTATTTAGGCACTTGGCCTTTGTAGTCCCTCCCAGAGAGAAGCATGCAAAGCTAGGGGTTCTGGGGGGCAGGATAGGGGAGGCGAGGAGGTTGGTATTGGACCCAAACCAATGGTAATAACCCAGATGTTCAGCTTGTCTTGGGATACAGAGTAATTATTTTTATCCTTTCCACCATTGTTGGAATTTTGGTTAGATTAATTTCCTAATAAAAAGTTTTACTAAAGAATTTCTTTTATAACAGAATCTTGGAACCACTTCTGTGCATGTTCCAAACAAACACAGGGCAGTTTTGCAAAGACAGACCATGAATCTCTGTGAAGGATACAAGCGTGTATTATCAGTGTCTCATCTGTTACTTGAATGCAGACACAGAAAACCTTGCAAAGTGGCCCTGGGGTCAGAAGGAACCACTAGGCACGACCCTGCAGAAAATGATCCTGACTGCAGCCCCCCAGGTTCACAGCTAATGCAAAACACCTAATGACACCCTGATATCCACAAGGCAGGGCTTCACTCTGCTGCCTGGGACCCTCCAGACAGAGCCCATTCCTTTGGCTTCTACATTGTCAGAAACGTGTCACCTGGAGCAAGTGACAGGGCAGCCTCGTCGTTCTTACACGGGCCTATCCTCATTATTGTTACTATTATTTCATTAATATTAACACTAAAAGGGTTCTGACTTTTTATAATAATTAAATTGTTCCTTCTTCCCTGTGTATCTTTAGCTCCATATAGGAAAATGAGATATTTTATCATGTTTTTAAGCCTCTATTTGAGTTTACTTTGGTAAAGTCAAACTCAAGCAAAACTCAGAAGATCACACTGTCAGAATGTCCAGGGGAAAAGGTGTTCTGCACCAGCATTGCAGGGGTAGAATAACCTGGGGATTGCACCCAACCCTCTTCTGACATAACCCGTGGTTGGCCCAGGGCCTCTGGTGATAACAGGGAACTGTGACAAGCAGGAGGATTATGAGGTGAAGGGTGTATTTGTTGCAATGTTTGATCTTCGAAGGTCAGGCTGTGCGTGTGAGGAGGCAGAGGTCAGGCTAATATTTCTGGCGTTTTTCTTGCCAGTTCTGAGCAAGTATGTTCCAAGAAGCCGGTTTGTTATTTTGGCCAGTGACTGTTTATCATGATGCATTTGGGGGTCAGGTTTTTGGTTGCAGGGAGTCCTAACAGTCCCTGATATTTACATAAATAAGCCTTCAAACATTGACTAAAGGTGTAATGTGGGAAAGTGAATTTCAACTCACTGGGGTTGAAAGACAAAAAATAGTAATTATGAGGACACAAAGTTGAGGCGAATGCAGTTCCTACTCTGTGACAATTCTTTGAATCCACACGTAAGAATTTGCCATCTGGATTTTTCTTCCGTGCCAAATACTTAAAGTTCCAAAAGCCAGATAAAATGCTTAGAGATGACCTATAAATTCTAACACAGTTTAATTCTTCTAATACATCCTTTAACCACAAATCAAGTAAGAAATTACTTTTTTCTGCAAAGAGATAAATTAAGAACCACCATTTACCCTTCATTATTTTTACAGAAGTTCTCATGTTGAGTGATTAAAGAAAATTAATGTAGGCATAACCTCTAGGTCACCATGTGTCTATAGGAGGAACTCCATAAAAAACAGTTCCCTTCTCTTGCTTTTAAAAACCAAACCAAGCTAAACAAAAGATCTGGCCAAATCGATGGTGAAATAGAAAATTACTCACCTGCAGAATTGCAGATGAAATAAACCAGCCAAAAAAATAATTCAAAGAAAGTTACTTGTAAATATTGTGGCCTATTAGAACACCAACATGTTATTCACCTCACCTTCAAAAAATGTCGAAACAACACTATCTTACTCTTTACAGGAACCCTGAAAAGCTGGCAATACAGATACAATCCCTTTTACAGGAACAGTCAGGAAAAGGGAAACTGCCTTATTTAAGTTTACACGTGGCTTAAAATAGATCCATAATCCCTGACGCTGTCCAGTCGGCCGGCACACCTCTGCCACCACCTTTCTGCTGAGTGACCAGTACTGGGATGTCACCGATGGACCATGCACCAGGCAGGACCTCCTGAGGGCACACTGCCCACCCAAGTTGGTGTTGCCAATGTTCTTCCCTTGGAGATCTAACAGGATTCCTTGATCTGATTCTTATTTGATTTTCCAGTGGCTCATAGCCCCTTCTCAATCATTTTTGGTTTCTGGGCAGGACAGCAGGAAAGTTTTCCCAGCCCCCAAACACAGCTGTCCCAGCCAGGCCTAGAAAGCGAAAGCTTGCTCCTGAGAACTACTGCTTGCCTTACAGGAAGGAGCCGGAGGTTTCCTTGAGCCCAGAGCCCTTTACTGGAAAGCAGCTACAGACGCCAGTGTGTCTCCGGTGCACTCTTCCTCGGGCCCTTCCCCTGGGTAGGACCAGAAACACAGGCAGCCCATGGGGAGCTGCTGCTCCCGCCCCCAGCCTGCTCCCGTGCACATTCTAGAAGAAGGCCTGCTTTCAGGCAGGGCAGTCTATTCTCAGATTTGCTAGGTCAGAAACCCAGCCAGACCCATGCTTGGTAATTCTGCAGGGAGGGAGGCACAGGGCAACTCTAAGCTGATTCTGCTTCTGAGATGCCCACTCTGGCTCTGCCCTAGCAGCGGCAGGGTGCCTTTTGAAAGGGGAGCACTGGGACCAGTTCTATTAGGTAGCACCCCAGCAGGCATCCCAGGGCCCCTCATTCAAAGAAGCCACCTAGGCACAGCCTGGCAAGGCTCCAAAGCCCCTGGACAAACTGGTTACCACAGCAGGTCCCTGCAGCAAAACCTTCTGCCAACTCAGATTAAATAGAGACAGTGTACTTATATAATGAGTGTGTGTGTATGTCTGTGTATATACATACATACATATATACATACATACCTATATACACGTATATAAGTATACATAATAGACACATAAATATAACCATATATTTATATGTATGAATGTATGTACAATTAGCAATTTAACTATTGTTATCTATACCACAAGTACAGAAAGCTGTATAAAGCAAACATGAAGGCTAATAAAATATTTTTATTTTTTTAATCACCTGGGTTTTTTTGTTTTGAATTTTAGAATTTTATTTTTTTTTATACAGCAGGTTCTTATTACTTATCTATTTTATACATATTAGTGTATATATGTCAATCCCAATCTCCCAATTCATCCCCCCCACCCAGCCGCTTTTCCCGCTTGGTGTCCATACGTTTGTTCTCTACATCTGTGTCTCAATTTCTCCCCTGCAAACCGATTCATCTGTACCATTTTTCTAGGTTCCACATATATGCATTAATATACAATATTTGTTTTTCTCTTTCTGACTTACTTCACTCTGCATGGCATTCTCTAGATCCATCCGCGCCTCTACAAAAGGCCCAGTTTCATTCCTTTTTATGGCTGAGTAATATTCTATTGTATATATATGTACCACATCTTCTTTATCCATTCGTCTGTCGATGGGCATTTAGGTTGCTTCCATGACCTGGCTATTGTAAGTAGTGCTGCAATGAACATTGGGGTGCATGTGTCTTTTTGAATTATGGTTTTCTCTGGGTATATGCCCAGTAGTGGGATTGCTGGGTCATATGGTAATTCTATTTTTAGTATTTTAAGGAACCTCCATACTGTTCTCCATAGTGGCTGTATCAATTTGCATTCCCACCAACAGTGCAAGAGGGTTCCCTTTTCTCCACATCTTCTCCAGCATTTGTCATTTGTAGATTTTCTGATGAAGCCTATTCTAACTGGTGTGAGGTGATACCTCATTGCAGTTTTGAATTGCATTTCTCTAATAATTAGTGATGTTGAGCAGCTTTTCATGTGCTTCTTGGCCATCTGTATGTCTTCTTTGGAGAAATGTCCATTTAGGTCTTCTGCCCATTTTTGGATTGGTTCTTTGTTTTTTTAATATTGAACTGCATGAGCTGTTTATATATTTTGCAGATTAATCCTTTGTCTGTTGATTCATTTGTAAATATTTTCTCTCATTCTGAGGGTTGTTTTTATGTCTTGTTTGTAGTTTCCTTTGTTGTGCAAAAGCTTTTAAGTTTCATTAGGTCCCATTTGTTTATTATTGTTTTTATTTCTATTACTCTAGGAGGTGGATCAAAAAAGATCTTGTTGTGACTTATGTCAAAGATTGTTCTTCCTATGTTCTCCTGTAAGAGTTTTATAGTGTCCGGTCTTACATTTAGGTCTCTAATGCATTTTGAGTTTATTTTTGTGTATGGTGTTAGGGAGTGTTCTAATTTCATTCTTTTACATGTAATAAACACCACTTAATGAAGAGACTCTCTTTTCTCCATTGTATATCCTTGCCTGCTTTGTCATGGATTAGTTGATCATAGGTGCATGGGTTTATCTCTGTGCTTCCTATCCTGTTCCATTGATCTATATTTCTGTCTTTGTGCTAATACAATATTGTGTTGATTACTGTAGCTTTGTAGTATAGTCTGAAGTCAGGGAGTCTGATTCCTCCAGCTTCGTTTTTCTCTCTCAAGACTGCTTTGGCTATTCAGGGTCTTTTCTGTCTCCATACAAATTAAAAAAAAAATTGTTCTACTTCTGTAAAAACTGCCATTGGTAATTTGATAAGGATTGCATTGAATCTGTAGATTGCTTTGGGTAATATAGTCATTTTCACAATATTGATTCTTCTAATCCAAGAACATAGTATATCCCTCCATCTGTGTTATGATCTTTAATTTCTTTTAACAATGTCTTATAGTTTTCTGCATACAGGTCTTTTGTCTCCCTAGGTAGGTTTATTCCTAGGTATTTTATTCCTTTTCTTGTAATGGTAAATGGGAGTGTTTCCTTAACTTCTCTTTCAGATTTTTCATCATTAGTATATATACTAATCTCTTGCATATACGAATGCAAGAGATTTCTGTGCATTAATTTTGTATCCTGCAACTTTACCAAATTCATTGATTAGCTCTAGTAGTTTTCTGGTGGCATCTTTAGGATTCTCTAAACATCTTTATTGGAGTATAATTGCTTTACAGTGGTGTGTTAGTTTCTGCTTTATAACAAAGTGAATCAGTTATACATATACATATGTTCTCATATCTCTTCCCTCTTGCATCTCCCTCCCTCCCACCCTCCCTATCCCAACCTTCTAGGTGGTCACAAACGACCTAGCTGATCTGTTGGAAGATTTTTAATCACAGTTTCAATTGCATTACTTGTGATTGGATTGTTCATATTCTCCATTTCTTCCTGGTTCAGTCTTGGAAGGTTATATCTTTCTAAGAATTTGTCCATTTCTTCCAGGTTGTCCATTTTATTGGCATAGAGTTGTTTGTAATAGTCTCTTAGGATGCTTTGTATTTCTGTGGTGTCTGTTGTAATTTCTCCTTTTTCATTTCTAATTTTATTGATTTGAGTCCTGTCCCTCTTTTTCTTGATGAGTCTGGCTAACAGTTTATCAATTTTGATCTTCTCAAAGCACCAGCTTTTAGTTTTATTGATTTTTGCTATTGTTTTCTTTGTTTCTATTCCATTTATTTCTCCTCTGATCTTTATGATTTCTTTCCTTCTCCTAACTTTGGGTTTTGTTTGTTCTTATTTCTCTAGTTCCTTTAGGTGTAAGGTTAGAAAGTTTGGTTGAGATTTTTCTTGTTTCTTGAGGTAGGCTTGTATTGATATAAACTTCCCTCTTAGAACTTCTTTTGCTGCATCCCATAGGTTTTGGACCATCGTGTATTTGTTGTAATTTGTCTCTAGGTATTTTTTGATTTCCTCTTTGATTTCTTCAGTGATCTCTTGGTTATTTAGTAACGTATTGTTTAGCCTCCATGTGTTTGTGTTTTTTATGTTTTTTTCCCTGTAATTGATTTCTAATCTCATAGCGTTGTGGTCAGAAAAGATGCTTGATATGGTTTCAATTTTCTTAAATTTACTGAGGGTTGATTTGTGACCCAAGATGTGATCTATCCTGAAGAAAGCTCCGTGTACACTTGAGAAGAAAGTGTAATCTGCTGTTTTTGGATGGAATGTCATATATATATATATATATATATATATATATATAAATTAAATCTATCTGGTCTACTGTGTCATTTAAAGCTTGTGTTTCCTTATTTATTTTCATTTTGGATGATCTGTCCATTGGTGTAAGTGAGGTGTTAAAGTCCCCCACTATTGTTGTGTTACTGTTGATTTTCTCTTTTATAGCTGTTAGCAGTTGCCTTATTTATTGAGGTGCTCCTATGTTGGGTGCATATATATTTATTATTGTTATATATTCTTATTGGATTGGTCCCTTGATCATTATGTAGTGTCTTTCCTTGTGTCTTGTAACATTCTTTATTTTAAAGTCTATTTTATCTGATATGAGTATTGCTACTCCAGATTTCTTTTGATTTCCATTTGCATGGAATATCTTTTTCCATTTCCTCACTTTCAGTCTGTATGTGTCCCTAAGTCTGAAGTGGGTATCTTGTAGACTGCGTATATATGGGTCTTGTTTTTGTATCCATTCAGCAAGCCTGTGTCTTTTGGTTGGAGCATTTAATCCATTCACATTTAAGGTAATTATCTATATGTATGTTCTTATTACCAAGCGATTTTCTTAATTGTTACGCGTTTGTTTTTGTAGGTCCTTTTCTTCTCTGTGTTTCCCACTTAGAGAAGTTCCTTTAGCATTTTTTGTAGAGCTGGTTTGGTGGTGCTGAATTCTCTTAGCTTTTGCTTGTCTGTAAAGTTTTGATTTCTCTGTCAAATCAGAATGAGATCCTTGCCCAGTAGAGTAATCTTGGTTGTAGGTTCTTGCCTTTCATCAGTTTAAATACATCATGCCACTCCCTTTTGGGTTGTAGAGTTTCTGCTGAGAAATCAGCTGTTAAGCTTATGTGAGTTCCCTTGTATGTTATTTATTGTTTTTCCCTTGTTGCTTTCAATAATTATTCTTTGTCTTTAATTTTTGTCAGTTTGATTACTATGTGTCTCAGTGTGTTTCTCCTTGGGTTTATCCTGCCTGGGACTCTCTGCACTTCCTCGACTTGGGTGTCTATTTCCTTTCCCTTGTTAGGAAAGTTTGCAACCATAATCTCTTCAAATATTTTCTCAGGGCCTTTCTCTCTCTCTTCTCTTTCTGGGACCTCTATAATGAGAATGTTGTTGTGTTTAATGTTGTCCCAGAGGTCTCTTAGGTCTTTGTTTCTTTTCATTCTTTTTTCTTTATTCTGTTCTGTGACAGTGAATTCCACCATTCTGTCTTCCAGGTCACTTTTCTGTTCTTCTGCCTCAGTTATTCTGCTATTGATTCCTTCTAGTGTAATTTTCATTTCAGTTTTTGCATTGTTCACCTCTGTTTGTTTGTTCTTTAATTCTTCTAGGTGTTTGTTCTATAATTCTTTTAGGTCTTTGTTAAACATTTCTTGCATCTTCTTGATCTTTGCCTCCATTCTTTTTCCGAGGTCCTGGATCACCTTCCTTATCATTATTCTGAATTCTTTTTCTGAAAGGTTTCCTATCTCTACTTCATTTACTTGTTTTTCTGGGGTTTTATCTTGTTCCTTCATCTGGTACATAGTCATCTGCCTTTTCATCTTGTCTATCTTTCTGTGAATGTGGTTTTTGTTCCACAGGCTGCAAGATTGTAGTTCTTCTTGCTTCTGTTCTCTGCCCTCTGGTGGATGAGGCTATCTAAGAGGCTTGTGCAAGTTTCCTGATGGGAAGGACTGGTGGTGGGTAGAGCTGGGTGTTGTTCTGTTGGGCAGAGCTCAGTAAAACTTTAGTCTGCTTGTCTGCTGATGGGTGGGGTTGGGTTCCCTCCCTGTTGGTTGTTTGGCCTGAGGTGACCCAACACTGGAGCCTACCCAGCTCTTTGGTGGGGCTAATGGCAGACTCTGGGAGGACTCATGCCAAGGGGTACTTCCCAGAACTTCTGCTGCCAGTGTCCTTGTCCTCATGTTGAGCCACAGCCACACCCCACCTCTGCAGGAGACCCTCCAACACTAGCATGTAGGTCTGTCTCAGTCTCCTATGGGGTCACTGCTCCTTCCCCTGGGTCCTGATGCACACACTACTTTACACGCGCCCTCCAAGATTGGAATCTCTGTTTCCCGCAGTCCTGTCGGAGTCCTGCAATCAAATCCCACTAGCCTCCAGAGTCTGATTATCCAGGAATTCCTCTTCCCATTGCTAGACCCCCAGGTTGGGAAGCCTGACGTGGGGCTCATAACCTTCACTCCAGTGGGTGGACTTCTGTGGTATGTGTTCTCCAGTTTGTGAGTCTCCCACCCAAAGACAGTGGCTTTTTCTTTGTCTTTGGATGTGGGGTATCTTTTTTGGTGAGTTCCAATGTCTTCCTGTTGATGATTGTTCAGCAGTTAGTTGTGATTCCGTTGCTCTCGCAAGAGGGAGTGAGCACATGTCCTTCTACTCTGACATCTTGAACCAATCTCCCTAATGAAGTATAGTAAGACAAACACGCTATAACCACCACCCATGACTTGTGATAGACCCTTCCCAGATAATCCATGGGCCCACCCCCCAAATCACATCCCCTTCCCTTCTACAGGACTCATGAGGCTGAGTTTTACGGCCATCACTTCTCTATTTTCCTTTGTAATATTATTACCCAGGTACATTTCTACACCATGAAATTTGGTTGCCAGCTTCCACATGAGATATAGGTATTCATATACATGTATGTGTCTGTGTGCGAGTACACATACAGATGTCTGAACATGTTTAGAAAATAATTAAGGTTTCCCCTCTCACCATCATGTCAGTGCACTGCACCTTTTAATGCCATTAATGGGATAAACAATAAACAAGTATTAGATGTTAATACCACAGTTTTTAAAAACTGCACATGAGACCTCAAGTATGAGCCCCAGAGACCAATTCCTCCAATACTAAGCCACACCCAAAGCCACTAGGATCCTCATGTATGCCCCCCAACACTCTTTTGCAAATTTCACCTAAGGGGACCCCAGTGAAATAGTAGTCTTCATTTCCAAAAAGCCTCTCAATTTCCTTAGGACAGAGGCCAGTGTCAGGGTGGAGGGGAGCTCACCATACTACACAGCATGGCCGGCCAGGGAGACCCTGTGGCAGCTTGGGCTGGCTTGTGTCCATTTGTTGGAGCTGATTGCCAAATGTTCATGAATTTGGGGACCAGCTGTTAGGCATGGCTATTATTAAAAATTTAAATGTATACACTGATCATTAAATAAATGATATTAAAATCCAAGGTAATAATTACTGGTAGCTCATCCCCTCTATTTCACCATGCTGTATCATCTGTGACCTTCAGGTTATGTGTGTCTGTGGCATCTGTCTGGTGGAAAGACTTTATAATGGTGACTCTTTCATACCTTGTTCCAACTCTGTGTTTGGTGACATCATACTGGTAGCTGGAACTCTGGCATGATGGAGGAAACTGGTAAATGCTACAAACTAGGAACCCATCTCACACACACACACACACACACACACACACTCACAGAGTCCCAGTTTGTCCTCCCAAGCCCCCAAATATTAAGAACTGGACACCAAGCGTCTTCCAAGGTAGCCTTCCCGATGTAAGACCTTGAGTGGCTTCCCATGTTAGTGCCTCACCCACCACTCCAGAGAGGAGAAGGTACAGTCAGGCCCAGAGTCTGAGGCAGGACTAGTGGAGGCCAAGATGTGACCAGACTTAAGCAAGGGCTGGTGGGGGGCTGAGGACCCCTCTGAGACCCAGCTGCTCACCCTCAGGGCCTCTCAGGCAGGCAGCAGGGCCTCAAAGTCCTCTCGGGCACTCCCTGCCCTTTGCAACATCAGTCTCCCCTGGCAATAAGGGTGGGCCTGCCCAGCCACCAGCCATGCAGCCCCCTCAGTCACACTGGTAACAAAGGAGTTCTACCTCGTGCTGGGGTTAAAATCAGGAAACTGTCTCCTGCTTATCAGGTTTCTGATCTCTTCTGGATATAGTGCTGTTGTATAATAAGAAATAAAATTAAGAGAGGGGCTCGATATTGAGTTATGTGACAATGCCTGATGATTTAATCAATCTTGTCCATGTGATAAAACCTCCATAAAAGCCCCTAAACTAAAGGGTTCAGCAAGCTCAGTGTTAGAGAACACATTGATGTGCTGGGAGGGGGGTGTGCCTGGACAGGGCATGGAGGATCCACGCCACCACCCACCCACACCTGCCCTATGCATCTCTTCCATGGGGCTGTTCCTAAGTTTTTCCTTTACAATGAACAAGTAATAGCAAGAAAAGCACTTTCCTGAATTTTGAGAGTAGTCCCTGTGAATTATTGAACCTGAGTAGTGTTTTGGTAGCCTCCAAATTTATAGCTGGCATAATAGAAGTGTGAGTGATTCCTGGGACTTATGTCCAGCATCTGAAGTGAGCACAGTCTTGTGGCTCTGAGCCCTCAGACTGTAGAGTCTGTGTTAACTCTAATTAGTGTCAGAATTGAATTGAATCATTGGACACACAGTTGGTGTCGGAGAATTGAAAACTGTTGTTTGGAACAACACCAAACAAGCACAAAGGAAGAGAAAGTGCTGTGTCCTCTCTGAGAATGCCAGTGTTCCTTGTCATTCTCTAAGCCTGTTTCCAAGGGAGTGCACAGTACCTTCTGCTTGACTTTGGAAGGCGGTCTTGCCTACCCCATCATTACAGGGCTCAGCCATGTCCAGAAAGCTATATCCCACCTCTTCCAGCTTCTCACATGTGCTCCACCCACATCTCCAAGTCCCCAGGTCCAGAGCCTCTTCTGATGGTGCCCTGTGCCCCAGCCTTATCACACCTCCTGCTGCGTCTCCCTGGCAGCCCTCCCTTCCATTTCTGTGCTGGGGCAATTCACTGCAAATTCATCCTGACCACAAGCATGGGCAGCAAGGGGACAGGCCTGGAGCAGAAATGAAACCCCAAGCCTGAAGTTGATCTGCCAAGGAGGTTACATCTACAGGGAAGTAAACAGGAGCAGATTCCAGCCAGCTCCAATGAAAGAGAATGGAGAGATGGCTTACCCCCTCCCCTCTCCCTGAGCAAAATCACTCAGTGTTCCTTTGAAGAGCCCAAGGTCACATCCAAAGTGCTTCTAGTTATCAGTGTGTAACTCCCATTCCCAGCCCTTGGCAGGGACCTCAGTTTGCGTGGGATGGGGGAAGAGACAGAGTAAATCAAAGCATTTGAGGGGAAGGAGAATTGTAACAACATAAAAGCAAGATTCGAGCCAGCATGATCTAGGGTAGAGGCTGAACTTTGCTACTAACTGTGTAAACATAAGCAAGTCACCTACTTGATTTCACAGATTCTCCTTAAAATAGAGGCAACATAAAATTCTTATTTTGAGGATAAAGTGAGGAGACCCCAAGAGAGACCCTTGTAAATGTGATAACACACAATGACAGGAAAGGCAAGATCAGCAGGGGAAGGCTGAGGCCACCCAATACCCAGGGCCACCCCAGACCCATAGGACTCCAGCTGGCCCTGCCCTTCTTGTGGTGATGCCAGGGGTAGCCAAAGATGCCAGTCTGAAGCAGTGGCCAGAGGGAGCTGGGAGAGGAAACTGGAAATGAAACAGAACAAAAAATTGAAAACAACGCAAATAGAGAAGAAAGACGTGAGATTACAGAGGCATCTTGTGTTCACTGAAGTGATAAGCCTTCAGCCAAAGAGAAGGGGATGCAGCCCAGTGATACTGAGACCTGGTGTCAGACGCCTGACCATCTGTAGAGTGGGGATAAAATACACATTTAAAATGTGTTTTCAGGCTTGCCTGGTGGCGCAGTGGTTGAGAGTCCGCCTGCCGATGCAGGGGACGCGGGTTCGTGCCCTGGTCCAGGAAGATCCCACATGCCGCGGAGCGGCTGGGCCTGTGAGCCATGGTCGCTGAGCCTGCACGTCCGGAGCCTGTGTTCCGTAGCTGGAGAGGCCACAACAGTGAGAGGCCTGCGTACCGCAAAAAAAAAAAAAAAAAAAAAAAAAGTGTTTTCTCCCCCATCAGCTAGTCCCTTACACAGGGAAGGCAGGCTTGAAGACACGTTTTCAATCTTTCCAATCTCTTTCAATTCAAGAGAATGAAAGTTTTTGTTTTGACAAACAGAAAGAGGGCAAAATAGTCCCTGGAACTCACAATCATCTAGTATCTGAAAATGTCAGAAACAGCTTGTTTTTGTCTGAAATGACATAGCTGCTCCTACAGGTCTGTCCTCCTGTATGTTCCGTTCCTTTCACTCTGGGAACAAAACAAATGATGTGATCAATAGTTGACAGTTTTCTGCAGAGCATTCTGTGTGCTGGGTACAAACAGAGTGGCTCTCACAACTCATCCCAGGTTCTCTATAATTGATTCTGGACAACTGGAAACATGTTCAAGGGCATATTGATTTCATCAAGGTTTTCTCACAACCAAGCAGCATGTGTGAGACAAACATTCAGAAAACAGACCCCAGGGAAGGCTGAAGAGGGCCAGAGAGCACCCCAAAGGTGCTGCATGTGGGGGGCTCGGGGATGCCACTGCTGAGTCAGGCGGCACTGGGCAGGATCCCAAAGTGTGCATCCCTTAGAAATCAGATGCAGACAACATATGTAACAATGAAGGTAGGTTTCACAATATAGTGATGTCGCTCTCTAAATAAAGCTGTGGTTCTCCAACTGAGGTACACAACTAACCCTCTGGGGTGGTGGTTAAAATGCAGATTCCCATGCCCCTCCCCCAGAGGTGACTCTGGATTGGGAACACACTCAATTAATTCTTACCTCTCCCACAGACTAGCTTGTTACTTTGTCACCTTTGTGTGCCTGATGTTACCTAAGTTAGGGGCCTCATCTAGACCCCGGGAATACTAATGGCTTTTTTATTAGTTTTTAAGGGGCTGTAATAGTTCAGCGATGTAGTGTCATGTGTCTGGCACACAGAAAGTGCTCAGAATACATTGCTTTTGATAATATGATAAGGCATCATGTGCTTCTCAGATTCCATGGAATTCTTTGTTCTAAGTATCCATCCTTCTCCATTGTCACCCTGATTCTTGGATCGGTCCAATACACAGACTCGGGGAAGGAATCTTGTTGAATCAGTGTCCTTGCAGGTTCTGTCTCTTAGCAACAGACCAGGCTTTTGCTCCTCCACCAGTCACAGCTGAGTGACCGAGACCTAACCTGCCCTTTGCCTGCAGGCCACAGCCAGGGGTGTGTTCTAGGATGGGACAACAGGGGCCCCTCTTCAATACAGTTATTTAATTGAGCCTGTATTTGCAAACAACCCTTTTCACCCTCACTGAGTCAAACAGGAAAGACATTTGTAAAATGGCATTAGGAAGCATGCATCTCAGGAAGGGCCTGAGGACCACATGGGATAGCTCTGAACCATGACAGTACAGGTGGCACAGGTGGCTCAGGTATGGGATAGAAGGCTCCCCTCTGGCCTCTGCCACTACTTCCCTTCAAAGCTGCATGCCTCCCTGCAGCCTACCAGAGGGCAGGTACAGAGGATCCTTTCTCATGGCACCTGGTCTTCCAAAGCCTGGTCGATGGACCAGGCGTATCGGGGGTAACCTGCCCCTCATTTCAGGCAGCCATGAAACTAGCTTCCAGCTCCTTTGGAGTCAGGGGTCCTGAGCTCCCTGGGAATTCTGAGCATGGACAGAGTGTGGAATGCATCCAACACCCCAAGGCAGAATGGCACGGGAGCATTGGGGAGGCACTCAATATCTGATGTCTCCTCGGTCCCATCTCATCTCTGCTGTGTCCCCTCCCAAGGAGAGAGGTTAGCACCCATCCAGGGGCACAAGTCGCTGCCCCTGAGCCCTCTCAGATGCTGACCACAACCATCTCTCACAGGGCAAGTAGCTGTATGAGTCCAGGTTGGGCAAGTAGCTGGGAAAGCCCTGAAGGCCTTGGGAAGCAGCTGACATATCCTAATGCCCCTCCCCCTTTCTGCAGAACTGCTGCTCCCCCCACTCTGCCTAGCACAGTGTCACTGTTCTCTTTACAAGATAAACCACTGCTAAGCAGCTCCTAACTATAGCCGCAATCTTCTCTCTCCTGAGCAGAAAATTCCACAAGGATATTCTGTGTCTTACAGCCCTCCATCTGAGACTCCATACCAGTCAGGGTAGGAGCCCTGTTCATGCCTCCTGTTTCCCCAAGTCAGCCACTGTGGCCATGGACAGAGGCACTGGGCAGTCATCCCAGCCCCAGGGCCCAACCCCAGCTCCCTTCTCTGCCCATGTGGGGTCAGGCCACCTTGACTGGCAGCTCTGCAGGAACCGCGTACGGTGTGAGGGTGGCACCCCCAAGAAAAACAGCAACAGGATGCTGTTGTTAGAGGTGCTGATACCACACACACATGTAAGCACTCACTCACACACATTCACACACACACATACACCTGCAGTCACACTCACTCTGATACACGCACACAATACACAGTTATACACATGAACTCACACACATATACACTGATAGTCACACAAGCACACATGTTTACATACACACACCCTCATACATACACATGCCCTCACACACGTTTACACAGATAGTTGCACAAATACATGTATACACACATACAGACTCCTATACGATCACACACAACCTACCCTCACAGATACACACACACACATACACACTGACACATATACACTTGTGCACACACTCTTATGCTCACACACTTACACACTCATACACACTCACCCTCTGATATCTCCCAGATGCAGGTCCTCGTGGTAGCACTTGTGACTAGAAGTGGGGGGAGGAGGGCCACAGAGTAGTACCCAGACCATCAGGATGATGGAGGTTCCCCATATTTCTAAGAAACAGAAACAGAACCAGAGAGGAGGGATGGGTCCCACCTGCTTTGTCTCAGGAGATGAGAAGAAGCACACAAGGGACTATTGAAAATCCCAGTTGGAAGACAGCAGGAGTCGGGGGTCGAGGCCCAACTCTGAGGTCAGCTTGGTCTAAGTGTGGACGAAGCAGCCACGAGGGCTCGTTTTCTGCAGGGGGATTTTTTCTTCCCCATGGGGCAGGGTGCAAATGTGAATCATTAATTGAGGAAGCGGCCCCTGGAGGGGCAGGGGATTGAAGACAGACTAGGGGATGGGAAGAAAACAGGGAGCAGGCTTGTTAAATTTTCAGGGTTTTGCAAGCCAGTTGTTAAGGTCAGCTATTATTAAAAATTGTGATATCAACATGCAATTACATAAACTGTATCAAAACAAAGGCACTGCTAACACTCCTGGCTCCCTATTTTAGCACGTTTTCCTATCAGCCAGCTCCCGAGGCTGCCGATCCCCTAGGGTGACACTGACACAGCTGCCGCCTCCAATTCAGCCAGGGTGGGAGCATTTGCATCGTGGGGACCAGCAAAGGCTACGAATGCAGATACTTGTGCTTTTCTGGAGAGCCAGGTATTAAGGCTTTATCAGTACATGCCTGGTTGGACTGTTCATTATTGAGTAGGTTACCTGGGGAACCCTCTGGGGAACCCTCTAAAACACCTGCCTCTCAGTCATTCCAACCCAAGCAATTGTCCACCGGATCCTGTCACTCATTGCCTAAAGCCAGTTCCCAGTATATGGGGGGGGGCATTACTAATTCCAGGGCGCTTCCGGCCCTCTTCTTGCAGGGGATCAGCTCCCCAGCATCCAGAGAAAGTCAAGCCTGAGATAGGGGCTGTGAGCAGGGCACCAACAGCTTCCGCTCTCTCTCAATGCTCCTTTTTATCCTTTCTGCATTCCTCCTTCTACCTGACATCGTAAACATGTACGATTTGCCTACTCATAAGTCAGCCGGGTCCACTCACCTCTTAACTCATACCTTGCAACACCCTGGTCGGCTGGCCTGGCTGCCTCCCGGCCCGGCTGATTCCAGCACAGCCCTTTTCATGGAGGGAAATGTGTGCCCTGTGGCCCCAGAAAAGGAAGACATCACATTGTGTAGGTGGGATGGGAAGAATAAAGCTCTGGATCCACCGAGTGGTTTATAGATCACAGTAGACCTGAGCGCAGAAAAGCCAGTTCTTTCTACTACTTTCTATCCTTTCATGCTATAATGCTCTACAGCTCAGCATGCTCCAGGGACTCTGCCTTTGAACACACTCCTGTAGTCAGCAGACAGCAGACACCATGAGGAAAGACTGTGTGGGAAGAGGAGGGGGGGACATTCCTGGCAGCTCCTGGCCCTTCGCAGCCCATCCCCATCTCAGGACCTGGGGACCCCGCCGTCGACTAAGTCTTGACAACTCAGACTCAGTTAGTAGAGATCGAGTGTGTGCTCTTTGAATGTATTTCTCCCTCATCCAAAAGCATGAGTTTCAGATAATTTCCTGACTCATCCATGACTTCCCTTGCAATCTTCCAGTGTACTGTGTTAGCGAGCCTATTCAGTTGACTAATTTCCTTTTTTGTGAAGAAATACAGTGCCCTGAAAAGAAATAAAAGGATGAAGTGGTTGACTCAGAATGACCCCACTTGGGCTTTCTTTCAGTGTGACCGTAGGTAGCACTTAGAGAAAATAAAGCTGTTGGACATCTTTGTATTTGTATTTCAGACTTGGGTTCTCAGCTCTCCAGGCAGAGGAATGAGTCACAATGACAAATTAATCACATGTGAATGCCTAAAACCCAACTCCCAATTCAAAAACACAAGCTGCCGTGAAACTATCATTATGTGCTGCAAACCCAAACAAGCCTGAACTCCATAACCTGTTCCCTGGGCAGGTGCAAGTGTCAGCCAAAAAGTGCCAGGGAGCTAGCACTGGTGCCAGGGAGTTCACACACACCCGGGCCCCAGACAATCCTCATTACTGTAACAGCGGCGACAACAGAGCCTGTATCTGTGGTTCTCTTGCTCTACCACACCCAACGTGCATTAAATCACTGTTGCTGATCAGGTCTCTATAGGGGTGGAGGTGAATGTCTCCATGGCCATTTTACAGATAGGAAAACAGAGGGAGAGTAATCTGAGCATCGATTGTTGATTGTGTTAGAATGATTAGAAATTGGGACTGGTACACCCCATGCCTAGACTCAGCAGTAGTTCAAAATATTTGGGGAGTAAAACTTGTTACTCAATTTCATGTGAGAAGCCAGTGCTTGATTTGTATAAGGACTGTCATACATGTATTACTACCATCAAACTCCTTTTCATCTCTGACTTCAGATTGCAAGAGGTCAGATATCTGTTTACGAGCTATGTCTGCCTTTTTTTTATATAACTGTGATATAGTGAAATCTATAATAAATTTTACTTACTTACAAGACAAACAATCAGTAGCATAAGTTGTCTTTTCATTGAGACCATTTTTCTCATAAGTCATGCTATTGCTGTCAAATATATTAAGGCATTGTCTATACATCCATCTGGTAGGTTCTGATTTCCTCCTTTCTCCCACATCAAGATCAAAACTCTTCCATTTTAAACCTTTTTGTTTTTCCACTTTACCTTCCATTCTCTGGGCATGGTAGCAACCATCCTGATGAGCCAAATATCAGAAGCTTTCTCCACATTTCCTGGGCATAACAGGAAGCCCAGAGATATGCATGATATTTCCCTGCTGAATTTCTTACCAATCAGCTTAGTGGCACTTGAAATTCATTTCTCATTGATTTAGAAAAATAATGTGATATTTCCTGCACTTGAGTACAGTGGCGTATAACAGCTAGTATTAGATTGAACTCCATAAAACAGAAGTCATATGTCAGCAGCTTAAAGAAGATAGGGATTATTTTTATCCTGCAGAAACAAGTTTAAAGAAGCAGTCCCAGGCTCCTTCTAAAGTTCCAATTCACCATCCTTGGTGAGTGGCTTCCAACTTCAAGGCTACCTCCTGGTCCAATATGACGGCTGGAGTGTAGCCATCATATCTGCATTCCAAGCAGGAAGAAGGATAAAGGTGAAAGAGCCAGAAGGAGTATGCCAGTCACTCTTCCTTCCTTTAAGGTGCTTTCCTGGAAGCCCCACCCATCATCTCCTGCTTAAATCTCAGTGTCTAGAATTCAGGCACAGCCACACCAACTTACAGTGGAGGCTGAGAAATTTGTATTTTATAGCTGGACTTACTGTTATTCCCAGGAAAAAAAGGGTTCTGTGGCTAAGGAAGAAAGAGAGGTGAGTATTGACTGGGTAAATTGTAATCTGCCACATAAAGTAAAATTAATGATTAATATATGTACCTACCCTCAAATTTTTGCTTACAATTTTTTAGATACCTGAAAGTCTATTTTCCTCAGATTCAAAACTCCTGACTTAGAGACTGATAGTTCTTCATTACCTTTCTTGTATTGTTATTTCAAAACCCCTTCATTACGGTGGTATTATAAAAAATAATATTTACTTAGCAGTTGACTGGTGGAACTGACAAACAACTCTTCTAAAATATCCCCAGGACTCTATGTGCTTCTCAGTAAAATGAAGTTGCATTTAACTAGCACAGAGCCAGCCACGGAGGACAAGATCAAGACATATTTTGCACCAAATACATAAAAGAAGCTATTTTTCATTCCTAACATTCTTCAAAAGGGTGTGCTGCTCTTCTACTTAAACCATAATAGGAGTAAAATTTTGATCCACAAATAGAATAGAATAGAAAGAGAAAAAGAAGAAAGGTTTTGATGAAGCATTTGGATGAGGTTTATTTATTTATTTATTTTTTTGCGGCACGCAGGCCTATCACTGTTGTGGCCTCTCCCGTTGTGGAGCACAGGCTCCAGACGCACAGGCCCAGCAGCCATGGCTCACAGGCCCAGCCGCTCAGTGGCATGTGGGATCCTCCCGGACTGGGGCACGAACCTGTGTCCCCTGCATCGGCAGGCGGACTCTCAACCACTGTGCCACCAGGGAAGCCCCTTGGATGAGATTTTGAAGCGAAAACAAGAGAGAAGAAAAGGGTGACAGAGGATGCTTTTGCCCAAATGAATTTTTGGAAGTGAAGTTAATTTAACTGTCACAGATGTAGCACAAGGGGAAATAGGAACTAATATATTATGCCCCTGAGGGGGAAGGGAGGACGTGGGAGGACTTTCAGGCAGGATGCCTATGGAAACCAGAAGGTGGTGTGAACCACCAGGAAGATTTGGCTGCCCTCCCAGGTGAGAGGGCAGCATTAGGGCAGGAGAAAGGAAAAGCCACAATCTCCTCCCAAGTGCAGAAAGGAAGAACCAAGATGTGTTTATATCTGACCAAATGACTTTTGTTAATATATACCTTTTGCATTAATTTTCAGGCATCTCATCTACTTATGAAAATTTCCAAATAGATTGAGGGTAGTGATATTCCTGCCCATTGGGCAATCCTCTCTCTACTCACAGAAGAGTGACAATAGCTTCCTTGTCATTGGGGCCATGAGAGGCATTTCCTACCCATGCCCCATCACCATCAAATCTTTCAGTGAGAGCCATCTGTGAGAAGGCATGGGCATCTATTCCCATGCCAAACACAAGCAGGTGTGTGTGGGGAGACTGAAGCCTCGCCATGGAGAGACACCATCAGCTCTCATCCCACTAAGCCCTTCGCCTGAACCCACACTTCCTCTTCCCTTGTCAGGAGAGATTTTGACTATGAAAGTGTGTTTTGGGATCTATGATCTTTGCCCCACTGTCTCCTTCTAAGTCTTTTTGTTGGGATAACTCTCTACTCTGATGGAAACACTTTATTATCATCAGCACAAAATAGGAAAGCAGAAGCATGATTATATCAAGACTAAACAGGAACATCTAAAAAAAAATGCTGAAGGGTCAGGAAGGACAAACTTCAGTTTGCCCTCATTGTAAAAAGAACAGGTTGAAATTCACAGTCAGACACAGGGTGGAAAGGGTTACCTGGAGCACGCCCACCCCTAACTTTTGCTGGACGCCCTGAACAAAAGTACAAATGGAGGCCCATGTATAATAGGTTAAATATTTTACAGTTATCAATTAAGCTTACAAACTGTTGAATAGAATATGCTCTATTCTTCCACCTTGACAAATATACGTCCATAATGACTTGGAAGGCCAGACTGGAATCTAGACTTCTCTTTTTCCTTGGAGACATTGACGTGAGAAGACCCAGCTTCTAGCCCTAGAGCACGATCATGGCCCTCCTTTCCCCTTGGCTGGCTCTGTCCCCAACCCTTAGGGCCTCCCATGCACGTCTACACAGCCTCACACCCATACTCTGTCCACCCCCTCCAGCATCCCTTGACCACCTTTAGGTCTGGGCTAGAGACCCTGGTGGTGAGGTTCACCCTCAGGAGGATGATGTAGGGTGGGACCTGGGAGCAGGCTGAGGTCTGTTGGGGGCAGGAAGAATACTCTAGAAGGTGATGCAGCCTCTGGGCAGTCTTGTACCCTTGGCTCAGTGGACCTCTCATCCCATGGGTAGGACCCAGAGCAAAGTTTTTTCTTTCCCAGGTAAGGTGTGGTAGAGCCCTGCCAGATAGAAGAATTGCAAGAAAGTCTGCGGATAGTTCCCTGAACTGTAATACATGCAAAAAGCAAGTTCAGTAAGCTCACATATATTACCAAGGGTTGGGGGAATCCAGGAAAACCTCCATAAAAGCAATTTATTTAGGTCTTAAAGGATGGCTAGACATGAGAAGGAAGACAGAGTCTCCCAGGCAAGATAGAATTTGAGCAGTCTGTTCAGAATAGGCAAGGTCAGAAAGGAACTCAAAGTTTGGAGTACAAGATGGTAAAGAAAGGATGGAAAAGGTGCCTTGATTGCTCGACTAGGAGAGTGTTATGAGCTGAACCCCATCCCCCCCAAAATATACATTGAAGTCCTAACCCCCAGTATGTCAGAACATGACCTTACTTGGAATTAGGGTCTTTGCCAATGTAGTCAATTTAAGATGAGGCCATTAGGATGGGCCCTAATTCAACATTACTGATGTCCTTATACAAAAGGTAAATTTGGGCACAGAGACAGACACACACAGAAAGAGAAGTCTATGAGATACTGAAGGCAGAGATCAGGGTGATGCTGCTAAAACCAAAGAACAACAAAATTCACCAGCAAACCACCAGGAGCTGGGAGAGAGGCCTGGAAAGGATTTTCCCTCACAGCCTCAGAAAAACCAAAACTGCTGACATCTTGATCTTGGACTTCCAGCTTCTATAACAGTAAACCTCTGTTATTTAAGCCACACAGTCTGTGGTTACAGAGCCTGAGCAAACTCAGAGAGGGAGTTTGCCTATGTTCTGCAGAGGGTGGAGAGCCATGGGATATTTTGGAGCCAAGACGTAACATGATCAAAGCAATGTTATCGGAAGATTAATGTAGCAGGTGTGAAACGTGGCAGGTGATAGAAGGAGCATGACTGGTGTTCGCAATGGCGTTCGGCTGCTCTCTTAGCAGCCAGCTGTGGGCAGGTTCTTCAGTCCTTGCAGGCTGATGAATGTGCATGCCAGCCGTAGGCTGTATGGTTCCCGTCTGCTTGTTGTTCTCTATCACGACTGTAAGCTCCCTAGGACTGGCAGAGCTGGCATTGATGATTTGTACAGCAAGATGAGAAGGGCTCACCTCACCCAGGCAAGACAGCCATCCATCTGCTCAGCCTATACATCATCCTCTCCGTGGATTTGGTGATAAGGAGTGGTCCAAACCCACCCATTAAGCCAGCCACTGAAGAGGGTCCCATAACTTCAGTGGGGGGGTCCCATGACTTTAATGGCACAGAATCTGGGGCTACTTTATTGCAAGGTTAGTGAAATGAGAACAGACATAGGGAAGAGGAGGGACCCATCCACAATCATATTTTACCTGAATTTGCATGGTCACAGGCTTACCACAAGGGCTTAATTTAACTTGTTTCCATCCAATAACCAAATTACTTGTGTTGACTCTAGGCTCCTATTGGAAAGTCAATTTTGTTCTCTGTCCTCACACGAGCTTGGACCTACCAGAGACTTCAAGAGAGGAGGGTACCTAAGGGCAGATGGTAGTGTAAGGAGAGAGTTTGCAGTGTTCTCTAAAAGATAGGAGATAAATTTCACAGCAAAAGCAACATTAACATTTGTGGCCTCCTCCCCTATAAGCCCCCTGACCTCTTTGACTGCCTTATGCATCTGACACAGCAGAGATTAGGCTATGCCATGACAACGCACAACTGAAAATCTCAGTGCTTGGAACATCCAAGGTTTAGTTTCTGCCTATTGACATAGATAGCTCAGAGCAGCAAGGCTCTCTGCTCATCTCTGATGCTCAGAGGCCAGGCCCCTGGGGCAGCTACCAACTTAAAAGCTGTCTGGTACCACATGGAAGGTCAAAGAGCTCTGTGAAGCCTTGAATTGAAAATCAAATATTCAGCATGGAGGTGATGTGGTTCACTCAGCTTCTAACTCATGACCCACCTAGACCTAATGAAGCCAGAAGAAAGGGCTGTTCTATTCTTGGACATGGAGTTGAGGACAACAAGGCTTGTTGGTCAGCATTGGTAACTATCCCATCCCCATAATCCTGCAACTCAGTGTTATCCTCCCATTTCACAGATAAGCCTCAGAGAAGCTGCATGACTTGCCCAAGCTTACATAGTGAAGACTGGAACTCAAGCTAATGGATTCCAAAGATTATGTCTTTTCACTCTCATTTGCCTGTTTAGCATTCTCCCTCTCCCTGTCTCAATCTCTCCCTCTCCCCCACCATCACACACACACACACACACACACACACACACATACACACACACACACACACACATACACACACACACACACACACACACTTCATACACATATCTCTTCACCTCTACCTCCTTTTATTTTTCAGCTTTGAAAAAATGAGTGCTTGGTACAAACAGGATTCCTGAGCTATAGATAGCCCTCATTCAACTGGAGGTCGTTCTGCACTCAGATGTTCATCTTTACAAATTGAAACTGAACGCAAAATACTCAGAACTCAGTTCAAAGTGCTGTCAACATAAGAATAAATAAAAAGACTAATTTTTGCCCCATGTCTACGACTGCCATTATTTTGCATAACATCAAAATATTTAAGAGGGAAAGTAGGAAAAAGCTTAACTCTTGTAAGAATTCACTCCACAAACAGTGAGAATTTGGAGATTTGTTCTTTGCCTTTGGAATTTAAAGGGCAATGTTCTCATTCCCTACATCACTGTGGTATTCCAGCGATGTATCAAAGCTAAGGCTTCCGTAGACGTGAGCGGCTTTAATTGCAAGGATTTCAACTGTTTTAACAAATAGTTACAGATGATAAAAATGCCAGCTGGGCTGTGAGATACTAGTAGCGTTTGTGCTTTAATGTGTAAAACTATTATAGCTCTATCGTCAAGGCACCAAAAGCAATGAGGGAGGATGACTCAGAAAATAAATATTCTGAATAATCCTGACATCAGAGACAGCTGACAGGAAAATGTCTTTGATTACAGGAGACACTTTGGGAAAGTATCAGTTGTTGTCAACTCTTGCCAGAATTGCAAGTGACCTTGAAAAGACCAATTTTGGTGGAGCTGTGTGAGGGGAAAGAAAATTGCAGTGAGTTGATGAGAGAAAGTCTCTTATGAAGTGGGGCTGTGAAATGACAAGGAGAATTGGAGAAATAATGAAAGGAATGTGGTATTGAGAAAGGAGTTTTTTTGAATGGGTAACATTAGACCTTCTATTTTACCACTTCAAGTGAAATGTGGAAGCCTCACTCCCATTTAGATCCTTTTACGTTCTCTGTTTTTATCTTTGTCATGAGTATCATATGGTGTTATAATGTTTACTTCACTCATCAAATACGATTTTAAAAACTCATGAGATCATGAACATGAGACCTGTCTCCATTTATTTAACGTTATTTAATAGAATTTTCTGGTTGTCTCCATAAAGTTCTTGCATATTTTTGCTAGATTTATTTTTCATTGCCACACTAAATGACATTTTTAAGTATATTTTATAATCATTTGTAGCTGAATATTAAAGGTAGATGATTTCTGGGTATTCATTTGTATCTAGCATCCTTGCTGAACCCTCTTATAAAAGTTATAAAAATGTATCTCCAGATAGATTCTCTTCAGTTCATTTGTAATCACATCATCCATGAAAAGTGAGAGTTTTATATTTTTTTCTTTCCAATCCTATACTCTGATCTATTCTTCCTGTCTTAAGGAACTGAATAGAACCTCCAGGACCATAACAAATAAAAGCAATGATAATGAACATTCTTGTCTTATTTATGATTTTAAAGGGACTGTTGTTGGTATTTCACCCCTAAGTATATTTCCTAGAGATTTCTGATAGACACACTTTATCAAGTTAAGGAAGTTCCCTTCTACTCTTAGTTTGACAAGATTTATCGTAAATGAATGTTGAATTATATAGAAAAGAAGGGGAAAAACTCATGAGCAAAAGTACAGTCTAGTTTGTGTGCCCATATTTCTGCTCTTTCCACTTTTCCTTCCACCATCCTTATGCTCCAAGATTCTTTCTTTCAGCGTCTCCTTTCTGTTTGAAGAAATTTTCAGTGTGTGTCCTCTAGAGACAAATTCTTTCAGGTCTCTTTTTTGATTAGGAAAAGGTCTTTTTTTCTCTTCATTCCTAAAGGATAGTTTTGTTGGATTTAGACTTCACAGTTGACAGTTCTTTTCTCTCAACCCTTGAAAAATATTGTGGCTCATCCTTCTGGCCTCTATGGTTTCCGATGAGAAACCCACTGTCATTTGAATCAGTGTTACCCTGTAGGGAATGTGTCATTTTTCTGTGTGTGTGTGTGTTTAGATTTTAGAAGTTTAATTATTATGTGTCTTGGCATGGGCTTCTTTGTGCTTATCCTATCTGGGATTTGTTCAGCTTCATGAATCTATAGGTTTGTGTCTTTTGCCAAATGTTGGGTGTTTTAAGCCACTATTTCTTAGAGTATCCTTTCACTTTCATGCTCTCCTCTCCTTCTTGGACTCCAGTAATATGAATGTTGGATCTTTGTTATGTAGTCCTACAGGTCATTGAGGCTCTGTTCCTTTTTTCTCAATCTATTTTTTTTCTGTTGTTCAGATGGGGTAAATTCTATTGATCTGTTTTCAAGCCAGTTGCCTGCATACTGGTAAACTGCTGATGAAAGAAACTAAATAAGATTGATTCATAGGATTAATGTCTATTTGGGGTCTGTAGCCATGATTTAAAATGAAACCAGTAAGTTCAGTTGAATAATAGTTTTTACATCAAGTTCTGCTTGGACACAGATGGGAAGAAGAATGATATTTAAGTTGAAGCAGATCAGGGTTTTGGCAGGTAACTGTAATGAGGGACAGGATACCAAGAGAGTTGATTGTAATAAGAACTCATGGAGGGAGGTGAAGAGATCATTGAATGGATGGTCTTGGTGGAGGTCAACTGCCTTGCAACTAAAAAAATAGGAGTCATTGTTCATGTTTTGGGATGCTCAGAGTTAAGATTTTATATAATGGTTAGCATACCTTTCAGGATATGATGGAGGATTGACTGGCTGAAGTGAGGGAGAGGAGAAAGTAGATGAAGGTGAAAAAGTAACAGAAGGGTGATATATGGTGATGTATGGGCCATCCAGAAGATGATCTATTTATTGTCCAAACAAAACATTTTTGAGGAGACTCTTGAGAGGTGTCAATGCTAGTTATTCAAGAACAGTAGATCTAAATTGGGGCTGTTCCAGAGAAACCAAGATATATGACCACCTTAGTCACCCATAAGGTTGGTGACCCCACTGTGAATGGTCACTGGAATACAGTAAGGTACAAAGCTGTGGCTGGGTCTCATGTCTTCAATGACTAGGGAGATAGTGGCAGTAAGCAATATTAGAGGATGGCAGAGACAGATGGAGTACATCCTTAAGAATCGAGGAGTTTTGGCTAGGAAGGAGGGAGAGGAAAGTTTGGGAGAAGCAATAAGAAGGAAGAGGAATCAACTCTACTTCCTGGTGTTAAGGGAGGCAGTACATGAGGAAAAAACCAGCATCATCTTGAGATGTCTGTAGTGAGGATGGTGTACCTGGAAGACGGGCAGATGTCCAAAGGTGAGAGCAAAGGTCAAAGGAGAGCTTGAGGGCACAGGGTCTAGCACATGGTGTGATGGGAGAGGAGGATGTACCATAGGGTCACATTGGCTCTTGCAAGGGCGTTAGGGATGGGGAGGTAAAGGATCCTTAGACATTGGATCTTTGGACACCTATCAGTGATAAAAGCAAACAGGGGTAAAGCATGATGGGCAAAAGAGAGGATCAATCCATTTGAAAGCTGAGCTCGATCATAAGGCCCCTCATTACAACTCATCACACTGAGGAGGGAGGGGTAAGGGCAGGGCAGGGGTGGGGAGGCGAAGTTCCCACCACAAGAGCCAGTGGTGGTGTGAAGACTTCAGATGGTGTGTGCAAAAATAATCCCTGCCTTGTTAGTGCTGTCTCTTGGCCTGGCATTTCCCTTTACATTCTAAAGAAATGTTTCACTTCCCATTTTACCCTCTGAACTTATTTTGCTCTACATTTAAACGAGCTATTGTGTAAAACATATCCTCCTTTTCCTCAAGCTTCATTTTCCTAGAATTTGGACATTTAAGAATCATGTTATAGCAATTGAACCAAAAAACAAAATTTAAATAAGCCTATTGGATGACAATTGTCTGGTTTACTCAATAATCAATAAGCGTTCTGAGAAACCTTTACATTGCTCTCAGGCATAAGACCACTATGGAGAAACTGGGAAATGGGAAAGTGTTGATTAAAAAGAATTTAGCATCTTGGGCTGCATAATAAAAAGGAATATTGATGTTCTCCATCTTAGTGAGTTTTCCCAAGAGAAATCAGAAATTCTCTTACTGATTAAAGGTAAAAATTCCCAAGTCAAGTTTAAAGGGCCAATAAACAGGAAGCTAAGTTCTGCTGGTCCATATAACGTGAACAGGACGTAGTGGTTTGAAAGAAGGGGGTTCAGTTTCCAGGAAGTGAATATAAAATCCTTATCACTGATGTTCAGCCTATGTGTATGGCAGCCTCTCGTGCAGTGGTCACAAATGAACTTAGTTTATGACCCCATGTTGGTCTCAAAACGAATTATCTTCTAGCTGCTGATCCTTCTGGGTCACTGAGAAGAGTTATTAATAGATAGCTTCCAATCCTTCATCAGACTGTTTTTGCTCACACCACATCTGACACCAAATGTGTGAGGTTTTTTTTCACACCAACAATCAGTTTTTTAGTCTCCAGTCACCCACTGCGTGTGGTAAAATTCAATTGAATTCTGATACTAACTACCCAGACTTAGCCTAGATCCCACAGGGGTAAGAGCCCACTCAGTCCTACAGGACTGTCCTCATTTCAGATGCCTGTCCCAAGTATTGGATGCCCCCATGTACGCACACTTCTGTCCAAGTTGACTGCAATGTCAGGCGTTCCCACAACTGCTCTCCCTTCAGGTTTGGTGATTGGCTAGAGTGGCTCACAGAACTCAGGAAAATAGTCTATTAGAAAGCGTACAACTCAGGAGCAGCCGGGTAAAGAGATGTGTGTGACAAGGTATGGGGGAAGGGAGGCAGAGCTCCTATACCCTCTCTGGGTGTACCACCCTTCCAGCACTTCCACACTTTCACCAACCCAGGAGCTCCCAAAACCCCATCATATAGGGGGTTTAATGGAGGTTTCATTACATAGGCATGATTTGTTAAGTCATTGGCCATTGATGATTAACTCAATCTCCACCTTCTTTACTTTCTCTGGAGGGGGGCCAGGGATTGGGACTGAAAGTTCCAACCCACTAATCAAGGCTTGGTCTTTCTGGAGAAGAGCCCTCATTTTTAAAGCTATCTTGAGGCCCCCAGCCACCAGTCTCCTCATTAACAAATAAGACACTCATCACTCTGGAGAGTCCAAGAGTTTTAGGAACCATGTGCCAGGAAGCAGAGGTAACAACCAAATACGTATTTCTTATTATGACACAATTTCCTAAACCCTGAGTGTTCTTCTGCTAACTATGTTTTAAAAAATTCAGAGAAACTGGAAAATGTGAAGAGTTAAATTTAAAAAGTTACTTTGGGAATTCCCTGGCAGTCTAGTGGTTAAGACTCTGCACTTCCACTGCAGGGGTCACAGGTTCAATCCCTAGCCGAGGAACTAAGATACCACAAGCCACACAATGTGGCCAAAAAGTAAATAAATAAATAAAAATAGAAAAAGAAAATTTTTAAGTTATTTTGTCCAACTTTTATTTTTATTTATGTTTATTTCAATTAAAAGACCCTCCATTATTGTTTTCACTTCCAGTCAACTCCAGGATTCAAATTGTTGAGATTGGCTTAGCCCATTCAATAAGAATCTCTATAGTATTTTTTATTATTTTTTTTTATTTTTTATTTTTTGCAGTACGCAGGCCTCTCACTGTTGTGTCCTCTCCCGTTGCAGAGCACAGACTCCAGATGTGCAGGCTCAGCGGCCATGGCTCATGGGCCCAGCTGCTCAGCGGCATGCAGGATCTTCCCGGACAGGGGCACAAACCTGTGTCCCCTGCATCAGCTGGCGGACTCTCAACCACTGCACCACCAGGGAAGCCCTCTATAGTATTTTTAAAATACATGACTTACAAAATTAGTTGCCAACTTTTAAGAGCCAGAAAAATCTCACATTTAAAATATCCCAACATCTTTTTTCTCTTGGAAAGCTGTATAATTTGACAACTCTGTGCTTCCCATTCACGGAAGGCATGGACTCTCCTTGTCACCAGAGGCCTGCCAGTGCCTCGTACCTCCTATCCCTGATCCGTCTTACTAATTTCTGTTGACAGATTGTCCCTGTAGACAGCTGAGTCAGTGACTACAGCTTGCAGATAACACTCATCTCTCCAAATGATTCAGTGTGTCTAACATATGTACCATTTTCATTCTAAGGTGCATGAGTGAGGTGGCAGTTCCTAAAGGTGACTAATATCTTGAGTATCCACTCCAACATCCACCTGTACCAAGGAGGTCCCAGGCCCTGGGGGTGCAGAGGTGAAATATACAGCCCCTACCCTTACTGTTTGCTGGAGAATAAACCCAACTTCTTTGTGGTCTCTGATTCTCAGTGTCTACCTGTGGCCCAATTTTTATGATAACATGAAATCCCATAGCCTGCATATCTAATTTCCAGGGTTCCCCTCTTTATCATATAATCTAGCTACACTTTGCTTTATTCTGATTTTTATCTACTTACAGCTCTATTTCTATTGTATTTTATCTATACAACCCCTTTGCATAAGAAGGCAGGATATGAATAAATAAAATGTAAATAGACAATTCTAACATAGCCTGATAGCTGTCATGATAAATGTACAACCAGAGTGATTTCAGAATGCTGGGGACGTGAACTGAACTTAGGCTGGGGATGAGGGAATGATCTCCTAAAGGATTTGACTTACATGAAAAACTACATGTAAAGCGCCAGATCTTGATGAGAACTGTTGTGTTTCAGTAGCTGCAAGCACTTCTGTGTGGGTGATTGATAGAGTCAAGGTGTGCAAGTGGCAGAACTTGAGTCTGGAGAGGTGGGCAGAGGTCTGACCACAATGTCATCATTAGAGAATTTAGAGGTTTTCTAAGACCAAGAGGAGCCATGGAAAAATGCTAAGTAGAAGAGGGGCATCAGCAGATCTGCTTCTTGAAAATTCCTTGGTATGAAAGGCAAAAGGAAGGAAGTCATTTGGAAAAAGAGAGAAATTGATCAGCTCTTGCAAAATCACTTCCAAATTCATGTCATACTTCCACTCCAGGTAATGATGAGCTGCTTAATTGGGACCAGTACACACCCCACCCCAAGGAAGATACCCTGCGACCCTTGGGCATGCACACCAAGGGAGGGGCACTGAGTGTGTCTGCAGGGAGGTCACTATGATCAGCTCAAAACTAAGACCCTCCAAGTGTCCACCAAGTGAACAACGGGGAAAAGTGCTCCATATGTATGTCGTGGAGCACCGCACAGCACTGAACATGACCAATAACATGGATGAACCTCAAACTCATATTGGTAAATGACAAAGTAAAATAAAATAAAAATCACAGAATAGAAGGTACACACAGCTCACCCACAGGCAAGTCACACTCCACAGCTTAGAGATGTAGGTATTGGTGATAAAACTGGGGAGAAAAGCAAAGAGTGTTTCCCCTAACATGAGCTTAGTGGTTACCCCACGAGGAAGTAGGAAGGAGGACATGGATGTTATCCCAAAGAGACAATTCAGGGTCTTCTGGAATTCTAGAATGTTCTTTTCCTTGACCCAAATACTGGTTACATGGCTTTTTTAAAATATACTGTATATTTGAGTTTTATGTTATTTTCTTGTGTGTTGTATTTCACAGTTATTGTAAATGGTTTCTAAACATGGGTGGAGGCATGAACTAAGGTAGTGATTTATGAGGTAGAACTTGAGGGTTGGATGATTGATGGAAGGGGGAAACCAGGAGCAGGTAGCATCCAGGATGATCCTTAGATATCAGGTGAGATGTGACACCACTCGCCAACATGGGTTCCAGAAGGAACAGATCTAGTGGGCTTGGAAGAGAGGAGATAACTTAAATTTTAGACTCATTTAAATGAAGATGCTCAGATCCACCAATAAAGTCGATATTGGGCTAGGGCTCAAAATAAAAATATAGTTTGGAGTTTCCTATTCTAGAATCATCAGCATCAGCAATTAACTTAGGATATCAAGTAATGCAAATGTGTAAGATTCTGTGTGTGTGCACACGTGTGTGTGTAGATTAAGCAGAAAATAATATAGGCCTTTGGACAGCTTCTTGAATCTAAACTTCTAGTTTTAGTGAAATGGTGGGGATGGAAGCCTTGTATCAGAGCTATAAATAAATGATAAAAATGAAAGAAGAAAGTGAAGCAGGTTGGCTTCTTTTGAAGAAGGTTTATAAAGGGAAAAAGGGAGCTCAGTTGTTCTCCATGGAGAGGCTTGTACTCACAGGGGGACTTCTTCCCTCGTGTCTGTTTGTCACTATGGTGGGTCCTCTTTCTATGAAGCAGAGGTGGTACTGACACAGCAATGTCTGCAAAAAGAGATGGGATACAGTACTCAACTGCTGGAACCTGTATGGAATAGGAAGAGAAATATCCTCCCACAGCGAAGGGAAGGACAGCCAACCATGAAATGGTGGATGCAAGGCAGGAAATGGAATCCAAAAGATTTCTGGTTTATTTTAGACTGCTATAAAAGCCCAGAACTTAGACGTTCCAGGAGGTAAAGTAAGTGACTTAAATGACCTCTCTCGATTTTACTCCCAATCTCAGGTCTGTGAGCTTCCAGCATTACAATTTATTCAGAATTTATGCTTTGTAAGGGGACCGAGTATCTGGGGAAAGAAACAGTGCAGCATCAACTGACCTCTTAACCAGTGTTTCTGTAATTCAGCTTAAGATTTGCAAAAAGCCACAGTTTGGTCAAAGAGCAAATATCCCTTGTAAAAGGCAGCAAGGTTCATGTTAAAAGATGAAACACTAAAGGAAGGAATGCCCAGAATTATACCTTCTTCTTTTCTTTTTTTTTTTGAAAGTGGTCATGGTTCCAAGCTTTCCCTTGAAGACTATCCTCTGGTTAGTAGTTGGAACATACAGAAAAGGAATAGATAACCTGATGAGACTACAGAAAAAGAAAATAGATGCTTACTACTGTCTTATAACCACTGCTGTGTCAAACCCATTAGACTAGGTGAGTTGTAGTCACACAGCTTATCTACCTTTCAACTCTGACTGGGACAAAAATAAAATTCTGTTGTATCAACATTGCTACAGATACTAGAATTCCTCTCAGGAAACATGAGCAAACATACCTTGGAACAAATTTCTTATAACCTGCCATTTAATGTTACCAAAAGCACCTTGCAATACTTGATTGGCCTCAGATGAAGCGTGTTGCAAATAGGATACATAAATTTAACTATTAAAATCTCTATTGGATTTGGGACTAATATTTCATTGATCATCTGCCATGATTTGGAAAAACAAAAATAAAACACTCTAGTTCCAAATACAATTTAAAAGCCAAAATGGATCACATTTTCAAAAAGCATATCCGCTGGTAGAATTAAAGGTAATTTTAACTTTCTTCTTTATGCCCTTCTTTATTATTTGATTTTATTTTACAACACTCATGTTTTACGTGTATAATGCAAAGAAAGAAAATGAAACAGCTACAATAGACATGCTCTCGATTGCCTTCCAGTCAACCGTCTTGGAGATAAACTACACTGATGCTCCAAAATGACCACACACTTGTGTTCTAAACATCTGGGATGTTGAGATGCAGCCAAATTGTTGGGCTCACACACACACATGGATTTAAGCAGCTAAATGGTTTGCTTAGTGTGAAGAATATCAGTACAGAGGTGTAATGGGTGTCAGGGAGAGCCATAGTCACAGAGAGAACCTCCTGCCAGCTGATGACAACAGATGAGTCGGCAGTAAAGGCAAAGTCACACTAAAAGCCCTGATGGTCCTAGGATGATATTTCCAGGACATGCCACCTGCCTTTCAAACATCTGGCTGGGGAATAGAGGACACATATGTCACCGGAGATCATGTATGAACACATACAGCTTATATCCGTAAAGGACTATTCTAAGAGGGTTCACAGTCTGGCCACGTTTCCACATCAACACCCCATAAGCCCTCATTTTAGCCCTTACCATGAGTCAGCTGTGTTTTTGCCAAGCCTGTTTATGCCAGTTCTATTTGTTATCTTTATTAATTCAGATAAGCCAATCATAATGATAATATCAGTTGAGAGCTTACTGTGTGCCAAGCATAGCAAAACTCATTTAACTCTCTTAACAATTCAATCATTAAAATACTATTATTTTACTAATAGTAAAATATACTAGTAGAGGGATAATTTAGGAGTTTGGGATTAGCAGATACAAACTGTTATATATAAAATAAACAACTGTATAACACAGGGAACTATACTCAATGTCTTGTAGTAACCTATAATGAAAAAGAATATATATATATATGTATGTATATGCATAACTGAATCACTGTGCTGTACACCAGAATCTAGCACAACATTGTAAATCAACTATACTTCATTTTTTTTTAAATGTAAAAGATTAACATCAAAGAGATGACATGTCATGTTGATAGTATGTATCCTTGGTGTGATGTGATGAGACTATCTCTTTTCCTCTTGGTTTTCTATCCCCAAAACCATAATTCAAGTCTAATTATGAAAAAAAGATCAGACAAGTCGAAATTGAGGGATATTCCCCCAAATACCTGATCACTACTCTTCAAAACTGTTAAGTCATAAAAAAACAAGTTGAAAGTCTGAGAAACTGCCACAGCCTATAGGAGCCTAAGAAAATATGCTGACCAAATGTAAGGTGGTAACTTGGATGGGATCCTGGAACAGAAAAAGAACATTTGGTATAAACAAATAGAATTGGAAAAGTGTACGGACTTGGGTAAATAATAATATATCAATATTGGTTTGAGTATTGTGACAAATGTACCATAATAATGTGAGATGTTAATAAAAGCAGACACTTGAGTATGGGGCATACTGGAACCCTCTGTACTATCCTCAAAATTGTTCTGTAAATCTAAAACTATTCTAAAATTAAAAGTTTATTTAAAAAATACTATTATTACTTCAATTTTTTTCAAAAGTAGTACAGATAGATTCAGCCCAAATTCTAGTTTAGAACCCAAGCAGTCTGGTTTTGAGTTTTCTCACTTAAACACCAGCAAGAAAGGAGTCAAAACAGTTGGCCTGTGATGCATTTATCTTTCAGTTACTGTGGGTGGAAGTGTGTTCCTAGAGGAAAGATAATAAAGCAAAACTCTGGACTTTCAGGTAAACACTCTCCAGACAGTCCCTGACTTATAATGTTTCCAACTACAATTTTTCAGCTTTACAAGTGATATGCATTCATTAGAAACCTTATTTTGAATTATGAATTTTTATCTTTTCCAGGACTAGGGATATGCAGGAAAATACTCTCCAGTGATGCTGAGCGGTGACAGCCAGCACAGCTCCCAGTCAGCCACGCGATCACAAGCTGAAACAATGAATCCACTCGCAACCATTCTGTACCCAGACTTCCATTGTTTTTCACTTTCAGTACAGTGTTCAATAAATCACATGAGCTATTCAACACTTTGTTATTAAATAGGCTTTGTGGTGGATGATTTTGCCCAATAGTAGGCAGTGTTCTGAGCACATTGAAGGTAGATGAGGCTAAGCTTGGATGCTCAGTAGGTTAGGAGTATTAAATGCATCTTCCACTTATGATATTTTCAACTTACAATGGGTCTATCAGGACGTAACCCCATCATAAGTGGAGGAAGATAATATTTGTATGGAGGAAAATCCCTGTGGACCACTTTGAGCAAGATGTCCGTGGATTACAATTGCTTGCCTGTGTAAACAATTTACATTTATGAAGCATGCTGCCAGAGAGATGTCACATAGGTATCTGACCCAAGACCGTCGGATGGAGTTGGGTTGTATCGATGGCCCCTGCTATGTGCCCTCTGTTTTACTTCTCAGCAGCTTCCTGCTATTTATCTTAGTCTTCTTCCCGTGCAGTTTAACAGTTTGGGAAACGCTGTACTTCACCATACACTGTGCCTTCCTACACTGCTGCCTCCTCAAACCTCGGCTGCCTTCACAGTCCTGACGTCCAATGCTTATGTCTCAAGTCTGTGAGATTTCTAAACTCTCTGCTGGTTTCTCCCATGCCATACCAAGAGTTGGAAGATGCTCCAGGGTAACAAGCAGTGGAAAATTGCCTCACTTAACTGCATTTGTCTTCTGGCCAGGATTTTGGCCCTAGAATATGGTTCACTTGAGGTGCCTTCCTGACTCTCCCATGCATTCAACAGACTTACATTTTATCTGGTTTTTCAGTGGTTCTTAGCAAGAACACTGGTGTACTCCAAACTATCCCATTGTATCCAGGAGTTTAACTTCTATGTTTCAATTTTGAAAAGAAAAGAAATGCCTTATAACTACTGTGGTATTTCTATACTCATTATTAAGTTCCATACATGCAAAGATATTTAATTTCATTTTCAGATTTTTGCTGGTAAAGGGGTGTTATTCGTGTTTTGAAAAACTGATGTTACTTTATTGCCCCCAAAAGTAGATAATTACTGTAAGAAGTCCAAGATTGGTGGAGCTAAAAGGGACTTGGAAAATTGAATAAAGTCTTCTATTTTCAAGATAAGGAATTAGGGCCCCCAAAAGAAATATAGCTGTAGCAAGGACTAGAACGTTTCTTTTACTTCTCTAGTTTTTACTTTGTTTCTCTCTCTTCATATCTTATGACTTAAAACATTTGAAAAAATATTTCATGTGGATAATAGATAATTTGTGATATAGCTTAGAGAAAAGGGAAGAAATACAAGTGCAAGGTCCCCACACTTCTTGGCTGTTGTCCACATGCTGTTATGAAAGCAGATTTTTGCTGGTCAAGAAGAGCTGCCACTGAGCCCACCAGCCCAGTGACAGCTGCTGAAACAAGAGAGCAGGTTAGGGGAAATTAAAGGTGCTGAAGCAGGCCTGCATTCTGCAGCTGTTGAAAGCGGCAGCAAGAGGAGGGCTCCGTTCCATAAAAAAAAAACACATTGTCAAATGCACTGAGTAGGCTGGGTCTACCAAGCACACTAGACTCAGGGATACTGACCAAGCTTTCAGGATCAAAGAAACTGAAAAGAAAAGCATTATCTTCATTTTTCTCTCTCTCATCTCCTACATCTAATCCACCTGAGATCCCCATTGATTTAACTCCAAAATATATGTCAAAGTCATCACGTTTCCCTAATCCCACAACTGCCACCCCAGGTCTAGCTTCCTTTGTCTCATGCTTGAACTACTGCAGCAGCCACATTCGTGGCCTTCCTACTTCCCGTCCTGTTCCCCTTTAAACTATTCTTCTCCCGCAAGTGGCCACTTTACAATTTTTTTTATGTAACTATGGTCGTGCCATATCCTGGCTTAAAACCTTCAAAGGTTTCCGTTTGCACATATATTCCAAAATCACACCTGGGCTCATCCAGGTCTCTCCATTCTCATCTCCTGCCACCTTCCCTCTAGCTCACCGTATACCTGCCCTAGCTGCCTCCTCACTGTGCCATCTCACACCAAACTCTTTTCTGCTACGGGGCACTTTCTAATGATAAGCCTCCTTTTGCCCCAGTTCACTGATTTGCAGGTCTGGCTCTGAATCCCAGCAGTCTCAGCTTAACCATCAATTTCTCATACACGCCATCCTGACCTTTATAGTTGGCCCCTCCCTTGGTCTCTATCATTGACTTGGCTTGTTTTTTTCATAGCCTGTTTAACAATTTTATTCATTTCCTTTGTTATCTGTCTGAGCCATTCAATCCTATGCTCCATGAAAGCAATCTCATTTCCATTTTATCTCGGCCTGTATAACCAGCACCTGATGGGACTGCCTGGCAGACTCTAAGAACTTAGTAAAGGAATGCATATATGGATAAATAAATTCATGAATATACAGAGAATATGTTCTTCATTTCCTGAGTTAAACGGACTGGGTAGAAGTTTTCTTCCAGAAATACTGTTCAAGGTGGAAACAACCCAAGTGTCCATCAATGGATGGGTGGATGAACCAAATGTGGTGTATGCATGCAATGGAATACTATTCAGCCTTAAAAAGAAATGTCACAACACAGATGAACCTTGAGGAAATTATACTAAAGGAAATAAGCCAGTAAGAAAAAGACAAATACTATATGATTCCACTAATATGAGGTCCCTAGAGTAGTCAAATTCCTAGGGACAGAAAGTAGAATGGTGGTTTCTAGGGACTGTGGGACGGTAATGGTGAGTTAGTATTCAATGGAGACAGAGTTTCAGTTTTACAAGATGAAAAGGTTCTGGAGATGGATGGTGGTGATGGTCGTAAAACAGTGTGAATGTACTTAACACTACTGAACTCTGCATTTAAAAATTTTATGTTATATGTATTTTACTATAATTAAAAATAAAAATTTGTAAAGTACTGAATGGGATAGGAAGATACATTCTATATATGATATGTTTGTACAAATAAAGATAAAGACATTGATCTCATTTCCTGGAGAGGAGTAGGGGAAATATTCCACTTTTTTTTATAGCTGTCTGTATTGTCGGACTGATTACAATTTTTTTACATTACTTTTGTAGTAAGGAAAATTTTCAGAAAGAGTTTTAAAAACAAGCAGCAATTTGACCTAAATCCTTCCTTAAAGCTCTCTGTGAATGAGGAGAGCAGACAAATCTTCAGGGAAATCTGACAGGGCTTACATGAAGCGCTGGGTACCTCTTCCTGACACTGTTATAGGATCATATACATAGGGTTCTTGTTGTTTTAAAAATGTCCTCAACGTGAGGGGCGGGGAAGGAGAGGAGGGATAAATTAGGAGTTTGGGATTAACATATACACACCACTATATATAAAATAGATAACCAACAAGGACCTACTGTATAGCACAGTGAACTATACTCAACATTTTGTAATAACCTATTGTACAATGGAAAAAATCTGAAAAAGAATAGATATAGATATATATGTATAAATGAATGCTGTACACCTGAATGTGACATGATGTTGTAAATCAACTATACTTCAATTTTTTTTTAAGTATTATGTTTGTATCCCCCCACAAACAAAGTCCCCACTGAAGCCACAGATCCCATGAGTAAGTGGGAGAGCCACAGAGGGAGTGAAAATGTAGGAGTTTAAACAAGTCCCTTTAACTCCCTCACCAACAGAACTCCTCAAAACTAATTTTTCATAACGGGAGCATCTCACAACTCTGAATGAGATTCCTTGGCCGAAAAATGCCTATTTTGACCATATATTACAAGAGACCTTCTAGTAAAGAAGAGGGACCACTCATCCCTGTAGGGAGAAGCACCTGCACAAGACCATTGGGTGTCAGTCCCCATTCTGAAAAGTCACCCTGAGCAAGAATTTTGGCTGCAGACTATTTTTGCCCCACTTCCTGATTAGAACCCAACGCCCGTGAAAGATGAACAGACACCACTCCACCAAATGAATGAATCTCATTCCTCCAGAGAGCAATGTTACCTCAAATGCAGAGGCTCTAGAACAAATGGACAGTGGGATTTTTCAGCCTGCCAGATGAGTTTATAAGTGTATTTCCTTGACCAGCAGTTGGCAAATGCACATCCCACACTACCGTTTCAAAGGCAGTTTCAGGATGGGTGGATTCTCCTGTTAAACCACTAGATGCAATCTGTGTACAGGCTGTTGCCTGCCTGCACGTAGCTCCAACATAGAGATGACAGCTGTGGGTCTGCCTGAGGCAGCACTCACCTCGTGATTAGGGAGAAAGATTCCCAAACTGGCAGGCGTCCATCTCGTTTACCAGAGGGTGTCACTTTTGATAGTGTGTGGGGTGGCAGTGGGGCTCTGAATTAACCAGGGACAAGAGGTATAAACTGGGACACTCCAAGGCAAAGTGGCCTATATGGTCATTTTAATGTATGTGGTTGCATCATTTTCTACATGAAAGAGAGAGAGACAGAGAGAGAGAGAGAATGAGAAAGCTAAAGTAACATAAGCTGAAGTAAGTAGCTTGTGCTACCAAACCACATGTACCAAGTAAGGATGCTAGGGAAAGGGTGTGCTTCTGTATGGATAATTATTAAGATCTTCTAAGAAATCTAGTAGTATAAAATAATTACTGTCTACCATAAGAAATGTGGTAAAAGAGAAAATAAATTAAATGAGAGGATTAGATCCATGCAGTACTCATGAAGTACAGATTTGGTGGAAAAAATTTGTTTTGAAAATGACAAAAAAACAATTTGTAAAAGTTAGGCAAATAAAAGCAATTTGGAGTCTGAACTTTGAATCAGCAATTATTTTATATAATTAGGTAAAATTAGAAATTTTAAGTAATTTTTTTTATTCACAGATTTTTAGGTCCTCAGGCATCTGTTCATTCGTAAATCAATATTGAGAATTTGATTTTTTTCAAGAAATGTGTTTGATTTTGTCCATTTTCAAGATAGATTGTATTTTATTTATTTTTTCTACACAGTTTTTATTTATGAAATTTAAAATATAATAATAATAATGAGTACAATTTTTCCAGTTTTATTGAGATATAATTGACATAAAGTATTATGTTAGTTTAAGGTGTACAAACTAACAATTTGATATATGTATACATTGCAAAGTGATTACCACAATAAGTTTAGTTTACATATAGTATCTCACATACTTAAATTTCTTTCTTGTGATGAGAAATTTTAAGATCTACTGTCTTAGCAATTTTCAAATATACAATACAATATCGTTAACTATAGTCATTGTACTGTATGTTACATCCCCAGAACTTATTTATCTTTTCATAAATAATGATGGAAGTTTGTATCTTTTGACTACCTTCACCCATTTCCCCCATCCTCCACACCCTGCATCTGGCAACCACCAATCCGTTCTCTGTTTCTAAGAGTCCATTCTTTTTAGATTCCACATATAAGTGAGATCATACAATTTTTCAGCATTTGTCTTTCTCTGTCTGGTTTATTTGATTAAACACAATGCCCTCCAGGTTCACACATGGCAGGATTTCCTTCTTTCTCATAGCTAAATAATGTTCTATTGTATACACATACCACATTTTCTTTATCCATTCTTCCATGGATGGACACTTAGGTTGTTTCCATGTCTTGGCTCTTGTGAATAATGCTACAGTTAACATGGAGGTGCTGATATCTCTTTGAGATAGTGATTTTGTTTCCTTTGTATAAATATCCAGAAGTAGAATTGCTGGATCTTATGGTAGTTATATCTTTAATTTTTTGAGGACCCCACCCCTGCATACTGTTTTCCACAGTGGCTACCCCAGTTTACTTCCCAACCAACAGTGAAAAAGGAATCCCTTTTTTCCACCTCCTTGCCAACACTTGTTACCTCTTGTCTTTTTGATGATAGCCATTCTAACAGATGTGAGGTAATATCTCAATGTGGTTTTGATTTACGTTTCTCTGATGATCAGTGATGTTGAGCACCTTTTCCTTTACCAGTTGGCCATTTGTAAGTCCTCTTTGGAAAAATGTCTATTCAGTACTTCTGACCACTTTTAAATTGGATTATTTTTATTTTGGTATTGAGTTTTATATACATTTTGCATATTAACCCCTTATCAAATAGATGGTTTGGAAATATTTTCTCCAATTTCAAAGGTTGCCTTTTCATTTTGTTGATTTTTTTTTTCCTGTCAAATGCTTTTTAGTTTGAGGTATCTCACTTATTCATTTTGTTTTTGTTGTTTTTGGTGTCAAGTCCAAAAAAATAATTGCCAAGATTGGGTGTCAAGGAGCTCACCCCACTATGTTTTCTTCTCAGAGTTTTATGGTTTCAGTTTTATGATTTCAAGTTTATTTTTGTATAAGGTATAAGATAAGGGGTCTAGTTTTATTCTTCTGCTTGTGGCTGTCCAGTTTTGCAAGCATGAGTTATTAAAGAGACTGTCCTTTTCCCATTATATATCTTTGGCTCCTGTGTCAAAAATTAATTGACCATATAAGCAAGGATATTTTTTCTGGGCTCTATTTTGTTCCATTGATCTATGTGTCTGTTTTTATGTCACTGTCATACTGTTTTGATTACTATAGCTTTGTAATATAACTTGAAATCAGGAAATGTGGTGTCTCCAGCTTTGTTCTTCTTTCTCAAGATTGCTTTTGCAATTCTGAATCTTCTGTGGTTTCCTACAAATTTTAAGATTATTTTTCATGTTTCTGTGAAAAATGTCACTAGAATTTTGATAGGGATTGTATTCAATCTGTAGATTGCTTTGGTTAGTATGGACACCTTATCAATATTAAGTCTTCCAACCCATGACCATGAGTATCTGCCCCAATCTTTGGTATTTCCTACATTCTTCTAACATTGGGCTTAGTTTGTTCTTTTTCTATACCTTGAGGTATGTCTGGTTTATTTGAGCTCTTTCATTTTTCTTAATGTAGGTGTTTATTCCTATGCAATTCCTTCATATAACTGCTTTTGCTGCATCACTTAAGTTATGGTATGTTGTATCTCTATTTTTATTCACATGAAGTTTTGGTTTTGTTTTTTTTCTTAATTTCTCTTCTGGTTTCTTCTTTGATCCATTGGCTATTCAATAACTTGTTGTTTAATCTCTACATATTTGTAATTTTTATGGTCTTCTTGAATTGAATTTTAGTTTTATAGCATTGTGGTCAGAAAGGACGCCTGATACGATTTCAATTTTCTTAAATTTATAAAGACTTGTTTTGTGGCCTAACATATACTCTATTCTGGAGAATGTTGAACATGCACTTGCTAATAATGTGTATTCTGCTGATATTGTATGGAATGTTCTGTAAAAGTTAAGTCCACCTGGTCTAACGTGTAGTTTAACTCCAATGTCTATTGGTTTTATGTCTGGATGATCTATCTAATCTTGAAAATGGTGTATTGAAGTCTCCTAATATTATTGTATTGCTATCTGTTTCTCCTTTCAGGTCTGTTAATATTTGCTTTATATATTGAGGTGCTCTTATGGTAGATGCCTATATATTTACAAATGTTATATCATTTTGTTGACCTGACTCCTTTATCCTCATGCAATGACCTTTTCTGTCTCTTATTAAAGTCCTTGGTTTAAAGTCTATTTTGTCTGATATAAGTATACATATAAGGCAGGCAAGCTATGCCTGCCTTCCTCAGGTTTCCATTTTCATGGAATATCTTTTCCATCCCTTCAATTTCTGCCTGGGTAGTCTTAAAGCTTAAATGAGTCTCTTGTAGGCAGCATATAGTTGGGTCTTGGTTTTTTTGTTCATTCAACCACCCTAGGTCTTTTGATTAGAGAATATAGTCCATTACATGTAAAGTAATTATTGATAAGTATGGACTTATTATTGACATTTGTTCATTGTTTTATGGCTGCTTTGTAATTCCTTTGTTCCTTTCTTCTGTTTGTCTCTTCCTTTGTGATTTAATGATTTTCTGTAGTGGTTATGTTAGATAACTTTATCTTTTGTGTAGCTACTATGTGTTTTTTCCTGTGGTTACCACAGGGCTTATATAAAACATCTTATAGTTAATAATAGCCTATTTTAAGCTGACAACAATTTAAGTTCAAACACATACTAAAGGCATCAATTTTTATTCTCTCCCAACATGTTTTACATTTTTGATGTTACTATTTACATCTTTTTAATTTGTATATCCATTAATAAATTATTGCAATTATATTTATTTTTATTAATTTTACCTTTTAACTGTCCTACTATACCCACCACCATTCTGAATTTAACTATACATTTACCTTTATCAGTAAGGTTTATACTTTCTTGTGTTTTCCTGTTACTAATTAGCATGCTTTTATTACAGCTGGATTAAATCCCTTTAACATTCCTTGTAAGGTCAGTCCTGTGGTGATTAACTTTTTCTGCTTTTGTTTATCTGGAAAATTCTTATCTCTCCTCTAATTCTGAAGAACAACTTTTCTGGGTAGAGTATTCTTGGTCAGCAGTATTTCTTTTCCTCTTTCAGCACTTTGAATATGTCATGCCACTCCCTTCTGGCCTGCAAAGTTCTGCTGAAAAATCTTCTGATTGTCTTATGGGGTTCCCTTGAATGTAATAAGTTGTTTTTCTTTGCTGCTTTTAAGATTCTCTCCTTGTCTTTATTGACTATGTGCTTCCTAGATCTGGATGTCTGTTTCTTTCCCAAAGTTAAGGAAGTTTTCAGCCTCTATTTCTTTAAATAAACTTTCTGCCTCTCTCTTTCTCTCTTCTTCTGAGATCCCTATAATGAATACATTGGTATAGAAGATGATGTCCCTTAAGTCCCTTAAGCTATCTTCATTCTTGAATTATTTTTTTCTTTTTGCTTTCATGATTGGATGAATTCCATCGCCTTGTCTTTGAGTTTGCTGATTGTTTCTTCTGCATGATTTAGTCTGCCATTGAACTTCTCTAATTGAATTTTTCAGTTCAGTTACTGTAGTATTCAGTTCTGTGATTTGTGTTTGATACTTTCTTATATTTTCTATTTTTTTGTTGAAATTCTTATTTTGTTCATGCATTGGTCTTCTGACCTCAGTAAGCATCTTTAAGACCATTATTTTGAACTTTTTATCAGATAAATCATTTATCTCTATTTCATTAAGGTTTATTTCTGGAGTTTTTCTTGTTCTTTTTATTTGAAACATATTTCTCTGTTTCTTCTTTTTCCTTTATTCTCTGTATTGGCTTCTGTGCATTAGCTAAAATAGCTACATCTGTTAGTCTAGATGGAGTTACCTTGTGTAGAACATTAATCTTATCATTCATCCCAATCCTCCTCTTGGTTGGCAAACTTTTGTGGTTGTCCAAGTAGCAATCTCTTTTTCTCATTGGCTCCCAGTAGTTGAGAGGGTGCTCCATTTCAATGAATTTTGTTTTGTTTTCTTTCCCCTCATTTTCCCATTGTGTAAGAGTTGGTCAGCTAGTTTCTGGATTTCTTTCAGAGGAAATTGTTTCATGTGTAACTGTAGATTTGATACCAGAGGAGGTGAGTTCAGGAGTTTCCTATGTTGCCATTGTGAAAATTAATAATCAAAAACCTCATTTAAAATGGAGTTGGGAGGTGAGAAGGAGGAGCTCTCATGCCCTAGTACTTCATATCAACTGCAGACCCAATATGAAGAGATGAACCTCATATCTCCAACAGAAAGGAAGTTACTGCTGTACTACCCAGCAGAAGGAAGGAAGGTAGGTTTTCTCCTTGCCTGGAAACAGCCCAGCCAATGAGACACTGTCACAACTCAGACAAGGAAAAGCCACTATACTTCAAACTCTCAGTTTCCTCCAATGGACTCTCTCATTACAACAGCACTCACAACTCCCCATTCTCCTCTATAAATGAACGTTCCTCTCCTTCTTTCTCTAAACTTGCCTAGGATTTGTCATTGATTGCATATTCTCAATTGCAATTCTTTACTGTTCCCAAATAAACCCATTTTGCTGATAAAATAAACTAGCTGTTCTATTGTTTTAGGCCAACATCATCTTGGACTGGAAAACTGATTGTATTTTAAAAACCTCCGTCAGTAGTTATATTTGCTTTTCCTTTCTACTACTGTTTGTTTGTGACTTTCCCCTTTGTAAGTCCCATCTTGCGAGAGTTTGGCCCAGTGAGGTTTTCAGCAATAATCTTTCATATTTCCTTCCTCCTACTTTTCCTAGATTTGCTCAGTTGTTCTTTTTCTGATTTTCTCAGTTAAATCTTGGCCTGGTAATTTTCCACCTTTCTATTTTTGCTATGCATCTCTTATAAATACAAATTTAGTTGTACCCCATATGCTCTGACATAGTAGCACTTTCAGTGTTATTCAGTTCTAAATATTTTTCTCTCTTTGGTTATTGCATTGCATTTCTAGTTTTATTGTAATAAACTCTATATCTGAGAATGTAGACTTAATGATGTCAAATTTTGGTATCTGTGGAGACTTCCGCTTGTTTCCTGTGTGCTGGAAGGAAGACATATTCTTTAAGAGTTCAGCCTATCACTCTTACTTAGTCCTAGCCTTTTCCTTTGGCATTGTGCTATTTTCCCACTCAGATGCCTCATCAGAACCAAGCATTTTAGTGATATCCCTGGCCCACTGGGCAGAGGTTTTCACTTCCCATCACTGAGATAGCAGCCCTCCATTGCCCTGTGTTTAGGGGGATGTGTCTCCCCTTACTAGACAATGTGGCTCTCTCCCTCCTTGAAGTCTTTGCTTAGATGGACCCATACCCAACCCTATGTCCTAGAGCATCTGCTCTAGTTTTCCACTCTAGCTCTGAGTTCCCTTTCTACTTCTAGAACTAGGATCTTAAACATGTTTTTTTAAAGCCTTACATTTTACCCACCTCTTGATACATTTACAATGGGAAGAAAGAAAGCCCATGTGAGTTCCACATGCCCTATTCTCCTGGAAACCAAAGTCCTAATGATCAACTTCCTCTGCCTGTCTGCTTGAGATTTCAATGAGTTTGATAATATCTCCTTACTGGGAACAGAATTTCCAAATTATTGATGCTTTTGATAGATGAAGAGAAAAGAAACAATCATAATGTATGTGTGTGTGTTTGTGTGTATGAGAGACAGAGAGAGAGAGAGACACTAAATCCCAATACGTGTCTAGGGAGAAGGAACACTGGAGACACAGAGTAACGAGGCTTAATTCTGTATCCCCCTCTCTTTTTTAAACAGTTTTAATGATACATAATTGACATACCATAAAGTTTACCCATTTAAAATATATGGTTCAAAGAGTTTTAGTATATTTACAAAGCTGTACAACAATCGCCACACTCTAATTTTAGAACATTTTCATCATCCCCAAAATAAACCTTGTACCCATTAGGAGTTCCTCCCTCTAATTCCCTACTTGTGCCCACCTCTCAGCCTCTGACAACCACTAATCCACTTTCTGTCTCTATAAGTTTGCCTAGTCTTGAAAACCATGTAAATGGAATCATACAATAAGTGACTTTTGGGACTGGCTTTCTGGCTATAATAAATAATTTTCTATTAATATTCATTCACAGCCTCTTGTGTGAATGTATGTTTTCATTTCTGTTGCATATACATTTAGAAGTGGAATTACTGGGTCATATAGTAACTGTTTAATATTTGAAGGGTCTGCCACACTGGTAGACTCATACACTGCTGGTGGGAATATAAAAGGATGCAGCTGCTTTAGAAAACAGTCTGGTAATTTCTCAAATGATTAAACACAAAGTTACTACAAGACCCAGCAATTCCACTCTTCTGTCTATACACAAAAGAAATGAAAAATATGTCCACACAAAAACTTGTACATTAATTTTTATAGCAGCATTATTCATAACAGCTGAAAAGTGCAAATAACTCAAATACCCATTAGCTGATGAATAGATAAATAAAATGTGTTATATCCACACAACAGATTATTTGGCATAAAAAGAAATGAAGTACTGATGAATAAGGACAAATCTTGAAAACATTATGCTAAGTGAAAGAAGCCACACACGAAGGACCACATATTGTGTGATTCCACTTACACGAAATCTCCAAAATTGGCAAATTTATAGAGACAGGAAGTAGATTAATAATTGCCTGTGACCGGGCAGGGGTTGTAAATGAGAGGTGAGGACTGAGGGGAACAGGGTTTCATTTTGAGTTAATGCAAATGTCCTAAAATTAATTGCAGTGATGGATGCCAAGCTGTGAGTATACTAAAAGCCATTGAGTTGCACACTTTAAATAGGTGAATTTATGATGTGTGAATTATATCTCAAAACCACAGTTATAAACAAAGAACTTTGGGGGGAGCTGAGAGCTAAGGCTCAGGCTTCGGTCGGATGCCGGGAGAGGACTGGGGTTGGCGGCATGAACACAGCCTGCAGGGGGTTAGTGCGCCACGGCTAGCCGGGAGGGAGTCCGGGAAAAAGTCTGGACCTGCCGAAGAGGCAAGAGACTTTTTCTTCCCTCTTTGTTTCCTGGTGCGCGAGGAGAGGGGATTAAGAGCGCTGCTTAAAGGAGCTCCAGAGACTGGCGCGAGGCATGACTAACAGCGCGGACACTAGGGACGGGCATGAGACGCTAAGGCTGCTGCTGCTGCCACCAAGAAGCCTGTGTGCGAGCACAGGTCACTATCCACACCTCCCCTCCCGGGACCTTCTGCAGTCCGCCACTGCCAGGGTCCCGGGATCCACGGACAACTTCCCCGGGAGAACGGACAGTGCGCCTGAGGCTTCTGCAATGTCCCGCTGGCCTCTGCCGCCGCAGGCTCGCCCCGAACTCCGTGCCCCTCCCTCCCCCCGGCCTGAGTGAGCCAGAGCCCCCAAATCAGCGGCTCCTTTAACCCCGTCCTGTCTGAATGAAGAACAGATGCCCTCAGGCGACCTACGCGCAGAGGCAGGGCCAAATCCAAAGCTGAGCCCCGGGAGCTGTGCGAACAAAGAAGAGAAAGGGACATCTCTCCCAGCAGCCTTAGAAGCAGCGGATTAAAGCTCCACAATCAACTTGATGTACCCTGCATCTGTGGAATACATGAATAGGCAACGAATCATCCCAAATTGAAGAGGTGGACTTTGGGAGCAATATTTATTATTTTTTCCCCTTTTCCTCTTTTCGTGAGTCTGTATGTGTATGCTTCTGTGTGAGATTTTGTCTGCATAGCTTTGCTTTCACTATTTGTCCTAGGGTTCTGTAAGTCCGTTTTAGTTTTTTACCTTAAAAATTTTTTTCTTAATAATTACTTTTCTATTTTAATAACTTTATTTTATTTTATCTTACTTTATTTTATTTTATCCTCTTTCTTTCTTTCTTTCTTTTTCTTTCTTTCTACTTTTTCTCCCTTTTATTCTGAGCCATGTGGATGAAAGGCTCTTGGTGCTGCAGCCAGGAGTCAATGCTATGCCTCTGAGGTGGGAGAGCCAACTTTAGGACAATGGTCCACAGGAGACCTCCCAGCTCCACATAATACCAAACGGCAAAAATCTCACAGAGATCTCCATCTCAACACCAACACCCAGCTTCACTCAATAACCAGCAAGCTAGAGTGCTGGACACCCTATGCCAAACAACTAGCAAGACAGGAACACAACCCCACCCATTAGCAGAGAGTCTGCCTAAAATCATAATAAGGCCACAGACACCCCAAAACACACCACCAGACATGGACTTGCCCAGCAGAAAGACAAAATCCAGCCTCATCAGCCGGAGCACAGGCATTAGTCCCCTCCACCAGGAAGCCTACACAACCCACTGAACCACTTTAACCACTGGGGACAGACACGAAAAACAATGGGAACTACGAACCTGCAGCCTGCAAAAAGGAGACCCCAAACACGGTAAGATAAGCAAAATGAGAAGACAGAAAAACACACAGCAGATGAAGGAGCAAGATAAAAACCCACCAGACCTAACAAATGAAGAGGAAATAGGCAGTCTACCTGAAAAAGAATTCAGAATAATGATAGTAAATATGATCCAAAATCTTGGAAATAGAATAGACAGAATGCAAGAAACATTTAACAAGGACCTAGAATAACTAAAGAGGAAACAAGCAACAATGAACAGCACAAGAAATGAAATTAAAAATTCTCTAGAAGGAATCAATAGCAGAATAACTGAGGCAGAAGAACGGATAACTGACCTGGAAGATAAAATAGTGGAAATAACTACTGCAGAGCAGAATAAAGAAAAAAGAATGAAAAGAACTTAGGACAGTCTCAGAGACTTCTGGGACAACATTAAATGCACCAACATTCGAATTATAGGGCTCCTAGAAGAAGAAGAGAAAAAGAAAGGGAATGGGAGAATATTTGAAGAGATTATATTTGAAAACTTCTCTAATATGGGAAAAGAAATAGTTAATCAAGTCCAGGAAATACAAAGAGTCCCATACAGGATAAATCCAAGGAGAAACAAGCCAAGACACATATTAATCAAACTGTCAAAAATTAAATACAAAGAAAACATATTAAAAGCAGCAAGGGAAAAACAACAAATAACACAAAAGGGAACCCCCATAAGGTTAACAGCTGATATTTCAGCAGAAACTCTGCAAGCCAGAAGGCAGTGTCAGGACATGTTTAAAGAGATGAAGGAGAAAAACCTACAACCAAGATTACTCTACCCAGCAAGGATCTCATTCAGATTTGATGGAGAAATTAAAACCTTTACAGACAAGCAAAAGATGAGAGAGTTCAGGACCACCAAACCAGCTTTACACAAATGCTAAAGGAACTTCTCTAGGCAAGAAATGCAAGAGAAGGAAAAGACCTACAATAACAAACCCAAAACAATTAAGAAAATAGTAATAGGAACATACATATCGATAATTACCTTAAATGTAAATGGATTAAATGTTCCCACCAAAAGACACAGATTGGCTGAATGGATACAACAACAAGACCCACATATATGCTGTCTTCAAGAGACCCACTTCAGACCTAGGGACACATACAGACTGAAAGTGAGTGGATGGAAAAAGATATTCCATGCAAATAGAAACCAAAAGAAAGCTGGAGTAGCAATTCTCATATCAGACAAAATAGACTTTAAAATAAAGACTATTACAAGGGACAAAGAAGGACACTACATAATGATCAAGGGATCGATCCAAGAAGAAGATATAACAATTGTAAATATTTATGCACACAACATAGGAGCACGTCAATATGGAAGGGAAATACTAACAGCTGTAAAAGGGGAAATTGACAGTAACACATTCATAGTAGGGGATTTTAATACCCCACTTTCACCAATGGACAGATCATCCAAAGTGAAAATAAATAAGGAAACACAAGCTTTAAATGATACATTAAACAAGATGGACTTAATTGATATTTATAGGACATTCCATCCAAAAACAACAGAATACACATTTTTCTCAAGTGCTCATGGAACATTCTCCAGGATAGATCATATCTTGGGTCCCAAATCAAGCCTTGGTAAATATAAGAAAATTGAAATTGTATCAAGTAACTTTTCTGACCACAACGTTATGAGACTAGATATCAATTACAGGAAAATATCTATAAAATATACAAACACATGGAGGCTAAACAATACACTACTTCATAACGAAGTGATCACTGAAGAAATCAAAGAGGAAATCAAAAAATACCTAGAAACAAATGACAATGGAGACACGACGACCCAAAGCAGTAAAAGCAGTTCTAACAGGGAAGTTTATAGCAATACAATCCTACCTTAAGAAACAGGAAACATCTCGATTAAACAACCTAACCTTGCACCTAAAGCAATTAGAGAAAGAAGAACTAAAAAACCCCAAAGTTAGCAGAAGGAAAGAAATCATAAAGATCAGATCAGAAATAAACGAAAAAGAAATGAAGGAAACGATAGCAAAGATCAATAAAACTAAAAGCTGGTTCTTTTTTTTTTTTTTTTTTGCCGTACGTGGGCCTCTCACTCTTGTGGCCTCTCCTGTTGAGGAGCACAGGTTCCGGATGCTCAGGCTCAGTGGCCATGGCTCACGGGACCAGCCGCTCCACGGCATGTGGGAACTTCCCGGACCGGGGCACGAACCCACATCCCCTGCATCGGCAGGCGGACTCTCAACCACTGCGCCACCAGGGAAGCCCTAAAAGCTGGTTCTTTGAGAAGATAAACAAAATTGATAAACCATTAGCCAGGCTCATCAAGAAAAAAAAGGAGAAGACTCAAATCAATAGAATTAGAAATGAAAAAGGAGAAGTAACAACTGACACTACAGAAATACAAAAGATCATGAGAAATTACTACAAGCAACTCTATGCCAATAAATTAGAATACCTAGAAGAAATGGACAAATTCTAAGAAATGCACAACCTGCCAAGACTGAATCAGGAAGAAATAGAAAATATGAACAGACCAATCACAAGCACTGAAATTGAAACTGTGATTAAAAATCTTCCAACAAACGAAAGCCCAGGACCAGATGGCTTCACAGGCGAATTCTATCAAACATTTAGAGAAGAGCTAACACCTATCCTTCTCAAAATCTTCCAAAATATAGCAGAGGGAGGAACACTCCCAAATTCCTTCTATGAGGCCACTATCACGCTGATACCAAAACCAGACAAGAATGTCACAAAGAAAGAAAACTACAGGCCAATATCACTGATGAACATAGATGCAAAAATCCTCAACAAAATACTAGCAAACAGAATCTAACAGCACATTAAAAGGATCATACACCATGATCAAGTGGGGTTTATTCCAGGAATGCAAGGATTCTTCAATATACGCAAATCAATCAATGTGATATACCATATTAACAAATTGAAGGAGAAAACCCATATGATCATCTCAATAGATGCAGAGAAAGCTTTCAACAAAATTCAACACCCATTTATGATAAAAATCCTGCAGAAAGTAGGCATAGAGGGAACTTTTCTCAACATAATAAAGGCCATATATGACGAACTCACAGCCAACATCGTCCTCAATGGTGAAAAACTGAAACCATTTCCACTAAGATCAGGAAGAAGACAAGGTTGCCCACTCTCACCACTCTTATTCAACATAGTTTTGGAAGTTTCAGACACAGCAATAAGAGAAAAAAAGGAAATAAAATGAATCCAATTCAGAAAAGAAGTAAAACTTTCCCTGTTTGCAGGGGACATGATACTATACATAGAGAATCCTAAAGATGCTACCAGAAAAGTACTAGAGCTAATCAATGAATTTGGTAAAGTAGCAGAATACAATATTAATGCAAGAAAACTCTAGCATTCCTATACACTAATGATGAAAAATCTGAAAGTGAAATTAAGAAAACTCTCCCATTTACCATTGCAACAAAAAGAATAAAATATCTAGGAATAAACCCACCTAAGGAGACCTATATGCATAAAATTTTAAGATACTGATGAAAGAAATTAAAGATGATACAAATAGATGGAGAGATATACCATGTTCTTGGATTGGAAGAATCAACATTGTGAAAATGACTCTACCACCCAAAGCAATCTACAGATTCAATGCAATCCCTATCAAACTACCACTGGCATTTTTCACAGAACTAGAACAAAAAATTTCATAATTTGTATGGAGACAAAAAAGACCCCGAATACCCAAAGCAATCTTGAGAACGAAAAATGGAGCTGGAGGAATCAGGCTCCCTGACTTCAGCCTATACTACAAAGCTACGGTAATCAAGACAGTATGGTACTGGCACAAAAACAGAAAAATAGATCAATGGAACAGGATAGAAAGCCCAGAGATAAACCCACGCACATATGGTCACCTTATCTTTGATAAAGGAGGCAGGAATGTACAGTGGAGAAAGGACAGCCTCTTCAATAAGTGGTGCTGGGAAAACTGGCCAGCTACATGTGAAAGCATGAGTTTAGAGCACTCCCTAACACCATACACAAAAATAAGCTCAAAATGGATTAAAGACCTAAACGTAAGGCCAGAAACTATCAAACTCTTAGTGGAAAACATAGGTAGAACACTCTATGACATAAATCACAGCAAGATCCTTTTTGACCCACCTGCTAGAGAAATGGAAATAAAAACAAAAATAAACAAATGAGACCTAATGAAATTTAAAAGCTTTTACACAGTGAAGGAAACCATAAACAAGACCAAAAACAACCCTCAGAATGGGAGAAAAGATTTGCCAATGAAGCAACTGACAAAGGATTAATCTCCAAAACTTACAAGCAGCTCATGCAGCTCAATAACAAAAAAACAAACAACCCAATCCAAAAATGGGTAGAAGACCTAAATAGACATTTCTCCAAAGAAGATATACAGACTGCCAACAAACACATGAAAGACTGCTCAACATCATTAATCACTAGAGAAATTCAAATCAAAACTACAGTGAGATATCATCTCACACCAGTCAGAATGGCCATCATCAAAAAATCTAGAAACAATAAATGCTGGAGAGGGTGTGGAGAAAAGGGAACACTCTTGCACTGCTGGTGGGAATGTGAATTGGTACAGCCACTATGGAGAACTGTATGGAGGTTACTTAAAAAACTACAAATAGAATTACCATATGACCCAGCAATGCCACTCCTGGGCATATACCCTGAGAAAACCATAATTCAAAAAGGGTCATGTACCAAAATGTTCATTGCAGCTCTATTTACAATAGCCAGGACATGGAAACAACCTAAGTGCCCATCTTCGGATGAATGGATAAGGAAGATGTGGCACATATATACAATGGAATACTACTCAGTCATAAAAAGAAACGAAATTGAGTTATTTGTAGTGAGGTGGATGGACCTAGAGTCTGTCATACAGAGTGAAGTAAGTCAGAAAGGGAAAGACAAATACTGTATGCTAACACATATATATGGAATCTAAGAAAAAAAAAAAAAAACGTCATGAAGAACCCAGGGGTAAGAGGGGAATAAAGACACAGACCTACTAGAGAATGGACTTTAGGATATGGGGAGGGGGAAGTGTAAGCTGTGACAAAATGAGAGAGTGGCATGGACATATATACACTACCAAACGTAAAATAGATAGTGGGAAGCAGTCGCATAGCACAGGCAGATCAGCTAGGTGGTTTGTGACCACCTAGAGGGGTGGGATAGGGAGGGTGGGAGGGAGGGAGACGCAAGAGGGAAGAGATATGGGAACATATGTATATGTATAACTGATTCTCTTTGTTATAAAGCAGAAACTAACACACCATTGTAAAGCAATTATACTCCAATAAAGATGTAAAACAAACAAACAAAGAACTTTGCCATTAAGTACACTAAGTCCTGAGTGCTGTTACCCTTCTGTGGATAAACTGGTCTGGGTGGGATATCCTTTCTTCCTCTTCCCTCTCTCACACAGGTAAACAGAATTTGCTTTCTTTACCCCCCGCTTTTTTCCAGTGTTTACTTGACTTGCTGGCTAACTATGAAGGTAAATCCAATTTATCCTGCAGGAAAGAAAAATTGACTCTTACCAAGGCCAAGTTAAAGAAAACAAATCTATGTGTAACTGAACTCCTCTCAGCAATTGGTAACTGTCTTGCTCTAACAGGGGCCCTGCCTTGATTTCCCTGCACAGTGAAGTGTGAGAGTGTGTGCCTATGTGTGCCCTTGAAACACGCGGCTTCCTCTTGGTGCCCTGGTGGAAACTGGTGCAGATGAAATGGCCTGAAAATGCCCCAGCTACCTAATCTGGGAAATTCACACTGGGGGCGGGGAGATGAGCTGGGGTCCACTCACTGCTGATGGCTCAGGTATCAAGTACCTGTCACCCTTTAGGGTGACGGAATGAAAGACAAATGGATAGAGGGAAATGGATTGCCAGGGTCAACCAGGTTCTCTGCTAACTCCTGCAACAAACAATCATGGGCTGCAGACCCCTCTTTCCAGCCTCTAACTTTTCTGAAGAAGAAACTGGGGCCCTGAGAGTTGACCTGAGGTACTGGACACGCTTTTCACTTAGCTCTGTATCCCAAAGAGTGGTGGCAAAGGCCAGCTCTAAAATGCTAGCGAGGTTACCAGGCATTCCTTTTTAACTCTGAACATGAGTGTAAGGCTATCTCTTTTTTTCACCATTTCCAGGGGAATGATCATTTTACACTAAGTAGCTCTGAGAAATTATGAAATCTGAAATGATTGAGGGTAGCTAGGCCAGATCAACAATAATCTTTTAAACAACTTTATTGAAATAAAATTTACATACCATACAATATATCCATTTAAAGTGTAAAATTCAGTGGTTTGGGTTGCATTAAATTATTGTTATTTTTCACATTGTGAGAACATAAAATTTGCCATTTTGACCATTTTAAGTGTACAATTCAGCAGGATTAATTACATTCATAATGTTGTGCAAACATCACCACTATCTATTTCCAAACTTTTTCATCACCCCAAAGAGTAAGTCTGTAACCATTAAGCAATAATTCCCCATTCCCTCCTCTTCCCAAGTCCTAGTAACCTATAATCTATTTTCTGTCACTATGAGTTTACTTATTCTGGATATTCCATATAAGTAGAATAATATATTATTTTTTCTTTTCTGTCTGGCTTACTTCAGTTAATATTATGTCTTCAAGATTCATCCATGTTGTCAAATATATCAGAACTTCATTCTTTTTATGACAGAATCATATTCCATGGTATGTATAGAGCACATTTTGTTTATCCCTCATCCAACCACAGATACTTGGGTTGTCTCCTCCATTTTGGGCTATTACAAATAGCGCTGCAATGGTCATTGGTATATAAGTATCTGTTTAAGTCCCTGCTTTTAATTCCTTTTTGTATACTCTTAAAAGTAGCATTTATGCATGATATGGTAATTCTATGTTTAACTTTTTGAGGAGCTGCCAAATTGTTTTCATAGCAGCTACATTATTTTACAATCCCACCAGCAGTGAACCTTCATAGCAATATGCGTAGTAGGTGTGAAATAGTTTCTCACTGTGATTTGATTTGAATTTCCTCTATGTATAATGATGTTGAGTGTTTTTTCATGTACTTATTTGCTATTCATATATCTTCTTTGGAAAAATGCCTATTTGTATCCTTTATTATTTTTTAATTGGGTTGTTTGTCTTTTTGCTGTTGAGTTTTAGAAGTTCTTTATAAATTCTAGATGGTAATCCCTTATTAGGTATATTATTTCCAAATATTTTCCTATCCTATGGGTTATCTTTTTACTTTCTTGATAATGTTCTTTGATGCACAAAAGTTTTTAATTTTGATGAAGTCCAGTTTATTTTTTTTTTCTTTTGCTGCTTATGCTTTTGGCATCCTATCTAAGAAACTATTGCTAAATCCAAGGTCATGAGGATTTACCCCTATGTTTTCTTCTAAGAATTTTATGATTTTTGTTCATATTTAGGACACTGATCCATTGTTAGTTAATGTTTGTACATGGTGTGAGGTAGGGATCCAATTCCATTCTTTTACATGTGTATATGCAGTTGTCTCAGCACCATCCTTTTTTTTTTTAACATCTTTATTGAAGTATAATTGCTTTACAATCGTGTGTTAGTTTCTGCTTTATAACAAAGTGAATCGGCTATACATATACATATATCCCCATATCTCCTCCCTCTTGCGTCTCCCTCCCACCCTCTCTATCCCACCCCTCTAGGTGGTCACAAAGCACCGAGCTGATCTCCCTGTGCTATGTGGTTGCCTCCCACCATCTTCTGAAGAGAATACTGTTTTCCCCTTGAATGGACTTGGTACCCTTTTGAAGATTAATTGACCATAGTTGCGTCTGTTTATTTCTGAACTCACAATTCTATTCCATTGGTCTCTATGTCTCTCTTCATGCCAGTACCACAATATTTTTATTACTGTATACCTTTGCACTAAATTTTGAAATCATGAAATGTGAGTCCTCCAACTTTGTTTTTTCTTTTTAAGATTGTTTTGGTTATCCAGGGACCACTTGCCATTCCATATTAATTTTAGGATCAGCTTTTCCACTTCTGCAAAAAGGGCCATTGGAACTTTGAGAAGGGTTGCATTGAGTCTGTAGATAGTATTGACATCTTAACAATATTAGGTCTTCCTATCCATTAGCATGGAATGTCTTTACCTCTGTTTAGGTCTTCTTTAATTTCTAACAATTATTTTTAAACACATTCTGTGCATTTTCAAATCAGAACATTTTCTCTAATATAGAATTTGAAGCCATTGTTTGTCTTAATTATTTTTTTTTGTTTTTTAAGCTTTTTTACTTTAGATCAGTAGTCAGTAATCATTAAAGAGTAGGGTATTGAAGTGTTAACTGAAAGATAGTTTTTCTGGCATTGGAAGAGGATTAATTAGACAAACAATGAGCCTAAAAGCAACTTCTCCCATCATTAAAATCAGCAGCCCTAAGCAAAAGCCAATATAGAAAAGATTTTTTAAAACTTAGACGATGTGAAAAAATTAAATTTTGTGTAGAGAAACAAAGTTTTAAAAAATGATGATCTGGAAAGAAATATCTGTCATATTTGACAAGTGACTAATTCTTTTCCAAGGGGTTTACATGGATCCCTATGACAAAGATGAACCATCATACAGAAAATTGAGCAGAAGCATTTTGCAAAGAAGGTGTAAAACTGGGTAATAAACAAATGAGAGATTGTAAACCTCATTCATGATTTAATACAAGCACGTCTTAACCACAAAGTACCTTGTTTTAACTATCAGATGGGCCTTGATTAAAAAGTTGAATAATACCCAATATGTGGGTGAGGCTATAGGGAATTAAACAGACTCATAACCTGAATATGGGAATATAAATTAGTGTGATCCTTTGGAAGGTGGTTTGGCAATATCCATTAAAGCTTTAAAAGAAAATCTCCTCTGACTCAGCAATTTCCCTGTTAGGAATTTTTCCTACAAGTATGGTCACAAAAATTATGCCTAGATAGATGTAGAAGGATAGTCTTTTCATTACTGTCTGTAAGAGCAAAAATAAAGCAAAGCAGAGAAACACCTAAATAGCCATCAATCAGAAATCGTTAGCAGTTATGCTATCCATTCCAGAAAACATTCCACATTTTTATATGATAAAAATTAAGCCATTTATCAACATATTTATTGAACATTTTGGTCAATCTGTATGTGGGAATGCAATAGATGGAGATGAATGATATACTTAGTGAAAAAAAGCAAGGGCCTAGGGTGTGTGAATAATGGTATAAAATGATTCCATGTGTACAGATTTTAAAGGCATCTACACACAGCTATGGTCATAGCATTCTTCTGGAAGTTTTCATAGGAGATTGCCTAATAGTGGCCCCCTCCAAGTGGAGGGCTTAAAACTGAGGGTGGAGGGAAGCACGTGAGGGAAACATGCACACTTTGTTTCATTTCCTTCCATACACTCTGGAGTTCCACCGTATTCACTTATGATACTTTTATGAAACAAAACTTTGTTTTGAAAAGTCAGAAATCTAGCTTAAAATGAGTACTTTTTAAACTTTTTGCCAAATAAATATAACTTTGGGTTAATTAGCTCACTTCTTTATATGCAAAATGTCCTAAAATAATTAAGCCCTTTTAGTATGAATTATTTCAATTATTAAAAGACACATACAGACCTGCATACACACACACACACACACACACACACACACCTTTATTGTTTTCTGGTTGTGTTTGATCTTTGGCCAGAAAGAAGCCACATGTGTGTGTGAGTGTGTGTGTATGTGTGTGTGTGTGTGTTTGCATGCGCGCATATGTGTCGCTGTGTTTATAGCTGGGGATGACCAGGGGTCAAGTCAGACCCACTGGGGAGGGGCTTGAGGGACCCAGGTAGGATTACTAGGATCACTAGCAATCCAGGGACAAGGGCTCCCAGCAGAAAGAGAGTACCCAGGGAGGGAGGAGGGTGTCTGGGAACATGCCCCTACTGTCCAGGTTGGCCTGGGGACCCTGGTACAGCTGCCACTGTGCTTACCACTAAAATTGATCTCTGTGTCATCATTGGACGTCTGGTGGGGATGCTAGATGCACAGGAAGGCAATGTAACAGGAGTGTTGTGAGATGATGCATGGCCGGCTATAAAAGATGAGTAAGTTATCTACCAGATCTTTCTTCTGCCAAAACAAAGAAGTGGAGCACAAGAATGGGGGCCTTTGTAGAGGACCTCTTACCCGGGGCATACTCATGGTAAAAGCCCCATATTGGTTTTCCAATCCTTTTATTAAAGGAGAAGTCAGACTAGATGGTTTCTAAAGTCCCTTTAAACACTAAGGACAGACACACACACAGGCAACACCTGGAACTTTCTAAGGAGCACAGTGACCATTCTACAGTCAGTGGATGGGTGGGGAAGGGACGACGGAGGATGTCCTGGGCCACCTGTGTTTGTTTGGCAACAACTTGGCCCCAGGGCCCAATGAGAGCCCTGATAGGAGCTACAGAATCCCTGAGCCCACTACTCCAGGAGATCCCAGTATTTCTCACTCTGGTAGTCACCTCACCCAGAGTCCACATGGTGCAGAAACTGATTCCCCTTCAGTAAGGGAGTGTATGAGTTTGCTGTGGTTGCTGTAACAAAGTACCACAGTCTGGGGAGTGAAACAACAGAGGTATATTCTCTCACAGTTCTGGAGGCTGGAAGATCAAAGTATGGGCAGAGCTGATTCCTCCTGAGTCCTTTGTCCTTGGCCTGTAGATGGTCATATTCTCCCTGTTTTCACATGGTGTTTCCTCTGTGTGAGTGTCTCTGTGTCCTAATTTCCTCTTTATACAAGGACTTCATATTGGACTAGGGTCCACCCCAATGACCTCATTTTAACTAAATTACCTCTGTAAAGAAACTGTCTCCAAATAAGTTCACATTCTGAGGTGCTGGGGGTCAGAATTCCCACAAGCCCTGTTTTGGAGACAGTTCAACTGTGATAGGGAGACAGATACATCTAGAAGCAATTAACATTGTAGAATGCATGTAGTTAGCACAGAGGAAAGGAGACTTCCTGCAGATTAAGTAAGCTGCTCATACCCATCCCAGGGATAAAGCCAGGGGTGCATGGACCTGAGCTGCTCCATCACTGCAGCTCTGTGGGTCTGAGCCCAGGGACAGGAAGGAGTGAAGCTGACTCAGCCAGGGGAGCTATAGGAAGAGGATGGGGACCATGGTAGAACTCAACAAGCCAATGTCTCTGAGTTCCAGCAGCCCCAAGAGCTCAGGAGCACAGGTTGCCAGGAGCCCCACCAGGTGGAATTGATGATTTCAGATTAACCTGGGTGTCTCAGCCCTTCTCTTCATCTTCAAACTGAAGAGTTGATCTGGATTTTCTCCAACACTCCTTCCAGTCAGGTCTGCTGTATATCATGAATTGGTGTCATTGTCCCCACAACATGGCTTAACCCGTCACCCAGTGGAGTGGGCAGGGCCATGGGCTTTGACACGGTGCAGCTGGTGCCCCTTTATACCCTATAGGCTCCTCACTGTGAAACCAGCCATTCCAAATACTAGTGAGAAATGTCCCATTTTTAGGCTGCTCATATTTTCAGCAAGAAATTAGTGGAAAATGTGAGATGACAAATTTCCCTTACCTTCAGATATCCATGGAGACAGAGCCATTACATCACCCTATTTTTATAAACTCCCAGCAGCTGGATAGTGGTGGAAACACAATTAGTCATGAAAGTGAACTTGTATTTCAGCTCAGCTGCTTGGCACTGAACATTTGTTCTTTAAGAATTTTTCCCCTTATAATTTCCAATCAAGTTGCCTGTTTTAGAAAAAAAAAAATCAGATCTAGAATGTTATCCAAGGAATACCTTCAGCTAAATTTGTGGTTTAGTCAATTAACTTTAAATGAAATATGACCACAAAGTATTCAAACAGATGTGAGGCAGGTCAGATCCTGGATATGTGAGGTCCTGGTCAATGCCTACATCCAGTCCTGGTCTAGACACAGAGGCCTGGGGGCTCAGAGCTCAGAGCACGTCCTTTTATACTTTGACACCTCAACAGCAGCCTTTTTTATTTTAATTAATTTTTATTTGCATATAGTTGCTTTACCATGTTGTGTTAGTTTCTGCTGTAGAACAAAGTGAATCAGTTATACGTATACATATATCCCCTCTTTTTTTGATTTCCTTCCCATTTAGGTCACCACAGAGCATTGATAGAGTTCCCTGTGCTATACAGTAGGTTCTCAATAGACCTAGAGACTGTCATAAAGAGTGAAGTAAGTCAGAAAGAGAAAACCAAATATCGTATAATATGGCTTATATGTGGAATCTAGAAAAATGATACAGATGAACTTATTTGCAAAGCAGAAATAGAGACACAGACATAGAGAATAAACGTATGGATACCAAGGGAGGAAGGGGGGTGGGATGAACTGGAGATTGGGATTGACATATATATACAACTATGTATAAAACAGCAGCCTTTCTTAACCTTTGGTAGCCCTGGCCCTTCGAGAATCCAAAACTTAATGCAAATGTATACATACTCACTTCATATCCTACTTTAGACAGTAAAGAATGTTCTGTTGGAGAGGGCATTTACACCCACATGTGCCAAACAAATCGGGAATTCTTGATTTAAAGATGACCTTCACTCCCTCTCCTTCTCCCTCCCTCCTCTCTGCCCTCTGTGGGGACCAGTCTCAATCCAAAGTCAACCAGGGTCCAAGACTCCCACTGCTTGCAGTGGCACAAATGTGCCTCTGCCTTGGGATTGCAGAAAACACAGAAAAATTTCCCTGGTCCTTTCTAAAGCTGTAGGCAGCCAGCGTTGAGAGACATTGGAGAACTAAAGCAGGCAGGAATCTGATGCACACACACAGCCTGGTCAAAGCTTGGGAGTGCTCATTTTATGTTGACGCCCTCCACATCCAGGCACAGATGGGCTGGGAGCAACACAGATGTGCTTTGCCATCTTGCCTGAGTCCTCCACGTTCCCTGACCTCAGGTCAAGGGTCCACTGTGTCCTGCATGACCTTCTACCACAGCCCCGTACAGAATGCTGCAGGCACTCTGGGGTAGGGGCAGAGCATAGGTGTTGTTAAGCTCTCTAGCTGACTCAAGTGGAAGCCAAGTGTGAGAGCCAGCGTTCTGAGGGGTTACTTACCATCCCCCCACTTCAAAGAGAGTCACTCAGGCATTATTGAAAATAGTGGGAATTTGGAAACCTCGTAAATATCCCTCAATAAAGGAAATGATGGATAAAGTTTGTATTGTTGTATAATAGAGTATTTGCATCAGTCAAAATAAAAAAATCACATACCAATATGGAAAAATCTCTAAAGCATTGTGCTTCGTGGAAAGAGCAAGTTGAAGAATGATACATACACTTAAGTGCCATTTGTGTAACGTTTAAACCACATGCTACAGTTCTCTTACATGTGGGGCATAAAAGCATGGGAAGAGACACATCGTACCCATGGAGGAGAGGTGGAGTCATGTATCGGGGGTTTACCAAGGGAGCATCAATTCTGCTGGCCACACTTCATTTCTCAAAAGGAAAACATCTGAAAGCAAAACTGGCAAAATATGAATTCATGCAAAACTGGGTGGTGGGCACACGAGTGCGGATTATATTCTCTCTACATTTTCACGATAATCTTTTCAAGAGACAGTGGCATTTACGGGTGGAATCTGGGTGGAGGAACAGCTCTGAGTTTCCAGATCCATGGAAATAAGGGACCCCACCTGAGCCCAGGAGCTCATCCTATATGTCTTTGCACAGCCTTTACCCCGGGCCTACCCATGGGATCCAGCAATCACAACAGCATGCTTCCTGAATGCTGTGATTTAATTGGGAATTGGAATAAACTCAGAACTCCCTATAGGCATGCACTGCTTCAGCATCCTGAATTTGGTAATGCCCACATTTCCTTCTGATCCTCTGCCTTTGATCCAGGGACTTCGCCTGCTCCCTCCCCCCTTTCTCTCTGAGCCCTTCTCCACCTGGCCCTCATTAATTCTTCTTGGAAATGGCCAAAGTCAGATATCGTTTCCCCTGTGAAGCCTATGTGATCCAAAAGTCAGGTCCATCCTGAGTGGTTTCCCCATAGCCGATAATGACCTATTTAGGTATCTATCACCATTGTACCCAAGCCCTCAGCAGAGCACATTCAGTGTATACGTGTTAAATGTAAGGACTGCCCCACTCTTCAACTCCTGGAATGTGTGTCCATCTGTCAGAGGTATTTCAAATACATCTGTGGTCTGTACTGAGTGAGAGCTGACACCATTACCCAATTTCTACAAAATGCCACCTTCTCCTCCAAGGAACAGGCTTCAGGAGCTGCTGTTTGCTAGGACCCAACTGACCCTTCTAACTGCAAGCAACCTCACATTAGAAGCCCTCATTTGGCCTGGGAAGCTGCAGCCCTGCCATTATTTCTTGTCATTTCAGATTCTACTGAGCAAATGGTAGGAGTCCTTCGGTGTTTGCAGCCCCCAGGAGTCCCACACTTTTATGCTAGTCTAAACAATTCATCCACACGTCTACTTTAATGTTTCTACTGGCTTCTTTGGTGGTTTCTACCTGAGACAAGCAATGGCATTTGTCCTGTGACCTCAGTTCTCTGATGGGTTCACAGAAAGTTGTTGCTACATGTCCAGCTTCCATCTTGTTGTAAGGAAGGAGCTCACTATATGTGACATCAAAACTCTACCTAGATCCAATCATGATTTCAGATCACATTAAATAATCTATGTGAAAGTTCTTTGAACATCACACTGCTCCACATACTATCATATTAATGATAGTATTCTGTGTAAAAGCAACAAAAATCCCCTTCGGCTCTCCAGGCATTCACCCTTCTTGTCTGTGCTCACAGCTTTGTCACACCAACTATTAGACAAATCACAGGTGGCAAATGCAAATGTCAGCAGGTGCCTGCCATGTACATGCAATCCACCTACTTTGGAAAAGAATTTGGCAGTTTTTTAAAAAATTAACATATACCTACAATATGGTTCAGCCATTCCTCTCCTATATATTTACCCAGGAGAACTGGAAGCTTGTGCTCACACAAAGAATTGTGCACAGATGTTCACAGAAGCTTGATTTGAAATAGCCCCAAACTGGAAGACACCCAGATGTCCAGCCACAGAGAAATGGATAAACAGACTGTGGTATGTCCATACAATGGAATACAGCTTAGCAACCAAAAGGAATAGAAGGGAACAAAATGGGTAAATCCTAAAATAGTGATGCTGAGTGAAAGAAGCCAGATAAGAGGGTATATACTATGTGGTTTTATTTACGTAAAATTCTAGAAAAGGTGAAATAAACTACAGTGACAGAAAGTAGATGAGTAGTTGCCTCGGGGTGGGAGGGAAGGATGCAAAAGGGTGCAGGAAAGTTTGGGGATGATGGATATGTTCATTATCTTGATTAGTTTTACAGGTGTATGCATATATCAAAACCCACCAAACTGTATCCTTAAAAATGTGTGATTATTTGTATGTCAATTATCTCTAAAAAGCTGTAAATAAAGAGCAGGAGAAATGTGTGAGTGGCTGAGGGTAGGGAGGAGGAGGGCACACTGTTTAAATGCAGCCTCAATTCTCAATTCCACCACGTAAAAAAGTGTGCATAGGGTTGCCAGAGACTCCCATCTTTCAAGAAAACCTGGAAGTGAGAAAATACTACTTTTCCCCCCAAAATTCTTTAGGCCAAAAAAAGAAAAAGAAGACAACAGGCTACCAGTTTATGACTTCTGATAGACACATGAAAGCACATAAAACATACTAGTATTATAAATACTGCTCACCAACCAGGGAAGCACCCATCTATCAATATACCTCTCAGAGAAGGTGAGAGGTAAGTGATCCCAGGTCTCTGGGATCACCTCCCAGACATTCTGAGGGGCAGAATATTAAAATTCAGGCAACAGAGCAGGTGGACAAGTCTTCAAACTTTGGAGTCCACACCTTCATTTGAATCCAGTTCTGTTTCTCAGTGGCTGTGTGACCTTGAGCAAATCACCTAACTTGCCTGTTTCAGTTTTCCCATCTGTAAAACAAGGATAAGAGCCGCACCTACCCCAGGGAGTTGCCATCAGCTTAGGATGCATAAATACACACCTATTATTTGGAAATGGGCCTGAAATATATAACACACTTCGTGATTATGATCTGCTTTTGCTATATTATTATTGTTACTACTGCTGTCCTTTCTCCCTGCTGGCCTCACGCCTCTATTCCTCCTCAAGAAAATGCTATGCTCCCCTTTCTCTCTATTTCAATAGGAGCTAACATTTTCAGATATTGGGAATTTGAGTCATTGTGCAAAATCTGCAATACTAAATGAAGTGTAAATTGCCTTTCTGATCAGTTTAAGCCCTGTTTTCCATTTGTCGTTGGTAAGTGTGGAGTGGGAACTGTTTGCTTTTTGGTGGTGACTTTACATTTTGACCCACACTTCTAAGCTGAGTTCCAGCAACACAAACCAGCCCCTGAGACAGACTTGCTCTGGGTCTGAGGATCCACCTGACATCTCAGACCTGGTCCCTTCTTCCCATGGCCAGTACTATTGCATGTCGGCTGGTTCCCCACTGTGCTCCCTGAAATTGGCTCAAACATTGGCAAGGGCACATCAAGCATCCATCCTGGCAGTCAAGCGTCTGTCTCTGATTTGTTGGAGTTTGGAAGCTCCTCCCCATCTGTGACCCTGTGGTAGACACCCCCACAGGGCACCTGATGAGTTCTAGAAATGCTCCTACCTGACTCAGGTGGGCAGGCAGGTAAGCAACACCTCCCTGTCCATTTGCTTCTGTCTAGATCAGAGCTCTCCAACAGAGCTTTCTGCAAAGATGGAAATGTCCTGTATCGGTGATGGCCAGCATAGTAGCCACTAGCCACATGTGACTATTGAGCATGGAGGAGCTCAATTTTCAGGCTAATTTCACTTTAACAAATTTAAATTTAATAAAAGTGGCCACATGTGGATAGAGACTACAATGTTGGACAGCGTAGGTCTAGGTGAGCATGTGAGAGCAGCCCACACAGAGGGAGCAGTGAGGTGTGCGGGCACGGCAGGTTGTGCGTGAGGTCTTGCCCAGTAAGTAAAAACAGCTGATGAAGATCCGTTAACACCCACATGGGTAAGGTCGGTCCAAGCATTTCACATGGTTCACTTAGTCCTCCTAACAATCTGGGTAATTATCTCCATTCGATGGGGGAAGAAACTGAGGCAAAGTGAGATCAGCCACTTTCCCAGCATCACACAGCTTATCAAGGTGGAGTGGGAAATTCCAGTCTAGCCAGCCCCATTTCAGCATTTAACCACTGCTGTCTGCCATTCATCTGGAGTGAAGCCAGCCAGCCTCATGTTTTCTTTTACAGCCTCCTGCCTCATACGCAAAGCTGTCACTCTCTCCGAGCTATCCTCCCCTGAGCATGGCCCAGGCTTATCTGGGCATCATCTGGACACATCTTTTACGGGTCACTTTGTCCTCTTGGAAACCATGGCTTCCACCCAGAGAGTCCCGGCAGAGCTTTCAGAGTGCATGCATTCAGCTCCCAACTCAGCCTCAGGGGTGTCTGTGGTTCTCAAAGAGAGACAGCCTGGCTGTGGCAGCCAGAAGTGTCTGGAAGCGGGAAGGGGGAAGGGTAAGCTGGGACGAAGTGAGAGAGTGGCACGGACTTATATACACTACCAAATGTAAAATAGATAGCTAGTGGGAAGCAGCCGCATAGCACAGGGAGATCAGCTCCGTGCTTTGTGACCACCTAGAGGGGTGGGATAGGGAGGGTGGGAGGGAGATACAAGAGGGAGGAGATATGGGGATATATGTATAGGTATAACTGATTCTCTTTGTTATAAAGCAGAAACTAAAACCATTGTAAAGCAATTATACTCCAATAAAGATGTTAATTTTTTTTTTTTAATTAAAAAAAGAAGGAGTGTCTGGAAGCATCCTTTCTTCTATTGTTGGGAAAAGCAAGGAGGAGAGGCCTGCCGGGGCCATGGGCCCGACCAAAAGGACTTCTCAAAAGAGCAGATGTCCAATCTGGGACTTCCCAACCAGCTCCCTTTGGCTTGGCACCTGTCTCCCCATGGGGGGCCTGATTATGTGGCGGTCATGTCCATCAAGGGGCAGATGGACATTACTCAAGGCAGGCCAGCAACTGCAATTTGTGACTAAGTGCATTGCTGTGGGCACCACGCCCCAATGGCAGAGTGAAGCAGCTGCAGGTCCATAGCTGGGCTATGTGGTCAGGACCCATCCTGGCTAATATAGATGAGCTTGAAAAATCACTTTTGAAACCATGTTTTCTTCTTCCAAACGGTTTTGGTTTGGGACTGTTTGTTTGTGTTTATATTTGCCTTTGTTTCCTTGTCTGTTTACTGACACATCTGAACTATAGATGCTTTCTAGATTTGGGAGACTAGGCTGATGTGGCAAAAATGGCTAATTTTCACCAGTACCTGTGCTCTCCTTTCTTCCTGGCACTTACCTGTACAGTGTTTATCAGATTCCCTCCGAGCCGCAGAAGACCACATGACTAAGTTCTGTACGGTGGAGTGTAAGCAGAAGTGGCATTCACCCCTTCCCAGACCTGTCTATAAGACCTACATGTAATCCCAGCTGTTCTCCCACCTACCAGGTGAACAGAGAACACTCCAGGAACCAATATAGGAGGATCTGGGAGTCCTGCATGATCCTATGGAGCAGAGAATCCCCTCCAGCTCACACAGGATTGAGCTATGAGTGAGAAGTACATTTGTATTGCATTAAGCTCCTGCAGTTTGGGGTTGTCTGTTACGACAATTAGCCACCAACTGAGAAGAGCTCATTACAGACAAGCAATATCAATGTCACATCAATGTTGGCTAATTTTATTTTTCTTAAGCAAAGTATATTTACACATAATCTTAACAACAGCCAGAATGTTAAAGAACTGGGAAGCACATCAGTGGTAAGTAACAAGGAAGCAGTTGGATCCCATCCAAAGCCAAGGAAAGATGGTACTTCCAAGTACTTCATCCATCGCCCACTCAGTCTCTGGCAAAAGACCAAATGTCTTTCTGTTGACACGGTTTTAGGTAAACACTGTGCAGGGATATATATAAATGGGTTTGGGTGGCCTTCCCTTTTATAAAAATGTCATAGCTATAATATCCATATAAACCAACGAGGAAGGACATATCTGCATAGCAAATCCATGCAAGTTCCTAAGAAAGAAAGGACCTGGGATCTTCAAGCTATCAAGGAGGGTCGGGGCGGGAATGTAGCAGATGCAGGGAAGGGGACACTGATGTGGGGTGGGGACAGATGGAATAGGTCATGCCAAGCCTTGAAGGTCAGTCTTAGGAGCTCAGAAGTTTTATCTGAATGTCAAGGAGAAACAATAGAAAGGTTTTAAACATGATTGATTTATGATTCCAAAATCCACATGGTGGCACCGGTATAGGGTAAATTGTGAGTGCTGTAGGAAAGGAAATTGTCCCATGCAAGGGGCTCTTGGACTGTGGGAGAGCAGCTGGAGAAGCCATCGGTTGGGGAATATTGTTATTTTTAGCAGTGGGAGATACTAAAGTGCTTTTAAGGAATTGAGGATGATCCCATAGAGAAAGAAGATCTGAAATGAGAGAGAAGGTAAGAAAAGACATGACACAGGAAGCACACTGAGGACCTGCACTTTGGTAAGAGAGAGGGAAAGTTAATTGCCTCAGAAAAGGAAAAAGAGAAGGTGTGTGCAGAATTCAGCGCTGAGGGTCTGGTGATGAGGAGTTGAGGGAAAGGGAAAGTCATGGACTAAGAGGGCAGGAGGTGAGGATGGGAAGATTGTTTGAGGGGAATAAAGGCACAAAGTAATCAAATAAGAAACCAGGAAACCTCGCTTGATCGGATAACTCCCCAAGCTGACACACAGAGTTTCTGTAATAGGTTCAGTGCCCCCCTTCCTTCCTTTACCATGTGGCACATCCAGGCTCCTGGTGTGGCCCCCAGCACCCATCTAAGTCTCTGCTGCCTGATCCACTCTGCCTGTTCCCGCAAGCTGGAGGTGCCTGAGGGATTGGGTCTCTCCCCACTCCAGTCCCCACCCCGCCAGGTCTCCTGCCCCGTCATGGGACAACTCTCAGGTGTACTATGAGAGCTTTCACTGGGGCTCGCTGGATCCCACAGCCTTACCGTCCTGGTCCCACTGCTTCCTTTGTCTCACAAGTAAAATGGCAGGATGGATGAGTATAAACAGATGAGTGTGTGACTCTTACACAGGAAGAGCAAAACACTAAAGTCTAAGTTTCTATTGGCTTCAAATTCACTGGAAAGAATTTCAGTTGCCAGCTGGTGTATAGGAGAGTATTCAGGGGTGGAAATGATTTATATAGTCTATAAAGTTCTGAGTTTGTTGAGGCATTATTTTAGAGTCCTTTTATGGAAAAGAAAGTCACCTTCAGAAAGTAATTTCACAAAATCACCGAATACTTGCAAAGACATGCTGAGAAACCCAGAACACATGTGAGGGATCTCATCTTCCTGCAGCTGTCAAGCTGAGAAATGGAGAATCATTTTTTGAACCATTTCTTGCATTCACAGCATGGAGTCCCAATGCCAGGAGAGAGGGGATCCAACTAAGCAGATCATAGCTAGAAGTCAGCAGTCAGAATGGCAGAACTTCACAGAAGTAGGGAGTGCTTGGCTCTAATTCATGAAAAAAAAATTGTGTTATACAACTATCTTCTATATATTAATTCTGTCCCACACTCTGAGACCACAGGAGCTTGTATACCCATTTTATAGATATGTAAGGTAGGAGGGCTTTCTCAAAATCCAGGCAGGTCTCACGGGAGCAGCTGGGGACAGAACAATCATCATATACTCACCATGGTAGATTGTCCATGAGTCCACTTTCCCAGCTAACCTGTGACCTTCCTGGGCAAGGACCATCTCCATCCATTTTCGCAGCCCAGGACCTAATCCAAAAAGCAGGAAGGCCTCACTAGGATCCCTGGGGAGGCTGTGATCATGTGGGGTGCCATTCCCCTCTTTGTCACATGGCCCTCCTGGATGCTCCATGGGAGAGCCCAAACCACCACACTCCAGGATATGACATCATATATGTTTAATTATGAACTATCCTGGCATGAACATCTTTGGATTTATTCTATTTGCCAAATTTGGGAAGCTTTCAGCCATTACTTCTTCAAACACTTTTTTTAGTCTCACTCTCTCTCCCCTCTTGGGACTCTGACAATACCAGTGTTAGGTCTTGTCTTCATGCTTCACGGGTCCCTGAGATAGTTTCTGTCTTATTTTTTTTTCTCCCCCAGTCTATTTTCTCTCTGCTTGGGTAAAGTCCTGGACTCTGTCAAGTTCATTGATCTTTTCTTTGTCATCTCCTTTCTTGTACTGAACCCATCCTGTAAGTTTGCTGTTTGTTGCTTGGTTGGTTTCTGGGTTTTGTTTATTTTCACACTTGTAATATAGTTCCATAATTTCCATACGATTTTGTTATATCATTTGTTTCTTTGTTGACAAAATGCTTTAATTTTTTTCAAGAGAATTCACAGTTACTTGCTGAAACACTTTGATGATGTCTGCTTTAAAATCCTTATCCGATGATCCCAATATCCGCTTCATCTCAGTTCTGCTGTCTGTTGACTGTCTTCTCTCATTCAAGCTGTGGTTTTCCTTGTTCTTGGTGTGACAAGGGATTTTCAATTGTGTTTTTTCAGCACAAAAAAGCTGTTGAGCTTTTTTTCTCATTATAAGAAAAATCCTAATCCTAGATGTATTGAATAGTAAATACGCAAATTTGATTTTTTATTTCCACTTGAAGAGTTATATTTCATTTGAAAGTTAATAAATAACAGTTTTGATTTTGATTTTTTCAGTATAAAAATGTTGCCCTGATGGCATATGAGATATAATGCTAATTGTTTGTAGGACAGTCAAATGTCAGTATTGAAACCTAATCTTTAGCTTCCATCTTGTAGATAGAAACAAATGTTCGCCAAGCGTATATTTTGTGTTGTGTTGCATTGTACACTGCAACTAATAAGCTATGAAATCAACATATATTAAGTGCATGCACTGTTTGTAAAAAGCACAAAATGAGAATTATAAACTACAATATAGTTTAGTATTTGCTAATTTTACTACAGTCTTTTGTTATGTATGTGTAGGGAAGTCATAAGGATGATAAATTCAACTGGAGTAAAATTTTAAACCATATATCTTATGATAAAGGGGATTTAAGTTAAGATGGTCAAAGTACTGATATATTCACTGTAAAGAGAATTACCCTAAGAGTTTTATTTTTCTGATATTAAAAGTTACTTAATAAACACCTGTTTCCATTAACTTGAACAACAACAAAAAAAAACTGTCCAGACCCTGGACATTTGGTCTTATGAGATTCTGGATCTCCTTTTATCTTCTGTTAGCAGGGAGTCCTCTGCTGAAGTATGGCGTAAGGACTGGGGCTGTGTAAGTCCGGCTTCCCTCTGGACCTTCTCCCTCTGCATGGGGATGGAGGAAATTCAGCTCCTTCCTTGCCCAGCTGACAACTTCCCTGAGAAAATGGGGAGCAGGTGAGAGTACAGCTCAGTTCCCCATGGGAGGCTGCTAACACTGGGAGAGGGGCCAGAATGCCAACCAGTCCCTCCTCTCACCACCTTGTTCTGGCTCATCACCTATGCTAAGTGGGAGGAGAGGGTCAGCTCCCTCTGGGAGACTAGCTATTGAATCCAGCTCAGGACCTGCTCCTAGATAACCATGGGCAAGTTCTTTAAAGTCCTTGTGTCTCGGTTTCCTTATCTGACAAATAGAAGAGAGTAATAGTATTTAATCCCTAGTTCTGTTATGAGGATTATATGGGTTAAGCATGGTCCACGGATCCTGGGAGCTTCTTAGAAATTCAGAATCTCAGGCTGCTCCCCAGACCTGGGGAATAATACTCTGCATTTTGATAAGATACCCAGAGGGTTGAAGTGCATAGTAAAGTCAGAATGCCCTGATCGAAAACATTTACAGCTGCAAGTGAAAAGCAATGATCTAGGTTAAAATATCCACAACTGCCATGACTTTTCTTTCTTTCTTTTTTTGGCCGTGCCATGTGGCTTGCAGGATCTTAGTTCCCGACCAGGGATTGAACTGGGGGCCGTGGCAGTGAAAGTTCAGAGTCCTAACCACTGGACCGCCAGGGAAGTCCCATGCCATACCTTTTCTGTAAACAGTACAAGGAAGCCCCAGCCTCAGACATTTCCCTTACCTAAAGAAACGTTTCAACTGAGGAAGTTGGGAAAGCTGCCTCCAATCTAGATGCCAGTGGGTATTACAGAGGTCGATGGGCCTCTGTCTCCTCACCCGTTCTTTCAAATGATGGCATTTTTATTAAAGGTGACATTTCTTCAAGAACACTTTCTGTGAGGTTTAACGTTTACTTTTTTTTTAACTTTATATCCAGTAATGAATGGAAAAAGTACTTGAACAAAATGAGTCAGAATTTGTCAGACCCTGGAGCATGGATTAATGTATGCATCACCATCACGGCCTTCATGGCAGACCTTCCGTGTACAGTTAGAACTGTATCACACGTGCCTCCCCAGTTCCTCCACGATCCTTGGATTCAAGAACTACTGTCAAACAGCATTCTTCCTGTCTCTTACACAAAGAAACCTGCTTCGAATTAAACTCTCTTTGAAAAAGTGTTTTGGATGATCATAGAAATGCTTTGTGACGTACACAGAGAAAAGACGGCACAGAGCACAAATAATTCTGTTCTTGCCTCTACCTAGTTGCTCTTTGCTGTTTTGCCTTGAAAATATGGCAGCCAAGTGATCCAGGTCAGGAAATTTCACACTAGATAACCCTTAGGATGCAATGCTCTTCACCCTCTCTTTCTTGCTCAAATGATTGAAACAGTGTCAGATAAAATTCAGAGCTCAGAGAGCAAGAGAGAAAAGCAGCTCCTCGGTGTTTGTGTGCTGAGGCTTTTGAATCTATTAGAACCACTCTGTAACCTCTGTTTGCTGCTGCATAGCACCAGGAAAGCTTCAGAAAGAAGATCTGAACAGCAGAACCCATAATAAAACCAACGCCTTAGCACAGGTCGAGGTGAGTGCGGGTGTACATGAAGCTTTCTCTTACAAGTAATGCGAGAGCCATGAAGGAGGGCATCAGGCACAAGGCTGGAACTAGAGCAACAAGAGGCCACTTGCACCATCTCCTCTTGTCGGCCCCTGCCCTATCTAACAAGTGGCCCTCTTGTCTGTGAGATTCTAGAAAGAACATCCTGACAACCTCTCCCAACAAACCCTCGGTAAGCTCTCGAATGCCTATGTCTCGGATTGGGTTTTTTTCCCCCGGGAACCAAAGTCTAATAATTCTGCTGCAATTGAGAGTAATTTCTTCGTGTCCCTTCTTTGTGGTGTCCAACCATATACTACCCGCAGTGTGGAGGTCTTTCACGTACATTGCATCTCAGCTTTCTACCAGAGGCAGAAAGTAGCACTTCTCTTAGTGTCCTGTTGGTTTCTGCAGGAAATAAGACCATGTGTACCATGTCTTGGGCCCTATCACCCACCTCTGCAACCTGCTCTGTCTTAGGACACAAATGCAATATTTTAGCTTTCAGGGCCTGATTTTCCATTTGTAAAATGCCATCTATACTGTCATATGTACCTCCCAGAACTGGTCTACCTTTTAAAACAAAAATAGAATAATGGACTTCAGGCTGTAGGGCAGCACATCCAAGGGTGTGACTGGATAAAGGCAGGGGCAGGGGGGAGTTCCTCAAGGAGGTGACTAAGGAATCCTATGTCATTAGGAAGAGGAAGAAGAAAAATGGAACACAGCAGGCTTGGGTGTGGCCCCTGCTGTCTTGCCTATGTGCAGTTGTAGGCTTTTCAGAAGGCTGTCCACTGAATATGCACCCCCTGCACCTGGGGAATGCATGTGCGGCATGATTGCCATCACTACTTCCAGTTGAAGGCCTGCTGTGCACACAGGCTGCAGTGGTCACTGCCCATTGTCTCACTTTGTTCTCACAGGAGCCGGGAGGCAAGTAGCACCAGCTCCACCTCTGAGAGTAAAGGACCAGCTAGCGGCCTCAGCCTCTGCCATCATGCAGCGCAGGGAACGAGACTCAAGGGGAGAAGGCAGGACCAGGCAGAGTGACCAGGAAGGTGAGAAAGCTTCCACTCCAGCTAGTCAGACACGCCACTGACCTTTGTGGGTTTCAAACCATGCTCTTCAGAGTGGGGAGACCTTCAACCTGTGAGTGGGGTAGTAAGGAGGACAAAGGCTCTGGATTCCCACCCCATCTTTCCATCTGAGCCACTTGGCCGCTATTTCACACACAGGACCTCTGCATGAGTTTTCACCTAAAACGAAGTTTCATTAGTTTAAAAAAAAAAAAAAAAGTGCAAAGCGCCTGGCCTGCAGGATAAAATTCAACATCCCAGCATAGCATGCTGGGTGTCCATGACCTGGCACTTCCTCTCCAGCTGCCCCTCTCGGGCACCGAAAATTGTCCGTGCCCCTGCCTCTGCACCTCCCGGTGTGCCTGCCCTCTCTCCCTGGCAGGGTGATCTCCCACTGCGAGGCTCTCTCTCTTGCCAGGATTAGGTCCTGCCTTCCTCTCCTCTGCCATCCTGGCTTTGTGGCTTCCTCACCACAGTCACCCTGGCTTTGCAGGCTCCACCGTGCAAAGGGCTCTTTGCTGTCCAGAGTGCATGCCCTCTGTATTCCTGCTCCCAGGGTGGCCCAGGCTCTGGAATAAAGTGACGGCCAATGATAGGCAATCAGGCGTGGATGTGTAGAGCTAAGTGGGGAGGGGTAGAGGGGCTCCCAGGAGAGCGGGTGGGCCTTCTGTTCAGGAAACAGGAGAAATGGCCAAAACTGGCTGTTCATGACCAGGACTTAGAAAAGAGGGTGCTTACACTCTCCTCAGGCTTGGGGGGACTTGCTGGTTTGATCTTGCCTAGTTTTTAATGTTACTTCTGAACATAGTTGGTTTATCCTGAGGGAGGAACTGAAATCATGGGAGAAACATTTTATCCGTCATGGTTTAAGAAACATGATACATTAAAATGCCTTCGCAATATTTCAATCTTTTGTTTAAAAGACCGGTATCCAGATAACAAAAAGTATTGTAAAAGAGAGGTATCGGCTGGTGTCAGAAGCCAAATATTGAATAAAGGTTAAGAGTTATAAAATAAACATTGATAAAAGCCTCTGCTGAGTCTGCAAATGTCACACTTTCAAAAGATCACCTGAAAGACTCCAAAAAATGGAAAATGTGACCTTCAGTTGCCTCCAAGGGGAACAAGGGGGTCGGGGACAAATTAAGACTCACCGGTCTGATGGGTCTGATTACCCAGGATGCATGGGAAGGGCAAGCAACATGTGAGTCCACAAGAGATGCAGGGCCCTGAACACAGCACCAGGCAGATGCCCTGGAGTCAGGACACTCCCCCACCTCACAAGTGAGGAAAGGAGACCAGAGAGATGAAGCACCCAAGCTCCCTCCTCCAGAGAAGGACACAGTCTTGAGCAGCAGATACCAAAGGGAACCAAGTCACCCCGTGTGCTGACAGTCAGGGAGAAAGACCCCCGACCTCCTAACAGCCTTCTTTCTGTAACAAGTGCCCCTGGAAGCTAATCAAGAAGAAAAGTCATACACTTAGTTTCATGTGAAAAAACAGAAGCAACAACTCATACAAACCTTTGTCCACATGAGATGGAAAGGGAAAAAGTGTATAGAAATGCCTGGGAGAAGAGAAGTTATAGAATATAAGGTGTTTCTTCATTTGTCTGTTTATTCATCCAATACTTATGGGTCACCTACTATGTGCCAGGCACTGGCACAAGTATCAAAGACACAATACTGATCAAAACCCCACCTAGTCTGTGCCCTCCTGGAGCTGACAAGCCATGGGGGGAAACATAAATGCATCAAGTAATTTATGCAAAAAAAAAAGTGAAGTTGCAAAGAAGACAAGTGCCAGGAACAGGAGGAATATTCTTCCTTAATTACCTGTAGTTGGGTCTACAGGGTGACCTCAAGTGGGAGGTGGCAGAAGATGCACCAACAACCAACATGGCGGCCGGCAGTTCCAGCTAAGCCACGGGGCCGTGGTGGGGAGCACGGGTGTTCCCACAGATCACCTGGGGAGAGTGAAAACAAGGCCACCCCGGCACCACCCTCAAGGGACCCTGACGTAGTTGGTGTGGGTGAGACTAGGGCTCCCCAGACGATTTCAACACGCAGTCAAGTTTGGGAAGCACTGCGCTAGCTGGAAGGAGGGCCTGAACCCCTGTGTGTGTGGAGGAGAGGGTGTGCAGGGCCTCCAGGAGCGAGCACAGAAGACTGCCTATCCTCTCACTTGGGACAGGGAGAGAGCACATGATCAGAGAAGCATTTTCCAAAAATCGGAAGAGTCTTCTGGAGTCTAGACTGCAGGGGGTAGACTACAGCCAGAGTCCTCATGAGTTTTCAGTCCCATAAACATCAGGGGCAGCCAAGGATTTCCAGCTAAGATGGGGGCAGAGACACACCCCCAAGGGAGGGGCACCCACCAGCTTTCTGCCCATTTCCGTTTCTGGCTCCAGATCTGGTGCATCCAGAAAATCTTGGGATTCTTTAGTGGGTGTTTGTTTTGCCAAGGAGGGTGGCCTGATTAGGGAGGTCTTAGGGGTGTGGACAAATGGAAATGCTATAATAAGTCTGGCAGGCAGTTGAAACCACCTTATGGCAGGAGCATCTATAGGGCCCTCCAGGCAGCCACTGTCTTTTGTCATCCTTTCCTCTCACTGGCCTATTCTAACTGCTCCTTACTTGTCCTCTGGGCCCTTCACACACACACACATACACACACACACACACACACACACACACACACACACACACACACACACTGAAGTCTATCACCAGGTAGCCACACTGTGGGCTCCTCCTAGAATATCTGTTTTTTCTCCTCACTGCTTAGAAATGTCTGCTCCATCCACGCTGTCAAAGAGAAAGATCCTGCCCCCTGATCTGCAGGACATTCTGCAAAAAAAGCCCGGCTGCTGAGCTTGGGAGAGGCTGGCTACCACCCTGCCATTCTAAACCCTCCTCCTCAACTTCCATTTATCCACAGTCATCTCAGCCGCTCTCTCTGCTCTCAAACTGCCTGCCGGCATCCTCTGATCTCTGCCACTGCCCACCAGTCTGCTATCTTTCCCCCCTTTCCTGTTCATCTCTCCCCATGGCATCACTCACTTCTGGATGTCTGCACACAATGTCTTGGCTTTTATTGTTGTTCCCTCCAAGGAGTATGGGGATTTCCTGCATGACCAGCCTGTATCCTGTTTTGTGTTATCTCTGGCTCTTCAGTTGTTTCCGGATTGGCTTCCTACTTTCTCTGGGGCCAAATACCTTTCTTTTTTTCTCCCTTTATTTAGAAGTTTCTGGCTTCTGAACCCTTGGGTTTGCTAGAAAGCTGACTTCCAGACGGCTGGGGGGATGATAATAATATCTCAAATGTATCTGGTTTCTTTCTCTTAGAGGTTTGCATGCATTCCATATGTGTGATCTCATTAGCCTCCCAGCATCTCTGCAAACCAGGGAAATGACAGGTGTTTACAGGGAGGGCACCAGCCTTAAGTAATATCTGCTCAATAGGGTGAGTCACAAGGACTTAAATAGAAACTGCTTGAGTTGCACTTCAGTTCTTTTTCCACTCAGTTGATTGGCAAAGAGTTATAGCTGTTTTTTTGTTTTGTTTTGTTTTGTTTTTAACCAACAAATGGATGTTTACACTACCCAGATAAGCATGTTCCTAAATCTCTGGTGGTTCAGCCACTGGGACCAGATGAAATCAGCATTCTTTTGCCTGGTATAGTGGGCTCCCCACATAATAGCTGCTTTGTGCATGACAGGCCAGCCCATTTTTCTTGGCCTTTCACCCTCCCTTGAATCATGTGTAATTTTCAGGGCTTGTTGATGCATCTAGATGTGCTGCCCCTGGCTTGGGAGTGTGGCAAACTTGAGCTTCAATGCTAAGTTGACCTTTCTCTTCCAGATTTATTCTCCTTTGCTCCCTCTATCTATCTCTGTACATGATCCCCAGAAAGTCACAATCATTTTATTTGATTATAATTCTTTCTTTCCATTGTTCTAGTTATTAAGCCAAGAGGAGAGAATACACCTTTTAATCTGTATTTCCAACTTGAGTAGTGTTCAGCTACAGCTGTATAACAAAGTACTAACATCCTTAAAGCCACCATGATTTCTGAGGCAGGAATTTGAAAAAAGAAGGTCTCTTATGGGGCCAGAGTCAGATGTCATCCAGTGGACTGGCCATTCATGAAGTCTCATTCACATGGCTGGCAGGTGATGTTGGCTGTTGGGTGACAGCTGAGCTGGGCTGTCAACTAAATTGTGTACTCATGACATCTTTGGCATGGTGGTCTTGGCATAATCATACTTCTTACATGGAGCCTGGCTTCCTGTAGAGCTAGGGTCCCCGAAGAACCAGGCAGAAGTCATGGCTTTGATGGTCTCACCATGGAAGTCAAACAGCATCAATTCTACCACATTCTATTGGTCACAAGTGAGTCATGAGGGTAGCCCAGATCAAGGGCGGGAATTAGACTCAACCTCTGGACAGGAGAAGTGTCAAGTTCACCTTGCAGAAGAGCACATGGAATGGGAGATATTGTTGCAGCCTTCTTTAGTAATACAACCTATAACAAGTGGCATGGAACTTTTGCTAGGAACTACTACATAGATAATATTGAATGACCATAAATGAAGCTGATCTCTACTGCTGGCACTCAAAATGACTTAAAACCATGGTCACAGCAGTCCCAGAAGGTGCTTGGGCAATATTTCTCAGTGTTGCTCCTTGAACCTCCATCAGTAACCCCAAGATGCTTGTTAAAAAGGGAGATTTCAGGGCTTCCCTGGTAGTGCAGTGGTTGAGAGTCCACCTGCTGATGCAGGGGACGAGGGTTCGTGCCCCGGTCTGGGAAGATCCCACATGCCACATAGTGGCTGGGCCCGTGAGCCATGGCCGCTGAGCCTGTGCGTCCGGAGCCTGTGTTCTGCAACGGGAGAGGCCACAGTGGTGAGAGGCCCACGTACCGCAAAAAAAGAAAAAAAAAAAGAAGAGAGATTTCAGGGGCCCTATTCAAATGGAATCTCTGAGGGTAACATCAAATATGTGTATTTTAAGCAAGCCTCCACCCCAGGACAATGCTAAAAAGCTGTACAAGAAAGTTGGAGAAAAAGATCTTAAGGGGTTCTATTAGTTACTGTGCATAAAACGTTCCACCAGAACTCAGTGATTAAAAAACAAACAACCATTTATTACCTCACTGTGCCTGTGGGTCAGGACTTAGGGTGTGGTGTTGTGGTGTCTCTGACTCAGGGTCTCACACAGGCTGCAGTCAGAGTGTTGGCTGGGCTGTAGTCACCACAAGGCTTGCTTTGGGAAGGGTCAGCTTCTGAGATCATGCATGTGGCTGCTGGCAGGTCCACAAGCAAGTTGTGAAGAGTGAGAGAGAGAACAAGATGTAAGTCACTGTCTTTTACACCTAATCTCAGAAGTTTCATCCCAACACTTTTGCCGTATTCTATTTGTTAGAAGCAAGCCACCAGTCCCGTCCACACTCAAGGGGACGGGATTACACAGGAGTGTGAATAGCAGACAGTGAGTGTCACTGGGCCAACCTACAGGCTACCTGTCACAGGTTGCAGAAGTGGGGATTGAGTGCAGACCATCAAGATGTTGTTTGTAGGAGACTAGAGGGATGAGCAAAGGAGGGCATGACCGAGGGCACACTTGATGAGTTCTGATAACAAAGCACTGAGGATCATAGAAACTGCCCCATCCAGAGCATTCCCACAGCCTCAAGTTACAAGGAAGTCTTGACTGTGACTTTGAGAAGAAATAAGGACTTCAATAGGCAGAGAGGAGAGAGAAGAAAAAAGAGCAGTCTCATTCATCTTATTATGACTACTTTCCAGATCATAGGTGGGAAGTTTATTAAAATGGAAACATTTCATTGAATTGTTAGAAATGTGACCCAGTAGTTCCTTTGCCAGGAGGAGGCCATTGTATACTAAAATTTGTAGTCCAAGTACCCCATTCTACAATAGATCCCATGAGAAATTTACTATTATAGGGTAGGATAGTAAAGCGAAGCCAATCTCAAATTTAGCCCAACCTCCTAACCTAGCACCATGAACAACAAATGGTTTCAGAAAGAGAGACGAGAGTCAGAGAGAGAGACAGAGAGAGTGCAAAGAGAAATGGCTGTTTCCAACCTGCCCAGCTTGAATTTTTGGAGTTCAATGCAACTCTCAACGTTTTCTCAATATTGTTCTCAACATCGTTAAAATACTATTATAATCCCCAACTGGAAAGAAACAGCTCAACATGCCATTTTTTCAAACTTTCTACAGAAGAGGATGGAAAAAACCAAAGGGAAGAGCAGAGGGAAAGAAAAATGCATGCCAAAATAGCCAAAACAATCTAATCTGGAAGAAAAGATCATCTGAGGACAGGTTTTGTCATGAATATTCTGGACCACATTTAACACATTCAGTTCTCAACGAGGATTCAGAGAACACCCACCTTGCCAGGAACATGCCAACCATCGTGGGGAATAAGAATTATACAACATGGACCTGTGCTCATAATGTTAAAACTCTACTTCACCTGCCCTGCCCCACAGAGTCCTCAGCGAGAGCAGAGCCTGGCTGCTGACTGCTGCTCACTTCCTTCTCAAGCTCATCCAAGAGAAGAAACTGCTCTGTGACTGTCCCCATGCAGAGAGAGGAACCGGAAGCCAGGGATCCTATAGGTGCTTCACACACGAACCCTTCTCAAGCTTTGGGCCCCTTGGTCCTCCATCCTATACACTTTGACCTCAGAAAGAACCAATGAGGAAATGTAAGGCAGGACATGGACCTCACCGACCTTCCTCAACTTACTAATCATTAAGAATGACCAACTTTCATCAGGGGAAAAGTAGACCCCTTTCCTCAATCTGCAGCCTCCACAAAGCTCCCACCTTTCTGGAAGATCTATCATAGATTGCAAGCTTCTCAAGCATTCTCAATCAATATTCAATATTAGGATCATTCAGACTCCCAAGTGAGTTTTTAGGATGTGCCTTCCTCCCTGCAGATGGACCATCCAGAATGGACAGAGCTGCCCACCACTTTCCCTCGTGGCCTGAGATACCCCAGGTCAGGAGCAACCTCTGCAGCATACATCAGAGGAGCAGAGAACTGCTGGGTAGCCCCAGCTTCCTCCAAGGAACAGGCACGGTCCTGGCTCCTCGCCCCTCTGCTGCCTTCCTCTGCCCTCTGAATCCAGGCCACCTACTTTCATAAGAGCCTGGAGGGATCTTTCCATGTCTTTGCCTATGCAGTGATAAATTATACTCAATTTCCATTTGTTCTTTTCACCACAGTACTTGACTTTCTCCAAATAAGAAACCTAAGGTCACTTCAGTTTAAAGCTGATGAAAAATTAGTTCCAAACACAAGTCGTCCTTTACCCAACAAGCCACAACCAAGGTGTTGTTCAGGAATAAAAGTTCCCTCCTTGGTGAGAATGGGTCAGTTAAGATGTGTTGCTTGGCTCATGGATGGTGTCAATTTATGCCAGGGGTGCATTCTGTTGGTTAGAATGAGCATTGTTTCAGAAGACAGCAAACTGCATGTGGTTTCTAGCGCCCAGTGATGGAGGGAACGCCTGTTTCTCTTCAACTCCGCATTCCCAGCACACACCTGCTTCAGGCAGAACTGCCATCGCCTCAGTGTTTGTCCCCATGAGGCAAGAATTAAGGAAACGGAACAGTTTTCTGCACATCTTAGGGACCCGCCCCACATTCTGTTTCATCTCCAGTGTAGAATGGAGACATCTTAAAGTGCCTCCACCACTCCAAAGACAAGTAAAAGGAAGAAACATGAACTGGGAGTAAAAGACTCTGTAAGCTGGAGTAAAAATGTCTGTGGATACATTGTCATTTGTGTTACTTTGAGGACCAAATGAGGTGATTGGGTAAACTTGCCAGGGAATGATAAAGCACCACACAAACAAAAGCTGATGTGGAAACACCACCTGGATTTTGGAAGAGCTGGGCTTGGTCCTAGTTCTGTACCATCATGTGATCTTGGCCAAGTTCAGTACAGTCTCCAGGGCCCCAGTTTTCTCAGCATGTGGTTCTCCTGGCTGTATGATGCTCACCACGCTGGTCTCGCTTGAGTGGGCTCTTAACACATCTCGGCTTTGGCCCTTGGCTCTGGACCGCCCTCTGTTTTCCAGCTACAGATTTCATAGAACACGTGGTGCCCATCAGAGGCCCTCTCCAGGTGCTGGCACTGACAAAGAGATTCAGCTCCAGGCCCCAGTGTCCTTGACCATCTTCACAAGGTCACAAAAGGAAGCAACATCAAAGAAAGGGTCCATTTAAAGAGCTGTTGCTGCTGACTGGAATGGGTCCTTTGGGATAGAAGCAGACTTTGAAAGCAGGGTCCTCCCCTGACCAGGCTCCCTGTTAATGCATGTTTCACTCATGCATTAACTTGAGTTACCCTCTTAACCTGCTAGATCTCTTGCCTTTACAACTAATATTTTGCTCTCTTGGGCAGTTGCCAAAGCACATGGCTCCCTGCCAGGTGTGATCACAGACAGTCCATTTATTTCAGTGAGAGACAGAGGTAAAACATCCCCTCCCACTAGATTTCAACCACTGGCACCTAAAGAATGAAGACCTCTCAGTCCAGTGGGGTCCAGTGGGGTCCAGTTGGGTCCAGTGGGGCATCTTGGCCAAAAGAGCAGCTGGAGCCAGGTCATTCCCAGAGCAGGCTATGGACCTGGGAGGGCCAGCAGGGAATGGCTCCATGATATGGAAGCTGGCAAAATCACAATTCAGGTTTGTGGGCCCTAAAACCCTGACTATGATGAGTTGGTGACGTGACCTTGAATCTGGGGTTTGGAAGATGACATTCCTGCGATGCCTCACAGAGATATGCCTCCTTGTGTTAGCATCACTCGCCCTCTCTGTCTCCTTCCCTCTCTTCAAATGCTGCCTGTTTCTTGTATGCTCAGGGCATCAGGGTTCCCCACAATGTGGACAGTCCCTGGAACAAAAGATCAATGGGCATCTGAATTTAGAGTTGAAACAGCCCAGTGGCAGGGAGATGAGGTGGGGGTGTGTGATGCGGCAGCTAACGCAGAGCTAAGCAGGGAGGATAAGCCCTCCCCACCCCCCGGAGGGTGTGGGGCTGCCGAGTTCACACGTGACCCAGTGCTTCTCCTGGGGGACCAGGTGACAAGGAGGAAAGTGCACCGAGCAACAGGTAGAGGCAGAGGATGGTTGCATTTCCTTGGATTTCTCAAGGTCTCACCCATAAGCCTTTCCCTGGGAATGATCTATGCTGCATTTCTGTGTGTAAAATAAATTCTTAAATTGGAGGAGCTCTCCATCACCAGCCACAGGTATGTCTCATAACAGCTTCCCCTGGCCATGGAGAAGATCCTGCAGGTAGTAATGCCCAAACCCACTCAGCTCACAATGCAAGCAAGCATATGACTTGTTCCTTCCCATGTAAGACACCACAGTGCAGTGAGTAGAGTTTCCTGTGCTATACAGTATGCTCCCCTCAGTTGACTATTTTATACATAGTATCAATAGTGTTTTTGTGTCAATCCCAATTCCTCCCACCAAAAGGGAGGGGATGTATGTATATGTATAGCTGATTCATTTTGCTGTGCAGTAGAAGCTAACACAACATTATAAAGCAACTAGAAATTAATTTTTTAAAAAAAGAATATAACTTGCTCATTCAGATTTTACAGAAAAATTCCAGTCATTTTCCCCTGTTGTCACACCCTTTTTAGAAATGTTTCTCTGTACTTGGCCACTAGTACAGAAGGTGAGCTTCAGTCTCAGACAAGAAGATGCTATGAGTACCAAAGTCTTTTTATATTTGGACAGTAATAAACAAACAAACACAAATAAGTAAATAAATAAAGTAACCAGTACTATAAGTTACAATAAGAGCAAATTGCATCTCAGTCAGCACGAGTGCAAGCGTTTGCGGTCAATGACCCGAGTTGTTAGTAAAACAGAAACATTTTTTACCAGCACATGCTCAGGCCAGCTCAGTCCACTCACTTGTTTTGAGGAAAATTTGGTCAGAGCGCAAACCCCTGGGCTCTGTGGGTGCTGCTTCACTAGAAACGTGCCTTGGCTTGAAACCAAGGAAGAGATTTGGGCAAAACCTTCTGTTGAATGAATGTGCTTGTCAAAGCTCTACAAAGCATGAGAGAGGAAAAATATGTCCTTTCTTGGGGCCTAACTTCCCTGCTCTTCTCCAAAGCCCCAGTGTTCCCTTTCTGATCGCCAGCAAACTACCCCCATAGCCTCAGGCACTTCTTTCTTCTGTGAACTTTCTCTCCTCTTCCCTTTCTTAAATTGGCTGTTCCCTGAAAGCACCACTCCCCCTGCACCCACTTCCAGTTGTAGCTGTGAATGTTTTCCCTCCTGACCATGGGCTGGGAGGTAGAGCTGGTGTTTCTCAAGCAGGTGCTTTGGCTCTACTTCCAGATGAGTAGTTAGCCTTTAGCCTCTTGGGAAAGCCTTTGATTCACACCCCATTCATCTCCACAACCCTCCCCCCATTTTATGGCATCAGACACCCCTCCTTATAGTATAATCTAAACAAGGCCACCTAAGGGCCTTGGTTGGTGGTGGGAGGATAAGGAAAGGGATAAGAGAAGGATGAGGTCAGTGACTAGCGCTTTCTGTGCCTGGCTCAGGTCATGAGGCCATTTCTCCCTCCCCGGGTAAAGCCTCCAGAGCTCCCACACGCTGAGAAAACCCTCAGAAAGATTTGATTTCACTGCCAACCAAATAAAGACAATGAAAGCAAGGTGTGGAACCAGTGATACCACACACACAAAAGGCTCCATCCAGGGATGAGCCTGCACGCACATAGGTGAAACACACATCTCATCTGGTGTGTCACCTCTGGTAGGTAGGTAATGGTTGTCCAGTGTCCTGTGCTGAGGATTCAAGGACACCATGGCCTTCAGAGGGTTCAGGCAGTGAGACTGTCCTCTGGTAAGATAGGACGATGGGGACATATGGGCTTGTGGTTGCTCTTCCTGGTTTAGAGACACGTAAAAGATGTTCCAGACTGATGGTGTATCCCGCCCACTCCCCGCAGTCCCCTCCTGCCCGAATCCATGTCAGTGCGCATTCCCTTCTTTTCCACTCCCACCCCATCTGACTCCAGGCTCCCCACGCTCCAAAATGTGCCTACTGGTGGGATCAATAACTATTCTGCATTATGACTTCAGCTATTTATAGTAGAGTGGCTGGCTGTATGGAATGATGATGACAAAGCTACTCGCCATTGCCCTTAACCCATGTCTGTTTAGGGAGAGGACACGACTCCTTCACTTGTTCCCAGTCAGTCTGGCCAACATGATTCCAGAACCAAGACAAAGGTACGGCAGGATGGCGACGGGAATCCCAGACACATAAGAAGCACATCCAGGACAACCTGTGAGTCTAGCCCCCACTCCACCACAGGGCCAATAATGCTGCTGCCCTGGCCACCTCCTGTTTCCAAAACAGAAAGCTGGACAGGGGCTCCTCATTTCCCATGGGACAAATCACCATGCTGCGGTCTGTCATGCTCTGACCTCCAATCGCCTTTTGTGTGCACTGCCACAAGACCAAACTGTCTGAAATGACACTTTCCCTTGGCCTGTCTGTGCCCTTGATGTACACCTCCATGGCTTTGCACAGAATTCGTCTTTCCACTCTCCCTCTTAACCATCCTCTCTTCTCCTGTCTGAGAAATGCAGACCTTCCTCTTGACTCCTACTGCCCCTGTTTATGTGTCTCCATGTAGGGGACTTATTTTATCTCTTTACACATCTGTGCCCCATTGGCCTGTGATGGCAGGGTCTATGGAATTTTCCCTCTCCATATGACCAGAGTGCTTGATATCTAGTAGGTAGCCAATGGTTAAGTAATTGGACAAGATACTGAATGCATCAATAAATCAGTCTTTTCAGTTGTGGAAGAAACAGGTCCAAAATTAGGCCATGTTCTGGTATTAACTTCCTGTGAGGTTTCTCCCCCAGGTGCACGCACTGTGGAAGGGAACAGCTCTGGGATGACCGACAGGTCTTTATTGGTACTTTCTAGGGGACAGTACAGACATAATGGTGGATGAAAACAGACCTGGTCGGGGGGTCATGGCGATTACCACCTAGGGGGAAAGGCTAGCATTAATAACAAACTTTAGATCGAGGAGTAGAAAAAGTGCCAGAAGAAAGGAGGTAATAGCATATAGCAGAGGACAGGCAGTGAGAAGGAGAGAAGTTAAATTAGAGAGAGATTTACTAGGATGAAGAGAGAAGGAAAAGGAGATAATAAGGACAGTGTCTAGGTTTCTATTTGCATACTTGCTGGGCATGGACATCACTCACAGCAGTACAGAAGGTACAAGAGTAATAGGTTTAAGGGGACAGATTATAATTTAGCCTTTATGCATATTGAATTAAAGGAGTCCTCCAGATAACTGTGTGGTGATTCCAAGTCAGCCCTTAGCTTTATGAATCTGAAACTCTGAGGATTAGTCAGACATAGTGACATTGAGGTGTGTATACTTTGTAAATAAACACTAATTGAAGCCAAGAGAGCATAGAAATATCTGAAAGTAACAAAAAACCTCAACTTAGAGTGATGTTGACAATAAAAGTATCTATTACCTCACATTACAAGGAGGGTGATGGCAAAACAGTTACAGAGTTGGTTAATCTCACCATGGCATAAATAACACATCTTTCTATATTTCTGTTCTGCAGTCTCAACACTTCGACTGGATTTGCAGGAGGCAAAGGAGGCAGGGTGGCCAGAGTAGAACAGCCTTCAGATATCAGGTCAACTTGTCCTGGTATCTCTTATTAAGAGTGAGAAAAAGAGCTCTCAAAACATACCCAGCAGAAGGATAGTCACATCTCATTGGATAAAATCAGATCCCATGCAAAGAGAAGGGAATTACTGTGACTGGTTTGATTGAATTGGAACTGACTGCCAAGTCACTTGAGGGGGTAGGTCAATTTGGAGCCCCAGCAAAAAAGAAGAATGAGGAAATGGATGTTAAGGGAAAAGTGTTTGCTTCATCTAAGGAGAATATGCAGAGTGAGTAAAAAAGGACTTGAGAAATACACATGCTTAATGGTTGGAGGATGAACTTGCAAAGGGATTAAGGTACAGCTGAAGAGCAGGAGGAAAGCCAGGAGAAGGTTTTTACTGAACCTGAGGGTGGAACAGGTCTCATGAAGTAGGTCGTGCTCATTTGCAGAATGCAGCTGAAGGGTCAGACAACAACATGGAGATCATGAGTTACCTGAGCCAGAGATGTTTTAATGACATGGTAAGGGCAGAAGCTGGATTAGAAAGGCTGAGAAGTGATTGGGAGGTGAGAAGTGGAGACATAAAATATAGGCAAGTCTTGTGAGAAATTTCTATAAATGCAAAGTGAAATGATAGACAGTAGATGTAGAGTTTTATATTTTTGCTTATGTTTTTGTTCTGTAACAGAAACTTGAGGCTGTTTTATATTTTACTGCAAGAATGCATCTGATAGGGTGAACAGAAAAGAGATCCAAAGCATCTGTGGATATTTGGTGGAATGGAGCTGTGATTTGCTTTAGATAGGGAGAGGGCAGCTCTTCACTGGATAGCTCGGGAAGAAGGGCAGGTTGTGAAGTTTATATAGTAATGTGTGTTGGATGTTTAGGGGATGGAAGATTTACTGTCTGGTGGCTTCTATTTTTCTCTGTAAAGGGGAATATGAGGTAATCAGCTGAGACCGAACACTGTTGGGTTCTTTGCTAGGGCTCCCAATAAATGCCATCCACGTTTCCCACCATGAGTTCTGAGTCATCGAGAAATAAGACAGAGGTATAAGCATATGGAAGCCAAAACATCACATGTATTACTGATACAGCCGACCTTGAGAATGTGGTGTATATCTGCAGTCAAGTGGGCTCACTGATTCTCAACCCAAGAATTGTTGACTTAAGGAGACAGTGCAGTGCTGGCCAGAGCAAACACACGCCAAGATAGTCATCACAGACAACAAGACCTCTAGTCATCAGAATGGACAAACCACCTCAGTAAATGACAGAAACAGAAAAAGTTTGACCCCCAACAAACTCTGAAATGATTAATTTAATTAATTTATTAATTAAATTATCTCCAAGACCACCCTGTACCCAAGACAGAACACTTATTCTTGGATCTGTTATTCTTTCACCAATTATGTACACTTCCATCATTCAGTATAGTTCAGCAGGAGTCCTCAATAAGAGTAAATGGAAAAATTAAATGCCCTGAATAATTTGAAAAAAATCTAGGGATGTCTCAAATCTAAGGAAACATTTTCTCCCGTTGCCAAGTCCCCAGAGAGAAATTAAATTCTCTGGTAACTTCAAATCCAAAGACGAAAGGAAGTAAAGGCCAAAATCAAATGATCTTGCCCTTGAATGTTAAAAGTTTAAAGAAGTGAAAGGCCCTCTTGGTTCTTACTCTGCTTGGTATCAGCATCACGGCCTCTGGATACCTGGGTGGCATTCATGTTTCTATAACCTGGGCTGTCTTTCATGGGAAATGGGTAGAACCTTCAAGACCTCAGAATTTGAATTCCCCCCATGCCACACCTGTGATGTGGCTCCCTTGTTAAAGAGGACAAGTGTATGAGATGCATGAGATGACCAAGAGCCTCACACAGCCCACATTTAGTAATCCAGCCAATTTCCAGCCCCTAGAACAATAATCTGGGCAAAAAATAATAATAGCTGACTTGTTATTACCAAGAGACGTGAGTCACCCAGATAAAGCTTGGTTCTCTCCTTACCAGGAAGCCAGTCAATTGATACCAGCTGCCTCTAACATATATTCTGTGAACTTCGATCTAACTGAGAGAAAGCTCTCAGCAATTTCGGCACAGTGCATTTATCCTATCTGGGAGAAAAATTCACCTGTGTGAAATTAGTAGCGAGCCTTCAAGATGCCCCTGTGATCTTTACTATGTATGTTAATAGTTCCTTCCCATGATGAATCAGGGCTGACCTATGTGACCAATAGAATATTTGTAGAAGTGATAGTATGTGACAGTGACGGTGAGTGACTTCTTAGTCTAGATTAAGGCAACTTCTTCTTGACCTCTTGGACTATTTGCTCTGGGGAAGCTAGATGTTGTATCTATTAAAATAGCTGAAATCCAAAAAACTGAATCTATGACATGCTGACGAGGATGAGCAGCAGAAACTTTTTTCCATTGCTGGTGGAAGATAACCTCAGAAACATGGTATTGCTGGGTACAATTTATTTTTTATTGAGATATCATTTACATGGAGTAAGATGCACAAAACTTAAGAGTACAGTTCCATAAAGTTTGACAACTGTATACACCTTTGTAAGCACCACCCGGCTCAAGTTATAGAACATTTCCATCTCCCCAGAAAGTTGTCTTATGGCTCTGCCCAGTCAACACTCACCCTGTTCCTCCACCAGCAGTAACCATCACTCTGAGCTGTCTATCAATTTGTTCGCCTGTTCTTAACCTTCACACAATGGACTCATACAGGGCGTGCTGTTTAGTGTTTGACCTCTTTCATTTAGATGTTTATCCATGTGGCTGTTGCACGTATCAGGACCTTATTCTTTTTTCTTCTTAATTTTGCTTTTTATTCCATTTAGTGAATTGGTTTATCCATTCTCGTGTTATTGGATGAGTTGTTTCCAGTTTTTAATTACAATGAATAAAGCTTCTATGAGCTTTGTTGAACAAGTTTTCATGAAAATATATATTCTTTTCTCTTAAGAATACACCTTGGAGTCAATTGCTGGTTCCCAGGATATTCATGAGCTTACTTTAATGGAAACTGCCAAAGAGTTTTCCAAAGTGGATCTGGTATTGTCAGACTCCCCGTGTGATATCCATTTTTTTCCCACCCTCACCAGCACTTGGTACTGAAGCCTGTTTTATTTCAGCCACACTGGCAGGCATGTAACGGGACCCACTGGGGCTTCATTTGTATTTCTCTGATGAGTAGCAATGATGAGCACCTGTTCATATGTTTATTGTCCGTCTGGATCTCCTCCTGAATGAATGACTAAGTCTAAGTCTTTTGCCCATTTTATAATTGGATTTTTGTCTTTCATGTATTGAATCGTAGAAGTACCTTGCCTGTTCTGGGTATGATCCTTTATGAAATACATGGCAGTGTGGATTGAACCTCCAGGAAGACTCCTTGGAGGAAGCAGCTCCTAGGTGGGGGTGGGTGGGCTTTATCTCACTCCACAGGCATGTGGGTGGGACTAAAACAGAGAGGAGAAAAGGACAAAACCCCTCTCTTGTCCCACCTGCCCCCGTTTTCATCTGCTGTATCCCTGATCATCCTGGCACAGGCCCAGTGTGGGGACAGGCTATCTGTGGGGAGCATATGTGAAGCTGGGATTTCTGCATTCTCCCAGACGGCTGGCCTCACCCCTTGGCCTGGCTGCAAGTGGAGTCAAAACAGGTTTATTCCTCCGAAGCAGTGTCTTAGCCATTGCCCAAAGCGGATGGACAGTTACGCATCTTTATGGATCATATTGATCATTAATGACACTTGGTGGGAAAGCTGGCAGGTCCTTCAGAAGAGCTACAGAGAAATGGCTCGTGTCCTGGCTCCTTCTAGGAGTACTCAATCCCAGGAATAGGAGTGGGGGAGCCCAGCCTTTGTCAGACGTAGCCTTTGAGTATCTTCTGAGCGTCAGCACAGTGAAGAGTGGGGGCGAGCAGCATTGTGGGGAGGCAGGCCCAGCCTCAAACATCAGTTCCCCAGGTCACCATCCACGGGGCTGCGACCATCTACATTCTCCAAGCCCTTGTTTTCTCCCCTATGCAACAGGAAGAGAAGCATTAACAATGCCTAGTATGAAAGTCGTTGTGCCAATTCCATGAAATTAACAAGGTCATATGTGTGCAAGTTGCCTTGACATAGAGACACGAGGAGCATCCTGCTCCCTCTCCTTGTTCACGCACGCGTGGCCTCTGCCTCCCTCAGATCTCAGTGGGGTTCTCATCTGAGCTGAGACTGTGTGAGTGAAGGTGGTGCCAGCCTGAACCCACGGTCACTCCAGCTGTAAATTCTCAAAGCAACAGCAGGCTCCACACCCTGAGCCCTCCCTGCTGACCCCAGGACCACATGGAACTGACCGCCCCTCCTATAGACTTCTCAGGAGTGATAGATTCTGAGCACTGCCTTTGCAGTAGTGCATAGAGTGGCAAACAGGACAGCCGCTGTGATAATGTAGTTTATAATAAGAAATATATATTTCTGTCTTCATCTCTGTTTCTGGCACAGAGCTCTTAAAACCCTTGGAATTTCTGAAGTGAGGAAAGCATAAAGATGTCTTTTGTTGTGTTAATGAGGTTATGTTTTGGACCACAGCTAAGCACTGGGATATTCACCAGAAGAACTTGATAAGAGGGTTGGAACTTTCAGTTCGACCTCCACCTTCTGGGAGGTTAGAGGGGCTGGAGTTTGGATCAATTGCCAATGGCCAATGGCTTAAATAATCACACCAGTGTCATAAAGCTTCCATAAAACCCCAAAAGGAGAGGGCTCAGAGAGTTTCTGGGTTGGTGATTTGGGGAGGGTGGTGCACTCGGAAAGAGCATGGAAGCTCCCTCACCCTTTCCCCAAACCTCACCCTATCCAGCTCTTCCATCTGGTCATCCTTGAACTATATCCTTTTATAATAAATTAGTAATCTAGTAAGTAGAATGTTCCCCTAAGTTCTGTTGAGTCATTCTAGCAAATTAATTAAGCCCAAGGAGGGGGTCACAGGAACCTCTGATTTATAGCCAGTGACAACCTGGACTGGCAGTTGGTGTCTGGAGTTGTGTGTGTCTGCGGTGTTGTTCTTGTGGGGCCAGGCTCCGAACCTGTGGGATGTGATGCTACCTCTGGGTGGGTGGTGTCAAAATTGAGTTGAATTGCAGGACGTTCACCTGCTGTCAGAGAACTTCTTGGTGGTGTGAGGAAACCACACACACATGTTGGAATGGGGCACATAACACTGAGCCACCAACCTCTCTGTGTTTACATGTTGGTGGAGGAGACAATGAATCACCAGAGGTCACAGTTTAAGAGCAAGGAATATTAAGAGCAAAGACATACATGTCTCTGAGAACATGGCATTTGAGAGAACCTTCCAGAAGGCCGAGGGAAGCATTCCCAACTGAGAGCTGGGACACAAATGAGTCCATGGTCTGAAGAGGAGCAGGGAGATGGGCGTTTCTGAGAAGGAGTAGATAGTGGCTGGAAGACCGGTCAGCAGGGCCAGACTTCAGAGTTTGGATTTTATTCTAAGTATGAGATGGAGCAGGTGAGGCTCCAGGAAGGAGGGGCCCCTCAGGCTGTGGGGTGGGTGGGAGTGGACTCTGGAGGGCTGTGAGGAGTCTCTGCAGGGGTTGGGGGCTTTGGAGGAAGAAATTGTGTTAGGGTGATTGGGGTTTCGTGGCAGTGACAGACCTAACACCTCAACAGTGGAGATGACAAGGTGCATTTGCTGTCCACACTGTCTATTGCCATCAATGGGAGCGCCACCCTGTGTCGTCTGTTCTCTAGGACATAGCTGACAGCAGCTCAGATCTGGAACATGCCCAGTGACCAGGCGAGGGGTCCACTGCTCTCCCACTCCCTGAGCACTGGCCAGAGCTAATGGCACCACCACCCCAAGGGGCAGGAGGTGCCCAGGAGCAGGACTGAATTCATGAAACCCCATCTGTCCTGGTGTCAGTGCTGAGGCCAGAAATGGGGGGAGATGAGGTCCCCGGTGAAGGCAGCGGTGACAGCACCTGCTGGGCCTGGAGTTAAGCCCCAGACTCCTGAGCATAAATGTGGGTGTTTGGGGGGTTGGGTTGCAACCCCCAATTGCAAGGAAGGTGTCTGGGGCACCCATAGACCCACACGGGGTGAGTGTTCAAATGCACCAGGAGTGACAGCCGTGTGACACAGCACTGCTTCCCAGGAACACATGGCTGGTAAAGAATCCCTGCTCAGCAGGTCAGGCACAGGCCTCTGTGTGTGCTCGTCCCCATTCAAATGAGGCTCCTTTTGGTGAAAGCAGCCTTGCCCAGGACCGCGGCCCCCTGGGCAGGTTCCACGCCCTCCCTGGAGGTGCCTGCTGTCATCTGCTGCCAACTTTCCACTCTTCTGGGAGGTTTCAAGCTGCTTCAGGTGAACCATGGTTTCCCTCTGAAGACACTGTATTTATGTTGTAGTTAAATGAAGTCATGACCATTTCTAGCTGGAGACCCTCCCCTTTCTAGATTCCTCAAGAACCTCTGTGGGCTAGGTTGTCAGAAAAGGAGGAGATTTGGCCCAAGAATCTTGTTGTTTCAGAAAGATTGTGACTTCCTCTGCCTGCTTGGAAATCAGTAACAAGCCCATCAGAACTTCCTTTTACGTGGCTTGAACCTGTGACCTCTGGGTCCTGCATCAACAAGGGCTTCTCCAACAAGCATCCTGGGGGACTCTGAGAGAGGGAGGCAGGCGAGGGGCTGCCATGGCCCAACTCAGACCAGGTCACCTCTGTCCCCCGAGCCTCCTCTGAGCACGGCACATGCCACAGGCTCGGCCTTTATTGTTTCCCTGGACCCACCTTCAGAGAGCTCTCTTGTCTGCACACCTGAAGCATGCAAAGTGAGCATTTCCAGGGAAGCACCAGGGTCGTCCTTTGGAAAACATTTTTGTTGAAGTTGTGGGTGCCGTGGCGGCTGGGGCGGTGGGAAGGTGTAGAGCATGACATGCTGAATTTTCACAAACTGGACACACCTGTGAATCCAGCACCAGATAAAGAAACATAAGACTCAGAGCCCCCACCTGCCCCCTTCCAGGAACCAAGCCCAGAGTAATAGCTCTCCTGACTTTGAACGGCATGGATCTGCTTTGCCTGTTTTGCAGTTTATATAAATAGACTCATACAGTATGTGCTCTTTCCCAACTGGCTTCCAACAATTACCTTTCAATGCAATCTATGCTGTTCCCTTTTTAAAACAATCCACATCTTGATTCGGGAGTGATCACATGTGGGGTCTTGCTGTCCAGGTGCTCAGGCTATGGGGGTACCACCCATATCCCCTGCATTGCAGTCCATCACCCCTCAGAGTAGGGTCCTGGGGTGAACCTCTTGCTCACTCACAGAGAAATCTGGATAGAGTCTTAGAGACAGGGTGGCTTCACTGTTTTTTCAAGACCCTAATCCGAGGTGAGACCCTAGGGCACTGTAGGAGTTGGAACCCAGAGAGGAAAAGAGTGAATATAAAAGGAGTATGCTCAGCCCCCCGACGGCCCCCTGGACCACAAGTTTAGAACAACCCAGAGCCCCAAACAGGAAGACTCACCTCTTTCCCTCCCTCCTTCCAGCTCAATCCAGTCCCCTCCTGCTCTGTCCCTTCTCCCTCCTGACTTCCTTCCTTCCTTCGTGGTCTCCCTCCTGGCCCAGCTGCCAGAAGCCCTACACACAGGCTGCCCTGCTCCAGACCTGCCCCTCTCCGGTCCATTCTCCACAGTGTGCCCAGACAGATTTCTTAAGACAAAAATCTTACCGTGCTACTAGACCATTAAACACTTTAATAGTTCCCCTGGCCCTTACTTGTGACCTCACCATCTTTAAGTGATCAGGTCATCACAGCTTCTGTGTGCTTCCCCTGCCTCTTTCTCTCCCAGATGCCCCTCACGCTCTATGCTCGGCCACACTGAGCTCCTTGGCCCTCATTTCGGGCCTTGGAGAGGCCACTTCCTCTGCCCAGCAGTCTCCCTTCCCTCAGCTCCTCCCTGGGAAGCTCCCTGCCCACCCCACCCCTCCCACAGTCTCTGCATTCTAGGGGCCCGGAACCCAATGCTCACCATGTGGGGCTATACCTGCTCGTCTCCGATGGACCACACACTTTGTGAGGGCAGGGACTAGGCTTCTATGGCTCATGGCTTTTTCCTCCAAGAAAATTTCTGATGTATATTAAACAGGAAAGAAACATTAATTGAATGAATGAATGAACTACAACAACCCATTGTGGTAGATCAGTACCAATCTATGCCCAATCCAATCAGACCTTACTCCACGGGCCTTCTACCTAAGAAGGATTCCATAAGATGCACCTAATTGCACCAAAAGTTATCAGAGTAAAATCAGGACCTTGGTAGCAGAAAAAGAAGTAGTCTCGAGATAGCTGCTGATTTCCAAGAGACAGAGGAGGCCCTGGGTGCTGAGATAAATGGAGTAAGGTTTGTTCCATGACTTCCAAAGATGACCAGCCAGCCAGTATCTGTGGGCACCCTTCCTGTGCAGCAGCACCACAGACACAGGCAGAAAGGACATCACACAGGATGACCGCCACGGACAGTCATCCACTTCTGTGGATGGGGGGGTCAACTGCCCCTATATTGTGCAGCAAGTGGGGCATGAGCCCCAGAAAAGCTTCAGGGAAGAAAGGGCAAGAACAGACACGCACTTCCACAGTTTCATGCCTGTGACCAATGGTAGATGTCTGGCTCTATCCTTTTCCTAGGATTTCATCTCATTTTCTCCATTCCAGGAAGCAGGACTTGCAGCCAGAGGTGGTGGCACCTGGGCATTTCTTCCACCCAGCTCTTTTTTTCCCCAAGGATGGCATAAAAGCAGTGACTATTCCAGCAAATAAGCTAACATCAAAAGTCGGTTAAATGTCTCAAATTCATAAGCAAATTCAGAGATCACCCGTCCCGGAAGGGCATTGCGGAAATCGCAGATGTGTAGCGGAAGGCTGAGCGGTGACTTCTGTGCTAATGCTGCCCTCCTCCCTTTACCACCCCCTGCTCAGTTTGACCTCTGCTGGCATTTGAGACCTGGATGTAATGAATCAATCGCTTTTGTAGACAACAATCTTAGAGTCTTTGCTTGTGATCAAAGCTTGCCTGTTGACCTCACCAGTACAACAAATTACCTTAAGATCCGAAGCCTGGAGTTTATGGCAACCCCTGATCCTCTTTCCCCAGACTCTCTTCAGTAAAGAGCAAGGCCCCCCGCCCCCAACGCCTACACAAACACTCTGCAGCTGGTTCTGCCTTTCCTGGGAACCCTCACTCAGAGAGTGAAAAAGTTGGGAAACATTCCAAATGGTTGGCCTGTGTCACTGGGGCACCCTTTTTTCTTAGGTTGGGTTTGCATTTGGAGGAACACTTTTCAGAGCCTTTGAGTCTTGGCCCGGTGATTCTCCAGGGTGGTGGTCACATTAATATTGACCTCCTCAGAGGTGGCTACACAGCCCAGTCGCACTCTAGCAGTGAAGACACACAAGAGAAGAGCACCCACACATTGGCCTCATCTCTCAAGGGGTGACCCAAAAGAATACTCAGAAGCAACAGGCTACGTGGTGCAGGGGTCGGGGACAACTTCTGGGAGGCTGTCATTCTAACTTACACCTCTGCTTGTTGTGCAAGCAGGAACCTGACAGTTTAGGACAAGGCTGGAAGACTGCCTGGCCCGTGAGGGAAGACTGGTGCCAGGTCCAGCTCCCTACACCAAGCACCATGATGCTGTGCTGCTCTATGCTCAGCTTGGTAAAGCTGGAGGCTTCTGTCCCAGACTACTCTTCTCCACATGGTTTGGGGGTGAGCTGGCCACAAGTGACCCTTGGCCTGAGGTCTGGGAAGCCAAGGGCTACGCACATCTCTGGTGGGCAATGGAGAAGGTCCTTGCTCTCCTTGGGTCAGTGTTCGGCAGCCCCAGGGTACCACCAGACATCCACTGCCTCACCGTGGGGCTGCACAGAAGTGGATGCTGCCATGGTCTCCCCACCTGTGCACCTTTGAGAACATGCCCAGAGTTCTCTGTAAGCTCAGATGCAGCCACCCAGGCTAGCAGCTTGACAGTTCTAATTGGTGATCTCCTGACTGTCCATCTTCCCAGCTTCTTCACCACCATGAGTCCAGGTCCTATCAGCATCCTTCATGTGTGATTCCATGGTTCCTTCTTCCCCAGAGTGAGCTCCAGTTTCCATGAGCATGTTTCTTTCTTCTGCAGTGTGAGCTCTAGGTACTGTGGCATCCTCCTAGTGTAGTACCTTCTTCCACAGTGTGTGCTATAGTTCTATAAGTGCCCTTTCTGCATGGCCCCCTTCTCTCCAATGTGAGCTCCAGGTCCTATAAGCACCCTCTGTGTGTGGTTTGGTTGGAGCTCGGCTTCCTATATTGCACCTTGATGAAAACAGATCCTCACCCATCACTGGAGATGAACAAGTGGGGACTTTGGGGGATTGTTTGGATTATCTTGGATCCATTCTGCAGGAGGGACATCCTCCACCTCCTTCCCATGCACACTTTGGTCCACTTCTCCCAAAATTTGTTTCCAAAACCTCAGGGGTGGTTCTCTGATCTTGCGCTTCTCTTGGACAGGTACTTGTGTGGTTCACACTCCCATATTGCCAAGTCTCTGCTCAAACACAGCCAACTAGAGCTGGACAAGAGATGTCTTCACTTCACCAAAGCTGAAGGTCAGGGGAGGTCAGGGGTGGGCACAGAGCTGCCCACAACACTGTCAGCCAGGAAGTCTGGAGGACTCTAACCTGCCCACAGGCTGCACCCATGCCTTCTGCCAGGTCCCTTCCTGGGACCCCATACCCAATGTAACCCCTCCAACCTTCTGTAGTGGCCAACCTCCACAGTCTCTTTGCAGCCTTTTAAAATGTTTTGTGTTACTAGGTTTTCAAAATAGGGTTGAATTTGGAAATGTTGGGTGTTCCAAAGGTGTGGGATTTACTTCATTTGATATGACATGAGTGTCCTGAAAGGCCATTCAAAGAAATTGTTCACTTTGCCTAAAGTTTGCTTCATTTAATATTCTAATGCTCTGCCATTTCCTTAGCCTTCCCATCCCAGGCTGCAAGTTACCCAAGTAAGAGCAAAGTATGTCCTCTGCTAGTTGTGTCTGAAAAGCAGAAAAGGTGGCCAGGATCCAGAATCCTGAAACCCTGAAGGAGCCAGAACACAAAAATTGCAGGAAATGCACTCACTGCTTGTAGCTGAGGCGTCGGTATTCCTTCCTGACCCCTTTGCCTGGTTGGCTGCTCTGGACCTGCCTGATTCCTCCACCCTGTGTCCAGTTTTGCTACTCCAACCAACCAGCATTGGCATTCATCTTCCATTTACTCTTTCTCCCCAAAGTGGCTCCCGTGTGTGTCATGGGTGTCCCCTCTTCGTAAGGCAAGTTTCGGAGGGGGCAATTGGTGGGGTCAGGGCTGCAGACTCGATGTTCCCATAAAGATCCCTCTCCCCGCACAGGCACTGTATCTCCTTTGATGGGAAGACAGTTGGAGGACATGATAATGAGAATACCAGAAGGGAGGACATGGAGAGAGCCATTCCAGGAAGCCCCAAAGGTGAGCAAAGCATGGGGTGCAGACTCACAGACTAGAAAATGCTGAGGTGAGAGGGAGGGGCGATGAAACCAGGAGCCTCTCAGTAGATACTGAAAATAATGGCCAAACTGTCCATGACCCTAAGAGCTGAGGTTTCTAACAGCCCACAATCTCTTACCAATTAAGCTCCTCAGTGGAGAATGGCAGCTCTATCAGAACCAACAGAGAACTGCTGTTTCCTTTCTCACCTTGTGACAAGGGCTTCCAGGCCTTCTGAGCTTCCCCGCCCCTGCAAGGAACAGTATAGTTGTCACTCACCTCAGGAATGAGCAGTGCTAGGTGTTAGAACTGTAAGCAGCCTGTCACAAAAGCATTTTCAAAGAGAGAGTGACAGATGGAGTGGTATGGCCCCAAGGAACAAGAAGGGTTTCCTCCCAGTTCTGGCAGCATAAATACAAAACTCTATTGGCCTGCCTCACTAATAAAAAGGCAACACAAAATCCTGCCAGAAGACTTTCACTGTTTCTAAGCCTCTGGGAGCTGTGTGTACACATTCTTCTACTCTCCTTTTTGCTGTAAAATCTTGTTTCTATCTTTAGCAAAGTACATCCACATAGTAAAATCAAAGAGTTCTAAGTAGCTTATATTGAAAAAATATTGGGCCCAGTGCCCAAACCTCTACTGCTGCTTTAGAGGAAGGCATTATCAACTTCTGAAGATTTTTTTCTGATATTTATTTCCATATTTTCATGTAACATAAAGTCCTGCTATTTCTTGATTAATCAATACTCTAGAGTACTGTATGGACTCTCTATTAAGGAAAGTGAGAAGTCATTCTCTCCATCACCCCCATGCTCCACCTCCCCACATCCTCCCCTCCCAACAGGCAGAGTTTACGTTAATCACATGGGGTACATATGTTCCCAATGCATGAAGTGAACATGCCTCCATTCTTACACAGCTTTTACGGGTTTTATGGGATTTTTTCCAGAAGCTAAAAATTACCTTATGTTTTCACTTGCTCAGTGTTCCATGTACTTCTTAGTAAAAGTTTTTAAAGTTTGAACACATGTGTTAAATACCTCAAAACTTTTCCAAGTATTCAGAGAGTATTTTTCTCTTAGAGACTTTTGAGCTTTCCCCACCTCCCTTCTGCATTGGGTCCTCTGTTTCCAGAATTCCATCTTATCTAGTTTTCTTCCTTATTTTACTGAAGTGCATTATCCAGTAGTTTTAAAAGAAAGAGTTCAAGGGAAAGATAGATAGATAATAGATTACTGACAGAGATATAGGTGGTAGATAAACAGACTATATAGATAGATAAGTAGATAGATGATAGCTGGGTGAATGAATGTATAGATGGTTGAATGGATGGGTGACTGGCTAGCTGGCTGGATGATGAATGGATGGATGGATGATGGATGAAAGGATTGTTGGATGGATGGGTGGATGGACTGTTGGATGGGTGGCTAGAGGGATGGATGGATAGGTTGATCAACTGATTGATCAGTAGATGAGAGATGGATGTGCAGATAGATCAGTCTTGCTTTCATGTCTAAAATATCTATATTCTACCTTCCCTCTTGACCAATAATTAATAATTCTTCTTTCATAGCATACTGTTCTTTATATATAGATGCAATTCCATCTTGATCTCTAAGAATATTAACTCTTACTTTTCAGTCCTCTTTTAGCTGGTAATTGTTTCTTCTGCATATTTGCTTTCTGGTTTTTCTCTTCTGAGTCTCAGTCTTCCATGTAGACACTCTCTGTCCAGTGTCTGTGATCCTTGGCTGTCCATTCATATCTCAGAGGGAAGCATTAAACTGCTGGATGCGATTTGGACAGATGGGAGCTGGGGAGGTCTTGCAGACTTATGCAATGAGATGATACAGACACAACTGAGAAACCACCAAATACCAATACCTGGTGACATTTTCTCTGGGAATGTCTAATCTTCTCCCTGGGTGAGCACAAGGTGGGCCTGGCTGCTCTCCCTGTGAAAGTAGAATGCAGAGTCCTGTAGGCTGACATTCATTCACTCAATCCTGCCTTTTCAGCCCTGCAGCACTCTCCAGCTCTCTGCTAAGTCTGGTGTCCCTGAGGTGAAGATTCTCTGTTCTTTCAGCTGGTAAACTCCCCACCATATTACAAGTTGAATTGTGTGCCCCCCAAATTCATATGTTGAAGCCCTAACCCCCAACACCTCAGAATGTGACACTATTTGGAGATAGATTCCTTGCAGATGTAATTAGTTAAAATAGGATCATTAAGATGGGTCCTAATTCTATGTGACTGATGTCCTTATAAAAATTTGGGCACAGACATGCACATGAGAAGAACACCCTGTGAAATTTGGAGTTATGCTGTCACAAGCCAAGGAACTACCAACAACTGGAGAGAGGCCTGGGACAGAGCCTTCCTTAGTGCCTTCAGAGGGAACCTGGCCCTGCCAGCACCTGATCTCAGACACCCGGCATCCAGAGCTGTTAAACAGTATATTTCTGTTGTTCTCAGCTACCCACTCTGTGGTCCTCTATTATGGCAGCTCCAGGAAACTAATACCTACTTTGTTTGGGTGATGATTGCCAGAGTAACCCCTCTCTGCACAGGGTGGGAGAGGAACATGAGATGCTGGAGGGTATCCATGTAGACACTCGCCCCAGCCCTGTTACAGGCCCCTCCAGCCCCCTGCTCCATTGGCCTTTGCACTGCTTGGCTCTTCCCAGTAGGATGGCCAGAAAGGGGACCACTGCTTGTTAGTAGCCACTCAGCTGAGTCACCCCAAAATGTGTGAGGTTACTTCATCCCTGGCTTCAACCTGCTCTCTTTATCTCTATGAGGTAATCAGGTTTTCATTCCTTTCCTGTCATTTTAGTGGGGCAAGTAGAGAGAAGCAAGGCATGAGCACGGTCAGCCTGCTATCCCTGACTGCAAGTCCCCTTGGGTCTTTGTACGGTACAGCTTCCCACAGCTGTTAACGAGCAGTACCTCTAGTTTTCTATCTGGACAGGGCAGACATATTCCCTGAGAAGACTGTCAAAGTTGTTACAGATAAAAATGTCACCTTCTTATAGAAGGAAAGGCAACCTCCTAACTAGTTTAATAATAATAATAATTAACAATAATGCTGTGAACAACACTTTCTAATTAGTGTGGTAAAAAATTTAACATAACCTCACAAATTCTGGGACACTTGCCCCTCCAGGAGTTGGCATTTCACATCTCTCCTCTTGAGCCTGGGCTGGACTGAGTGACTCTCTTGTAACAAAAATATGGCAAAGGAAAAACAGTCACTCGCCAGTGGAGAAACCTGGCAGACACCAACTTAACCGACAGACCCAGGTAAGCATCACCAGGAAGAAACCTAGTTGAGGTCATACATGCCCTTATGTGGAGTGAGAAGGGTGCATCACCTCTGTGATATTCTGCACAGAAATCTCTAACCATAATCTAATCACGGAAAAACATCAAACAAACTCAGCTGGGGGGAAATTCTATAAAATAACTAATGAGCACTCTTCAAAAGTGCCAAGATTATAAAAGACAAGGAGACACTGAGAGGTCATGGCAGATTGGAGGGGACCAAGGAGACAGCACATCTTAATGTGACTTGGTGTCCTGGATTGGGTCCCAGTGGAAAAGGGGTTCCAAACAGAGCCTCTGGTTTAATTAACAGGATTTTACCAATGATCATTTCTCAGTTTTGACAAGAGGACTGTGGTTATGTAAGAGGTTAACATGAAAGGAAACCAAGTGGACTGTATATGCAAACTCTATCCTTGCAGCTCTTCTGGAAATCTAAAACTATTTCAAAGCATAAGTTTAGAAAAGTAAAATGAAAACCAGAGCATGACCCTGATGCTATCTTTCACAGTTGCTGCTCCCTGTGCAGACCCAGCACCCTCCCCTTCCAATCTCCCTCTTCCAGACACCCCTCCATCCCCACTGTGGTCTCCTCTACTCTGTGGTCTAGAACCCCTGATTCTTCCGCTCTTTCCAGAGTTTCCTGGAACCCCCTGCACACCTCCTCATCGCCACCTCTACATTCAGGGAAGGAATATCTTGCACACAAGACCCGCAGACTCCTCACACCACTCTGACCAGCCCACGGGCCTCCTTGTCTTCAACACACCTCCGTGTCCCCACCGTGGTCCTCCCTGCAGCTCTCCACCCTCTGCGGACATAGTCACGGGCTGGCGTTCCTCTTGTCATCAGCCAGTCTCCTGCTCTGGGGTCCCAGATCTTTGCTCCTCCTGGGTTTCCATCACTGTGATCATCCTCCTCACCAACATGTTCTCAGCATCCAGCCAATGCAGACACCAAGCCCCATGAAAACAGGGCTGTGCCCACTCTTTCAGTCCCCATCCTGCCCCCACTTCCTTGCAGGACTCGGAAGAGCTCCTGGTGCATCACAGACACCAGAAATGTGGTGAATGAACAACTGCCAGAAAAAGAGACGGACATGTTCTCTCCTTCTCAGTGTCCTCAGGAGGGGCCCTTCTTGAGGAGGAAGCCTCGAAGCCTTTGCTTCAGGAATCCCTTTGATGGTAAGGATCAGGGATGTCGCTAAGAAAACACTGGTTGGACTGCAGGTGTGGGGTATGTGTTGATGGAGGGGAGTGGTGTGTGTGTGTGTGGTGTGTAGGGTGTGTGCATGGCACAGTGTCTGTGCATGTGGTGTGATGTGTGTGTGTATGGTGCGGTATTTGTACTTGTGGTGTGGGAAGTGGGGGGAATGGGATGCGAAGCCAGGGACAGCGTCGCCATGTGTGGTTGCCTGGGGTCCCCCATGGACTCACTCAGCCAAGGAAGAGTTAATCAGAAACTCAAGGATGCTGCAGCCTCCCCAGAGACCTGCAAGGAGCAGGCCAGTCTGGCTCCAAGAGCAAACAGACGTGGGACAAGCTCCGGCCCGGCAAACATTTCTGTCCTCACTTCCAGCTGGACTTGGGATTACCCAGCCAGGGATGAAGCATGCAGGCTTCGCCTGGAACAAGGGGCCTGAGAGGATAAACAGCCCAGCCATCTGCTCCATCTGCACCAGCACTTGAAGCCCATCCCATTAGGAGGGGAAAGAGCTGAAGACACCTGGATACAAAGATGTTTCTCAGGCACCCTGGCAAAGCTGCATCCTGCTCATTAGTTGCAAACTGCCTTTGTGGAATGGTCTGGATGGTGACCACTTGGATTAATCAAAAGATGATACAGTTACTGAATGTGTTGGCCACACCTCACTTATTTATTTTACTAAAAGGTTAGTAAAAGAAAATGCCATTTATGTTGAACAATACCTTGATGATAATTGGATCTTTTTATCATTCAGAGGTGTATCCATACCTGCAATGCCTGAAGTGCGTTATTATGAATGTCACATCCAAGGACTAGCAAAAGTTCTTGGATAAATGGGATGGCAAAAAGTTTAACTATAGTGTCCTCAAAATACTAATGCATTTTCAAAGCAGGCTTAAACAATAAAGTTTATTACTTGCAAATAAAATATTGTTTTGATATTACCCACTTTAAAGCCCAATACTTGAGGAAAAGATTAATTTTTTTCAGCTTTTAAAGTGGAATCCAGAAAAAGGAAGGAGGTAGTGTTTCCATACTTGAAAGCTCTTGCATCCAATCAGAAATAAATGTATTTTTCAATTCCCACTTCATTTGAAACACCTTCTTTTAAAAGAGTATGAAGGATGCAAATATGCCACATCTCTAAAAGACCCCACATTTTCACCTGTGCACGTGGCTATGATCCTGGACTCTACCTGACTGGACAGGCTAAACCCACCTTGTAGTGTCTGTTGCCAGCGGTGAAGTGCCACTTCCTGTGCCATTACTTTTGGTGGTGCCCTTTCTGTTGACATTCAGAAGGGAACATAAAATGCACAGATGTGGTCTGAGAACGAGAGGACAAGCATACGTGGACCTCCGGTTTGGCCTCTCAGAGAGAGGCTTTTGTTTGAAGAGGAAATCATACGTCTCTTCACCCCTCATCCTTTAAAACAAAGCACCTTCTGCACACCAGCCCTGCCATCTTAAGACAGTGACCTCAAACACCCACAGTACATACTTGTTTCCAAAAGCAAAGTTCGACCGTAAAGGCCAAGTAGTCCTTTCATTGCCCTCCTGCTTTGGAAGGATTGAAAATTCTCCATCCCCAAGCAATATGGCATTTGTCCTCAAAAGCAGGACTGAACCCTCCCCGGTGGGAAGACCTGTTTCTGGGACACCACCCCAAGAGTGTCTGGAAGCATGGCCACCACATGAGCAGAGCCACAGCCCTCAGCAGGGACAGCTTAGGTGGAGGTAGTCTGGGTACTTTCATACTGCTTGCCTCTCATCAGTTCACAAAAGCTGTTTCACGAACAAATGTTGGGTCAGTGGAAGTTCAAATAGGAGGCTCAGGGCCATCCCTGCCCCAGGGATACTTCCACCATTCCTGGAATTAGTCTGCTCAGGCTGCCATAACAAAAATCCACAAACTGAGGGGATTAAACAACAGAAATTTCTTTCTCATAGTTCTGGAGGCTGGAAGTCCAAGATGAAGGTCTTCCCCGGGTTGGTTTCTGGTGAGAGCTCTCTTCCTGGCTTGCAGACGGCCGTCTTCTAGCTGTGTTTTCACATGGTGGAGGGAGAGCTTTGACATCTCTTCCTCTTCCTTAAGGTACCAGTCCTAGCGAATCAGGACCCCACCCTTATAACCTCATGTAACCTCAATTACTTCCTAAAAATCTTGTCTTCAGATACAGTCACATTGGGGGTTAAGCTTAGACAGATGAATTGGAAGGGGCACATTCGGTCCACAGCAGTGGTCGTGTGATCTGCTCCTATTGACACTATTAACCACACCCCTTTTCTCTACTCACTCCACGTGGGCTTCTCAGACCACACTCTCCCCAGGTTTCCTTCCTATCTCTCCAGCCCCTCCACAGTTTCCATCGTGGACACTGGACATCCTTCCTGCTCTCTGTCCCCTGCTGTCTCCTTGTCTCACTCTTCACTCTACCCCAGATGAGGTCATCCCTATGCACAGCTTTATTGATGACTGGTTCCCAGTTCACAGAAGGAATGATGAGCCTGGGAGCCAAACATCAGCTCGAGTCCCAGATCTGCCACTTTCTAACTCTGCGGTCTCCGGCACATCACACCCCTACACCCAGTGTCTGTACCAGGAAGACGGGTAGGATTTACTCACCAATCATCCAGCCCAGTTTCCGTCCCCACTATTCTACCTGTCACCTGCCCAAATCCCTGGGCTGCTGCTTTCTTTCCATTTTACTTCCGAAATGTTTGGTTTTGCCATCATTCCCTTGTTTTTCTTTTCTAATTTTTACTACAAACATATACATTCCTAAAAGTATATATTGTTTACTTTTGCACGCTTTTGAACTTGAAAAAAATGGTGTTACCAAGTATACATTCTTCTGTGATGCTGCAGAGCTGGGGCAATGGATGGGGTGTCCATGCAGGAATGAGATTAGAGTGAAGAATGTGTGCTGAAGGGTGTGGAAAAGGCAGGGCCCACGTGACAGCCCGGGATGGTGGGAGAGGAGGGGCCGAAGTGGGCTGGGCTGGGTTTCCACTAACTGTGGAGGCGGCAGCATCCCAGGAGAGCCTGGCACAATCGTGTTTGTACTTTAGGAACTTTCCTCCACACTCCAGCTGCCGCATTGGGCATAGGCTTGGTGGGGGAGTGGGGGTGCAGGAGGAAGACCTCCCTCCCTCCTCAGCAGGGCCCTGATACTAATACCTACTTCTTGCTGTTGATGGGGCTCCTTTTGTGTGCTGGACGCATACTCACCTCGATTATCTGTCTTGATGGTCTTAGAACGTCTCCACGTTCACATAGAGCTCTTCCTCCCCCTACTTTAACAATGGGGTGGGGCTGAGTCTGAGAGTTGTTCCACCTGTAACCCACACCCCGTAACTGGTACATGGGGGACTAGGAACTTGTTGTAAAGCTTGAATTCTGAGCCTCTCTTGAATGCATTTCTCTGGTTAAGGAAAGAGGGGTGGATTTGTGAGATATGAGGGGCTGACACAGACGGGCTCTGCAGCTGATAGAGAAGGGAGAGGGAGGGGTTTCGCCTGCCTTGTGTGGCCGATAGTGATTTATCAGGAGAGAGAAGGGGGTGGTTAGAGAATGAGATGATGCATTTGAGGGGCCTGAAATCTTCTCCATTAAAATGAAGAATGTATATACATATATATGAGTCACTGTACTATACACCTGAAACTAACACGACATTGTAAATCAGCTACACTTCAATGAAATAGAAATTTAAACAGTTGAAAAAAATCAAAAGAATAGTAATATTTCATGACATAAAAATTAGAATAAATTGATATATCTATGTATAACTGAATCACTTTGCTGTACACCTGAAACTAACACAACATTGTGAATCAACTACACTTCATTTTATTAATTACAATAATTGAAATAAATAAATAATAAATAAATAATAAGTAAATAAATAAATTTCAGTATCAATTTAAAAAAATAGAAGAGTCTGGGCGTGAGAACTGTGACCTCTGTGGCCTCTCCCTCCTCCATCACTCTGGTGGTATTTGGATGTAGTCCTTGCACAGCAATGCTGGACTCTTCATGGGTGTCACTTTACTGAACCCCCACATCCTAAGAGAGAGGCCTTACCCTCCATTCATTCATTCATGCCACAATATGTGTTGGCCGCCCGCCATGTGCCAGGCACTGCTCTAGGATCAGGGCACAGAGCTATCAACAAGGCAGGCAGGACCCGAACTCAGGCTCTTACAGCTCTGCAGGTCCTGCTGTGAGAACACCAGCTCCATTGCAGCATCATCTCTAAAGGCTGTGTGTCACTGTAGATGGCATGACAGCAATAACAGGAGATTTTCATTCAAAAAATCTGAAATATTGACCTTCACATTTTTTCTAAACCTAAAATCATAGAAAATAATGCAGGTTTCCTACCTCCATGCATGTTACCCTAAAAGGAAAACACTAAACCTCTGCACTGGCAGAATCACTTTTGAAGATGGGGGCAGAGCCCAGGGTGGGGCAGCCAGTAGGAAATAGTGCTAGTGCGATGGCAGAGTGGACATGGCAGGGGTCAATAGGAACCATGAACTTGGGGCAGGGTGCAACGGAGATCCAAACTTGAATTCATGCTATCACCAAACTCCACCCTCCTACAGAATAAAAGAAACAATTTGAAAGAAGGAATTTGCACATTATGTGAGAATGTAGGCTGGATTGATAATTCTGGCACTTTTTCCCCCTTATTTAGAAAAAAAAAGAATGCCTTCCCAAAAAAGTCCATGAATTTTCCAAACAGCCTTAATACAGGAAGCTGTTCCATGAATTCTTTTGTTTATGCAATGCCTGGAAGAACTCAACAGTGGAAGGGGCAGCCACATATAGTGACTTGGTCCTGTGGAAAGAAAATTCAAAAGGAATGAGGTCACACTCTGATTTGTCCTGTCATTGGTGGAACTGCAGAGAACAATCATCTAGGGGTATCCCATCCTGAACTGCATTGTCGTTGTGTGGATCACGCAGATGTTACTGAGGAACTGGACAACTGGACGCCTAGAGCACGGCATAAACCCAGGTACAGCACTTGGGCATTACAAGCTAAGATCAAATAAATAAATGATAGGGGAGACTTCCTAAACCAGGTGCCATGTAGGAAAAACTGGACATTACTTTTTAATTTAAAATTTTAATAATTGAAAGAATTTAACATTTTAATAATTCTTTACACCAAAAACACAATAAATAAAATATTTTTTAAAAACTGGACTGAAAACTCCTCTTGCACATTGAATAGAGAGAGAGTTGGTGGTATAATAATTCACTCCTACAACATTAATAAGAAAAAGTGGGCAAAGGAGAGCAGTCTGCAAATTCACAGAAGCAGGGCAAATGCTCCATTAACTATGCTAACCATCCCATGCAAGGATGATTAACCTTGCAGTGTCCACAGAAGTTCAAACTGAAACAATAGTGAGACATCATTTTTTGTTAATCAGACTGGCAAAATTTTTCAATATTGTAACAACCTATGTTGGTGAGACTTATGAAAATAAGTCTTCATGTACCATGAGTGAGAAGATCAATTATTGCAACTTTCCAGGGTATAAGTGGGCAAAATTTGCTAAAATCCCCTGACCCAGCATTCCTACTTCTAGAAGAGCTTTTTAGAAATAAAAGGGGCTATTTCCTAGAAATAAATAAGAATGGCCCTCATACAAATGTTGCCAACAAAAAAACCCTGGCAGCACGTAAATGGCCATTGATGGAAAGATGGTTGAAGGAATTATGACAACCCATGATATGAGATTATTTAATCAGGAAAACGAGTAAGGAAGGCTTATATGTATTGAATTGGAAATATTCCCACTATATATATATATATATATATATATATATATATATATATTCACAATATATTTTTAAGTGTGAAAAATTCCCAGAACAATTTATATGTCAGGCTTCTATTTTTGTGAAGAAATAAATGGCCCTATCACCATCTCTCTGTGTCAATCTACATACAACATGTGTGGAGATGTAGAAATGTTTCCTTTGGGACAAGAAGAGAAAATTTATGGAAGGTTCACACCAACCTGTTGAATTTGGCACCCTTAAGCATTTAAAATAGAGAAAGAGAGAGACAGTGATTAATATTCATTAATGCTCCCTTCTGCCCCTGGGTGGATCACACTATTACCACAGCCATATACTACTTTTATCATTTAAACCATGAAAGAAACTATGAAAGAAAATGGTATATGTGCATACAACTAAAACAAGAGACTCATGTTCCTATCTGAGAGTGGCATCTGTTGGCCCTTCCGGGTGCTGGTGAGCAGAGGACATCAGGGGACATTATTGTCACATGGTCATCTGGTACCTGCAAACACCCCACGGTTTCCAATGGGCTAGGGGTGGTGGAGGGCAGGTGTCCTCATTCATTCACCCACCTTTGCTCAGACAATGCTGTGCATGTGCTCGCTGCTAATACCACACTTGTTCCTTGAAGAAGATGGCACACACATCCTCAGGTGCTGTGCAGCCTGCTGACAAGCAGCCCTTTCCAGACAATTCCAAGTTTCCTCACCACTGGAGACAAGGTGCTTTTGAAATAGTCTTCACCTGCTGCAGCACGTTTGGGCTGACTCAATATTGATCTGGTTCAGGAAACCTCTTCTGGGAGTAGAAAATTAGTAGACTTTTGAAGAGCAGTCCTACTCTACGAGAAAGAGTGTTTATAGACAGAGGAATCAGGAAGGATCCTAAAACCTGTCCAGTCCAGTCCTCCATGTTCGGAAGCCCAAGAAATAAGACTTGGAGAGATGAAGTCGCCAAAAAAGGTGCAGAACTAGAATTTGAACCCATGTGTCCTGCCACCAGACTTATTTCCTTCTGCTGCCCGTGGCCAGGCCACCTTCCCAGGCTCCTTTGCAGTCTGGAATGTGAGTGGGTGTGTGCTCACTATTTTTAGAACTGGTCCATCGCAAGCCTCTACACAGACTACTCCTGCACTTACTCTGACTTGTCCTTGGAAGGCAGATGTTCAAGATGGCAGAGCACAACCTCACATGAGCAAGAAATAAACTTGTGTGGGGTCAGTGCTGACCCTGGAGAGTTCTTCGGGAGTTAGCCCATCGTGACTGCAGTGAATCCCTCCATATTTCCCCCAGACTACACCAGGTCCCTTCCAATATGACATTTCTTGCTTTATTCAAATACATGCTTTCTACATGAGCCATTATGACCAGTAAGGGGTGGGATGACAGAAGAGGTCTTGACTGTGGTTATAGAAATGATTCTGACTGTAGAAGCAAAGAAGGCCAACTCAGCCACTCTAGAGACGTGGCTTCAGGCTCATCGGCAACCACATAGACACTGACATCTACAGCATGAAGGAATATGGTGGCAAGATGCGCCAAACTGAGACCATTTGGGTATACTTATAAAGAAGGGAAGCAGGGGAAATTTGGTGGAAAAATCCTCACCAAACAAACAATGCTGAATATGAGAATAAATACTGTAGCACACAAGATTAAGAAAAATACCAAACAGTCCTGTTACCTTGGAACCCCCATATTTCATAACCGCAAGTCGTTTTGGGAGGTGGGAAATGAGGTCAGAGCAGTGGAGTTGTCATGCTCTCCTGGGGGCACACAGACAGGCTCCAGCAAGGATACAGAGCCCCCGGGGGGGCAGCTTATTTCCTCCTCTTTTTTCAATCCAATAACACCAAGAGGAAGGAATTAAGCCCCTCTGTTCTTGCTCTCTAGTGCCCTCAGCTCCCTGCCACAGGGTCCTCCTGGTTCCCAGCCATGACTCACTCTCTTCCTTCCAAGCAGAATGTAAAATGAGAGTCAGTGAGCTGAGAAAAGTCCTTATTTCCAGAGCTGGACAAGACAAAGATAAAAAATAAAAGCAGGAACTAACAAGAGTGCTGGGAGTGACCCCCAACAGGAAGAGGTATTGGATGGACAGAAAGGGAGTGAACACCAGGAAGGGGATCCATGACCTGCTGTGACCTGTTGAACTATGACCTGACTGTTGCTGACCCCAGCATCACAGAGGGGAGGCGGGACTGTGTTCCCTGGATGAGATCTGCCCCAATGGCCAGTGCTCACACATGTGTGGGTGAAACTTCCTAAGCAGTACTTGTTACCGAGCATATGTGACTTGCAAAGCTGCCGTTGGACACCTCAGTCCACTCACAGCCCCGCAGGAGGAATGACCAAGCCTTCTGTCGTTGTGGGCTGTGAGGTCCGGTCTATAGCAGCAGACGGAAGTGGCAGAAGCAACTCAAGTTTGTATCAAAGCAATGATCTCCAGGGCCTGCAGAGTCGATCTCCTCCCTCTGGGTCCCTGTCCAATCTCCCCCTTCCCACCTTTCCCAAGGCACAAGTGGACTCAAGGAAAGGCATTCCCATCCCATAGCTAACAGTTATTTCAACTTCTTCCTTCCCCCACCCTACATGGTTCTTGGGGAGACAGTGAAGAGAAACACTTGGAGAGCTGCAGGAAGGGTATTTCTCCAGAGCCCACACCAGGCAGCAGGGAAACCAAGGGTGACAGTGTTACCAGCTTGGCTTAGACCAACTCTCCACTCTCAGAATTCTCACCTGGGACCCCACCAGCCCAGAGCACCAGCACCTAGCTCAGCTTTGCCTTGGGAAACAACGTCAAAGTCACTGTTCTTTCATCAAGAATGTTTTCCAATATTTCCAAGAATATATCTTTCTGCTACCATATTGAAAATTCCTGGCAGACATTGAAGTGGATAAGACAGATGTGCTTGAACTGAGTAGAAAGATATTCAAGGCCCATTGTTCTTCGACAAAAGAGGTTTGTAAAACAGCATGGGTAGTATCATTTTGTTTGAGGATAGGCAGATAGATAGATAGACAGACAGATAGATAGATAAGTGATAGCTTGATTATGAAGATAGATGATTTAATCAATCAATAGATAGATAGTCTTTAATGTGTAAAAAAAATGTGTGGAAGGAAAATGTATCACACTTTTCACGGTAGGCAGCTGGAAAGACATTTGTTATGGAGTGAAAATGTCACTTATGTCAATCACTTCCAAATACTTTATATTTTTTCTACTATATTTGCTATCATGGCTTATAAAAGCAGTAAATCTGGTTGTCAAAAATTCAAAAGGAACATAAGATTGTAAAGTGAAAGATAAAATTCTCCTTTCCTCCTAGGTAAAAGCATCACTAACATTTTCTTGTGTGTCTTTTTATAAGATATACATCATGCAATCTTTACATACACACATCCTTTAAAAATTTGAGTATTTAGTTATATATAAACCATACTGTTCAACTTTCTATTTTAATTAATAATATATCATAAGCATTTTTCAAATCAACACAAAAAGATCTGCCCTTCTTTTTTTTAAGTTGCTAATATTTCATTTTATGGATGTAATAATTTATTTAATTAGTCCCTTAGACATGGACATTTTGATGGTTTCGAGAATCTAATTTTTCAAAAAATTATGGAAAAAAAAATCCTTACGCTTAACCATAGGGTTTCAGGAGGAGAAGGATTTGCACAAGTCAAATACATTTCAAATGTATTTTAACTCATGGAATCTGCAGGATTAAAGTAGTACACATTCTTAAATTTGATAGCAATTGAAGAATGCTCTTCCAAAAATGTTACACTGAATTACATCCCACCCACACTATATCATGTGTCTTTGATTTCCAGTTGTTTAGATTTAAATGTAGATCTGTGCCTCTTTAGATATTCAGTGACTATATGCATTGCTTTTTCAACAATATTTTGGTACCCCAAAAGAAAATCTGAGTGAGATGTAACTCAGTATTATCCAATGTCTGTGTGTGCCTGTATGTGTCTGAGAGTTTCCTCAAGTTTTACAGATAGTTTTACTCTTTTTTGTGATCACATTTACAACTTTAAATAATCTACTACAAGTTCTTTCTTTCTTTTTTTTTTTTGCGGTATGCAGGCCTCTTAGTGTTGTGGCCTCTCCCGTTGCAGAGCACAGGTTTTGGATGTGCAGGCTCAGTGGCCATGGCTCACGGGCCCAGCCGCTCCGCGGCATGTGGGATCCTCCCAGACTGGGGCACGAACCCATGTGCCCTGCATCAGCAGGCGGACTTTCAATCACTGCACCACCAGGAAAGCCCTACAAGTTCTTTCTTGATTTGTAAAATGAGAGAGCCCTGGGCCAGGTAATTGGACAAGCTCATAGCAAAGGACTCTAGTGCCTTCTGTATGTCACCTGGGTCCTTGGGGTCAGATGCAGTGAAAGAGAGGCATGGATGTCTACTTGGCCCTCATGAGTCCCAGTTTTTTCCTAGGGGTCCCTGAGTTTCCCCTCATAGGTTGCAGTGTGTCTTATTCTCCCTCTAACCATTTTTGAAGTTGTTCCTTCAAAAGACCTGCAGGCCAGCCACCAGCCTGAGCCACAGAGGTGACATGGGAGCACAGACTTCTTCCCTGTGGTCCCTGTCTAATATTCTGATCCTCAAACTGGACTCTCCCAGACTATTATTCTTTCCTCAGTGACTCCTACAAGTGCCTAGGGTCCAATGCTCACACACATACACACATTCCTTATTTCATATCACTCCAAGCAGTTCTGTTTCTCTGATCAAACCTAACTAATAAAGATCATATATTATTAATCACAAAATGCATCACCTTAAATCACAAAGTTCTGTCTGGCCTCTCAGTCATGGTGCCTTCCCACTCATATTATGAGCAGAGGACACACTCATAATTACAACAGTCATAGAAACCCCAATTTCCTTCATCACTGTGTTGTGAAGTTGGGTGGCATCACACTTCAAGAGGCCCACCTGAATGCCTCCCAGAGCAAAGGGATGAGGGAGTGGGGAGAGATGAGTCACCCTCTTGTGCTCTCTCTCCATCCTTTCCAGCCCACCCTCTTCTCCCACCACTGCTCTCAGTGGGAAGCCACCCTCTGCCTCTTCTCATGCTCCTCCACATCACCTGGAACCAGACGGCTCTCCATATCCCCAGCTGGGCAGGAAAAACATAAAAATGAGCCCTGCTCCAAAGCAGATTCAGCCCAGGGGCTGATAGAATAGTCCAATTCTTTCTGGGCAACACCAGTTTCTATGCTCACTTTTCTTTTTCCCATTTATTTTTAAGCCTGTAAACATTTAGTGAGGAAATAAAAGGGAAAAAGGAAGGATGAGCAGAGGGAGAGAGACTAACATCAGAATGAGATCATTGCTGGCCAGTGATCATTAATCACACGGGACTCTCACCTACAGACCTCAGCCTGTTTCCAAGAACATTTTCTCAGGCTGTCAGTTTCCTTAAATTGTGACCTTAATACTTGAGTAGAACCATATCCTTCCCAAGTAGGAAATGTCACCACATCTCATAAAATATGTAAGGGATCAAGAACCGAATGGAGCAGCCCCAGAACAGGGCTGGGGAAGGGGGAGCAATTCTGGGTTTCCACTTCTTAAGCTTTAACAAAGATAATGACACAATTAAATAGTGTTTTATGGAGGAATGTTTTAACAACATAGGAAAATATACACTAAGTTTTAAAAACCTAATAAAATCATTATAAAATTTATAAATAATGTGCACAATGTGTATGTTGTTTATAAGCCCTCAAATATTATTATTCATTATTTCTGAGTAGTCAGATTTGACTTATTTTTTTTTTCTTTCTTGGATTTTTCAAACACTTTATGATAACTATATATTGTTTTCATGATTAGAAAAACTAAGAAATAGAGCTACCATATGATCCAGCAATCCCACTCCTGAGTATATATCCAGAGAAAACCATGGTTCAAAAGAATATATGCACCCCAATGTTCATTGCAGTGCTGTTTACAATAGACAAGACATGGAAGCAACCTAAATGTTCATCGACAAATGAATGGATAAAGAAGATGTAGTACATATATACAATGCAATATTACTCCGCCATGTAAAAGAATGAAATAATACCATTTGCAGCAACATGGATGGGCCTGAAGATTATCATACTAAATGAAGTAAGTCAGATAAAGAAAGAGAAACATCATATGATATCGCTTATATGCAGAATCTAAAAAAAAATGATGCAAATGAAATTATTTACAAAACAGAACCACTCACAGACTTAGAGAAAAAACTTAGGGTTACCAGGGGAGAAGGCTTGTGGGAGGAGGGCTAGACTGGGAGTTTAGGATTGACATATACACACTACTATATTTAAAACAGATAACCAACAAGGACCTACTATGTAACACAGGGAACTTGGCTCAATATTCTGTAATTAAGTAAACGGGAAAATAATTTGAAAAAGAATGGATACTTGGTATAACTGAATTACTTTGCTGTACACTTGTAACTAACACATCATATTTAATCAACTAAACTTCAATATAAAATAAAAAAATAAAAAATATATACCATAAAATACTCATCAGAAAAAAATAAACAAAACATACACTGAGTTTGAAAAAAACAAATATATAAGAAAAAAAAATCCCAAAATTTTACTGCAAAATACACCAAGGTATAAAGGCATTAGTAGAAAAATATAGGACATTACATAATAAAAGAAACAATTTCCAGGATATTAATATCACAAGTTTGTATACACCTAATAACACTGCCTCAAAATATATAAATCCAACTCCATGGAAACCTAAAGGAGATTTTAACACATTTCTATCAGAAAGTTATAGATCAAGCATATGAAATAGCATCAATTAGCTTAAACTAATAATTATTTATAGACTCTTGAGCTAAGAGAACATACAAATGTGTTGAAGCTCACATAAAATATTTACAAATTTGACAAAGTAATAGCTCAGAAAAAGAAGTCTTCGCATATTTCAAAGAGTAAAAACACACAGAACATATTTATCACAATGCAATTAAATTAGGAATCAACAACTAAAATGTGGTAGCATTTTTATGTTTAGAAATTAAAAGTGATCTTCTAGAAAGCAATGAATTAAAGAGGAAACCATAATAAAATTATGTTTTAAACTTAACAACAATAAATATTTTTTTTAAAAAAAGAAAGGAAAAGGACTACGTTCTCTTTCGTAAAAGAGAGATGTTTAACTGGGTAGAAATAGGACCTCACCCCTAGTTTGGGCTTAGTATCACAATAATGTATCCTGAAAGTGTCAGAAGCCATGCTTTGAATTCAACTTGTTCAATGTCAAACTCATGCTTGTTCCTCCCAAACTTGATCCTCTTCAATTCTTTTCTATTTCAATGATTACCTTTCCACTCACTGTTTTCCACTCCAAAACACCTCATTCTCCCTACTGCCCCTTAGTCAATGCAGCACCATCCTGGAAGTTGACATCCTAAAATATCTCTCAACTCTATCCCCTTCTCTTCTTACCTCCAGCCAGCACACTCTTCCACCCCCTGTTCCAAGTGCAACCCACATCATTCCTCTATCCTAGACTACTCCCGGACCTTAAAGTCTGCTTTCTCCACTTTCCTCTGCTCAACTTTATTCCCAAACCATTCTGCTTCCCAGGTTGAGGCCAGTACTGATAGCCATTCTCTACTGAATAGCCATTTCTAATAGACATGTCAAATATAATCCAGAATTGAAAATCTGGATTTCCACCCGTCAAATCTGTTACTTCCCTGGCCTTCACCATCTTAGGAAATAATAATATCATTCAATTAGCTCATCACCAAACCCTGGAGGCATCCAGTTTATTCATCAATAGAAAAGCCTCGTCAACCACAGCTCCATAATATAGCTTGAATTCTTCATTCCACCTACATTGCTACAACCAGAGCCACAGCCAGCATCATCTCTTGTGAACAGTACTGCAATCACGACTTGACTGGTCTCCCTGCTTTTATTCTTCACCCTACAATCTATTATTTGCAATAACCCAGAGAGATTTTTAAATCAAAGCAGAACAAACACCTGTTAAAATTCCCTGGAGGACTTGCACTGCACATAGGAACAAAATGGACTCCTTCTCTTGCACAACTTATGGCTACCCACTTCTTAGAGCTCATGTCTTAATCACCCTTTGGCTTGCCATGCTCCTAACACACTGGCCACTTTCTATTGCTCAAGCAGACCTCAGCTGATTACAGCTCAAAAACTTGGTTCTTTCTGTTTCTACTGCCAGGAATGTTTCCCTCTGGCTGTTGTACAGTCTGTCCCTCCTTATCTTGCAAAGCTCAGAGCATACATAACTTTCTAACAGAGACTTACCTGGTTACCAATATAGACAAGTAGCCAATTCCAGCTTGGTATCCCTTTGATCTAGTTTTATTTCCTCCTTTGCATTTATCTGAAATAGTCATCTTTACTAATGACCTTGGATGTTACTTATCAATCTCCCTCCACTGGAAAGTAAATTTCACTGTCTGCTTTCTTTTTGCTTGTTTGTTTTGTTTTGTTTTGTTTTTACTGCTGTTTCTCAGTGTCTAAGAATGTGCCATGGTTATTAAATTTTTGTTGACTGGATAAATGAGTGAATCTCCAGGACTTTCTCATAGTTTCTACATGAGTATATATCACTGTCTCTGTGAGATTAAGTCCCTGCCATAATCTAAGATTTCATAGTTCACACTTAACTATTGATAAGATGATTACCTTGCCAAGTTTGCTAGTAATTAAACTGCCTCACTGCTGTGGGAGTGGGTGAAGGCCCTCAAAGCATGATGGTGCATTCATGAAAACACGCTCAGGCTCCGTGAAAGCATCAGAGCTGGGCAGTCCTCTCTCCGAGTGGCCTGAGGACACCCTTTGCCACTCTCTGGCATCTCTGGTACGTGCTGGAGGAAGCAAGCAACTGCCACATTATAGATCAGGAAGCAGAGGAAAGGCCTCACTTTCTGCCAGTGTGCTTCTGTCCTGATCTGGGAGGGACTCTGTCCTTCATAGTAGAAAAATTCAAAGGCTTTCCAAAAGAGGGAAAAGTATAGATAGGTGGGAGTTGTTAGGACAGAACTATAGTACTTCTCTTCTGTCTGATCCATCCTCACACTCCAATCATCAAAGTATTCATGTTAGTGTTAGCATCACGCACCCACCAAACAGCTCTTGTCCCGCCCACACTCAGATTGGACAAGCCGTGTGTAACCTGTAACTCAAGGACACTGACTTCCCATGTCCTGTCTGTCCTCAGGGAGCAGCTCTTAGAGGGGTACTCTTGACAGCAATGACCACTGTTCAACTGCAGCATATCGAGTTGACATGGCTAATCATGATTCACACAGCCCAAATGAACAAAGCCCATCTTTTTAAAAATCATTTTCCTCCAATGTCTTACAGTGTACTTTTGAACCCCAGGTGTTCTGGGCTCTGTGCCTCTCTCTGACAGTGAGATAGTCTAATGTAAAAACTGTGAGAAAGTTCTGGGGATCTAGACGGTGGCAGTGGCCTGGTGTGTGAGAACAGAACATCCATGGTAAAGAACCAGACACTAAGGTCAGAGAATCATCTGGGTGAAAAACTTGCCTCATTCTCCAGAGTGAATCAGATCTTGCCTTGTTGATGCTGTGAATCATGAAATTAATAGCTCTGCTTTCACACCATTGGAGGGTGGGAGCGAACATTAAGGCAGCAGCACATGCTACAGAGTAAGAACTTGTGGATAGATCAGATGGCCCAAAGGGACTTTCTTTTCCCTGTTCTACCTAGTATACCCCAAGGATCACAGTCAAAATACAAAGAATATCTCTTGGAAAAGTAGATTGAGGAGCTGGGGTAGAGGCAGTTTTCCTAGATAGGTAGGGTTACCTAAACTCAAGTCCATACTTGGACACCAGATCCTCTCCCCCAGGAGAATGTTAGCTCCTTTTTAAAATCACCAGTACAGGCAGAAACCCAAACCATGGCCTCATCCCATTCTCTGAGACAAATAATCTCAGTCACTGTAGCTGGCCTCTTGAAATCTGGGTTCACAAGGTGGAGAAGAGGAGACAACTGAGCAGAATAGCCAATAATAAAAGTAATAAATTGAACAATCTACATCAGATGAAGACAAATTAAGAGACTAAGACAGATAAAGAACAAAATATAATAAGTATTCTTGAAGAGATAAAATAGGATATTGCTGCCATGAAATAGAGACAGAAGAAGTTTTTAAGAAGAACCAAGTAAAAATACTGGAAGTGAAAAAATAATTTTTTTGGGGGGGTGGTGGTACACGGGCCTCTCACTGTTGCAGCCTCTCCCGTTGCGGAGCACAGGCTCTGGACGCGCAGGCTCAGCGGCCATGGCTCACGGGCCCAGCCGCTCCGCAGCATGTGGGATCTTCCCGGACCGGGGCACGAACCCGTGTCCCCTGCATCGGCAGGTGGACTCTCAACCACTGCACCACCAGGGAAGCCCAATAACTAAATTTTTTAAAAGTCAGTATATGGGATTAATTGTTGAATGGATAAAGCCAGAGAAGGAATGTGTGAGCTGAAAGACCCAGTGAAGAACTTCTCCCAGAGGCATCTAGAAGGAGCAAAAGGATAGCAAATCTAAATGAAAACTGAATAAATGTGATGGCTATATAATATTCATAAACTACAAGTCTAATTAAGAGAGGAAGATTTATTAGAAGAAATAAGAAATTAAAATTTTACTAAATTAAAGAAAGATGAAAGCCTTCAAGTTGAAAGGCCTAACCAGGTACCAAAAAGATGGATAAGGAAAAATCTATAGTAGAAACATTATAGGGATATTTAACAATATTAAACCAAATAGAAATTCTAAAAATGTTCAGTGAGCAAGGGTTAATAATTTCCAAAATAAAAAAATCAGAATCTGAATGTCATCAATGTTTTAATAATAACATGGAGAATTAGAAGACAATAGAGTGACATTCAAATAACTGAAGAAAAAGAACTCCAAAACTAGAATTTCATGTTTAGCTACATTGTAGTTAAATGAAGAATGAATCCAGGAAGAAACAAGGTGATAAACAGAAGTAACATTAAGGAAATGGTAAGAAATTGTTGTTTTCTAATAAATTGAGTACACAAGATTACCTCTAATATCCCAAAGCTAAAATTGAGAGGTACTTGATGGATTTCAGGCAGCCACTGTAACAGGCCACAGTACCTGTGGTTTCTGCAGGCCATGCCGATCTTCCACCTCGCCTCACCTCCATCATACAGAAACAAGAGGCAGCAATCCAGTGCTCTCACTCAGCAGTGTCAGGAGGGCTGAGCCTGGAGCTCACCTTCATTTCCTGCTCAGCAGAAGCAGGTGGTGGCACTTTGATTTTCCTAGAGGGTGAAAGCAGCAGTACTGAGAGGCAGCTGAACTTTCATTCCACACCAGGCAGAAGCAGGTGATGCTCTGATTCCTCACCAGGGTGGTGGTGTAGGGCAGGGAGAAGGGAAGAGTCCAGCAAGCTGAGCCCCCACCCCTGTCCAATATCAGCCAGACCAAATGAGGCCATGCAAGTGAGGCCTAGCCAGCACACCATTTTCTCCCACCCCTGGTCTCAGCAGGTTCAGGTGGAGAACTGTGCCTCTGCCTTCATCCAGCATTATTGAGGTGAAATGAAGTAGTGGATAGTGGAGCTGGTTGTCATCCCCTGGGGTCTGTGGAGTCATGCAAGGAGCTGAGCTTCCGTTCCCCAGGTGCTGCAGCAAATTTGTGGGGCTCAGCCCTCCATGTACCCCTACCTGGTGTCAGCAGGGTCCAGTGGGAGCTGAGCTTACTCCTGCCCACATAGGGGCAATGAGGGGGTGCCAGTCAGTGACCCCATTGGTCAGAGCGGCCCAGAGAAATGCTGAACTTTCACCTCATCATTCTACAAAGAAGCTGTGTAAGTTTGCACTCCTTTTCTGCCAGAGTGGTGTTAGCTGAGACCTGCAGGAAGCTGGATGTACACATCCACCCATTCCTCATGCACACCTTACCAGGGGACTAGCTCCAGATTATATAGGTCCCAGAGTCTCATCACACAATATGTCCAGGACACAACTGAAAACCACTCATCATACCAAAAATCAGGAAAATCACAACCTGAGTAAGAAAAATCAATCAACAGACACTGACACTGAAATGAATCAGATGTTCATTTTATTGAAATTCTGACAAGAATTTTTAAGCAGCCATCCTAAAAATGTTGCAACAAGAAATTATGAGTTCTCTTAAAACAAATGAAAAAAACCCAGAAAATATCAACAAAGATTCAAAGATATAAAGACACAAGTGGAAATTATAGAACTGAAAAATGCAATCACCAAAATAAAAAACTCAGTGGAAGGGCTCTATAGTAGAGTAGAAATGACAGAGAATCCAATCAGGGAAGTTGAGGACAGATAATAGAATTTACCCAATCTGCACAACAGAAAGAAAACAGACTCAAAACAGTACAGTACAGACACAAAAACAGACACATAGATCAATGGAAAAGGTTAGAGAGCCCAGAAATAAACCCAAACACTTATGGTCAATTAATCCATGACAAAGGAGGCAAGAATATACAATTGAGAAAAGACAGTCTCTTCAATAAGTGGTGCTGGGACACCACTGTTCAGATACAAGTAAAGGACAAGTAAACTGGACAGCTACAAGTAAAGGAATTAGAACATTCTCTAACACCATATACAAAAGTAAACTCAAAATGAATTAAAGACCTAAATGTAAGACAGAACATTATAAAACTCCTACAGGAAAACACAGGAAGAACACTCTTTGACATAAATAGCAGAGATATTTTGGGGGCCCATCTCCTAAAGTAAAGGAAATAAAAGCAAAAACAAACAAATGGGACATAATTAAACTTCAAAGCTTTTGCACAGCAAAGGAAACCATCAACAAAACAAAAAGACAACCTACTGAATGGGACAAATTATTTGCAAAGAATATGACCAATGAGGGATTAATATCCAACATATATAAACAGCTCATACAACTCAACATCAAAAAAACAAAAAACTGGATTAAAAAATGAACAGAAGAACTGAATATACATTTTTCCAAAGAGGAAATGAAAATGGCCAACAGGCACATGAAAAGATGCTCAACATTGCTAATCATCAGGGAAATGCAAATCAAAACCACAATGAGATATCACCTCACACTTGTCAGAATTGTTATCATCAAAAAGAACACAAATAACAAATGTTGGTGAAGATGTAGAGAAAAGGGAACCCTCGTACACTGTTGGTGGGAATGTAAATTGATGCAGCCACTGTGGAAAAGAGTATGAAGGTTTCTCAAAAAACTAAAAATAGAACACCACATGACCCAGCAATTCCACTCCTGGGTACATGTCAAAAAACCAAAAACACCAATTTGAAAAGATAATGCATCCCAGTATTCATAGCAGCATTATTTACAATTACTAAGATATGGAAGCAACCTAAGTATCCTTTATAAGATGAATAGATAAAGAAGATGTAGTATATATACAATGTAATACTATTCAGACATAAAAAAACAAAATTTTGCCATTTGTAGGAACATGGGTGGACTTGGAGGGCATTATGCTAAGTGAAGTAAGTCAGAGAGAGAAAGACAAATACTGCATGTTATTGTTTATATGTGAAATCTAAAAAATAAAACAAACTAGCAAATATAATAAAAAAGAAACAGACTCACAGATATAGAGAACAAACTAGTGGTTGCCATGGGGGTGGGGGGTGCAATAGAGAGATAGGAGATTAAATGGTACAAACTATTGGTATAAAATAAGTTGCAAGGATATATTGTACAACATGGGGAATATAGTCAATATCTTTAAATAACTATCAATGGAGTATAACCTTTAAAAATTGTGAATCACTATATAGCACACATGTAACATATGATATTATATAGCTACTATACTTCAATTTAAAAAAAGAAAGGAGGGCTTCCCTGGTGGCGCAGTGGTTGAGAGTCTGCCTGCCGATGCAGGGGACACGGGTTCGTGCCCCGGTCTGGGAAGATTCCACATGCCGCGGAGCGGCTGGGCCCGTGAGCCATGGCCGCTGAGCCTGCGCGTACGGAGCCTGTGCTCCACAACAGGAGAGGCCACAACAGTGAGAGGCCCGCGTATCACACACACAAAAATAAAATTAAATCAATCAATAAATAAAGGAAAATAATAGAGTGAAAAAATCAACAATCTCAAAGATCTGGAAATCAACAACAAAAGAACTCATGATATCATCAGAGTCAAAGAAAGAAAGGAAAGAAACAGTGGGACTGAATAGGTATTTGAAGAAATAATGATGAAACATTTTCCAATTTAAATTGTTAATGATGTAAGCCTACAGATTCAAGAGGCTGAGAAAACACCAAGAAGGATAAACCCTAAGAAATACACATTAATACAAACCACAATTAAACTTGGAGAAACTAAAGACAAAGTCTTTAAAAAACAGCCAGAGAAAGACAACACATTCCTTATAGGAAAATGCCAATTAAATGCAGTGGATTTCTCACCTGAAACCATAGAAGTAAGAGGGAAGTGACACCATGTTTTTCAAGAACTGAAAGGAAAAAAAACCCAAAAACTTGTCAACCCCAAATTTTGTATCCGGTGAAAACACCCTATAGTAATGAAGAATATTCATAAACATAAGAAAACTAAATGAATTTGATGCTGGGATCCCTACCTTTAAAGAGTGGTTAAGGGGGAGACCTTCAAGATGGTGGAGGAGTAAGACGTGGAGATCACCTTCCTCCCCACAAATACATCAGAAATACATCTACATGTGGAACAACTCCTACAGAACACCTACTGAACACTGGCAGAAGATCTCAGACTTCCCAAAAGACAAGAAAATCCCCACGTACCTCAGTAAGGCAAAGGAAAAAAGAAAAACCAGAGACAAAAGAATAGGGATGGGACCTGCACCTCTGGGAGGAGCTGTGAAGGAGGAAAATTTTCCACACACTAGGAAGCCCCTTCACTGGCAGAGACAGCAGGTGTCAGGGGGGAAGCTTCAGAGCCACTGAGGAGAGCGCAGCAACAGTGGTGCAGAGGGCGAAGCGGAGAGATTCCCACAGAGAGGATTGGTGCCAACCAGCACTCACCAGCCTGAGAGGCTTGTCTGCTCACCTGCCGGGTGGAGGTCAGATCCCAGGGAGAGGACTGGAGTTGGCTGAGTGAACGCAGATTGAAGGGGGCTAGTGCACCACAGATAGCCAGGATGGAGTCCAGGAAAATGTCTCCAACTGCCTAAGAGGCAAGAGACCATTGTTTCGGGATGCACAAGGAGAGAAGATTCAGAGCACTGCCTAAATGAGCTCCAGAGATGGGCGCTAGCTGCAGCTAACAGTGTGGACACCAGAGATGGGCATGAGATGCTAAGGCTGCTGCTGCAGCCACCAAGAAGCCTGTGTGAAAGCGAAGGACACTATTCACACCTCCCCTCCCAGGAGGCTGTGCAGCCCACCACTGCCAGGGTCCCGTGATCCAGGGTCAACTTCCCCGGGAGAACACACAGCATGCTTCAGGCTGTTACAAGGTCAAGCTGGTCTCTGCTACCACAGGCTCACCCCGCATTCCGTACCCCTCCCTACCCCCAGCCTGAGTGAGCCAGAGCCCCCTAATCAGCTGATACTTTAACCCCGTCCTGTCTGAGCAAAGGACAGAGGCCCTCAGGTGACCTATATGCAGAGGCGGGGCCAAATCCAAAGCTGAACCCCAGGAGCTGTGCAAACAAAGAAGAGAAAGGGAAATTTCTCCCAGCAGCCTCAGGAGCAGTGGATTAAATCTCCACAATCAATTTGATGTACCCTGCATCTCTGGAATACATGAATAGACAACGTATCATCCCAAAATTGAGGTGGTGGACTTTGGGAGCAACTGTATATTGGGGTTTGCTTTCTGTATCTAATTTGTTTCTGGTTTTATGTTTATCTTAGTTTAGTATTTAGAGTTTATTATCATTGGTAGATTTGTTTATGGATTTGGTTGCTCTCTTCCTCCTTTTTTAACTTTTTTATATATAGATATATATTTTTTCTTTCTTTTTCTGTTTTTGTGAGTGTGTATGTGTATGCTTCTTTGTGTGATTTTGTCTGTACAGCTTTGCTTTTAACATTTGTCCTCAGGTTCTGTCTGTCCAGTTTTTTTTTGTTTTTTTTTTTTTTTTAGTACAACTTTTAGAGCTTGTTATCATTGGTGGATTTATTTTTTGGTTTGGATGCTCTCTTCTTTCTTTCTTTCTCTTTTTTAAAATTACTGTTTAATTTTTTACTTTTAATAATTATTTTTTTATTTTAATAACTTTATTTTATTTTTTAACTTCTTTCTTTCTTTTTTTCTCCCTTTTCTTATGAGCCATGTAGCTGACACAGTCTTGGTGCTTTGGCCAGGTGACAGGCCTATGCCTCTGAGGTGGGAGATCCGAGTTCAGGACATGGGTCCACCAGAGACCTCCCGGCTCCATGTAGTATCAAATGGCAAAAGCTCTCCCAGAGATCTCCATCTCAATGCTAAGACCCAGCTCCACTCAACGACCAGCAACCTACAGTGCTGAACACCCTATGACAAACAACTAGCAAGACAGGAACACAGCCGCACCCATTAGCAGAGAGGATGCCTAAAATCGTAATAAGGCCATAGACACCCCAAAACACACCACCAGACGTGGACCTGCCCACCAGAAAGACAAGATCCAGCCTCATCTACCAGAACACAGGCACTAGTCCCCTCCACCAGGAAGCCTACACAGCACACTGAACCAAACTTACCCACTGGGGGCAGGCACACAAAAATAATGGGAACTACGCATCTGCAGGCTGTGAAAAGGAGACCACAAACACAACAAGTTAAGCAAAATGAGAAGACAGAAAAACACACAGCAAATGAAGGAGAAAGGTAAAAACCCACCAGACCTAACAAATGAAGAGGAAATAGGCAGTCTACCTGAAAAGTAATTCAGCATAATGATAGTAAAAATGATCCAAAATCTTGGAAATAGAATGGAGAAAATACAAGAAACGCTTAACAAGGACCTAGAAGAGCTAAAGAGCAAACAAGCAATGCTGAACAACACAATAAATGAAATTAAAAATTCTCTAGAAGGAATCAGTAGCAGAATAACTGAGGCAGAAGAATGGATAAGTGACCTGGAAGATAAAATAGTGGAAATAACTACTGCAGAGCAGAATAAAGAAAAAAAGAATGAAAAGAATTCAGGACAGTTTTACAGACCTCTGGGAAAACATAAAATGCACCAACATTCAACTTATAGGGGTTCCAGAAGAAGAAAAAAAGAAAGTGACTGAGAAAATATTTGAAGAGATTATAGTTGAAAACTTCCATAATAAGGGAAAGGAAAGAGTTAAGCAAGTCCAGGAAGTGCAGAGAGTCCCATACAGGATAAATCCAAGGAGAAACACGCCAAGACACATATTAATCAAACAATCAAAAATTAAATACAAAGAAAAAATATTAAAAGCAGCAAGGGAAAAGCAACAAATAACATACAAGGGAATTCCCCATCAGGTTAACAGCTGACCTTTCAACAGAAACTCTGCAAGCCAGAAGGCAGTGGCAGGACATATTTAAAGTAATGAAAGGGAATCACCTACAACCAAGATTACTCTACCCACCAAGGATTTCATTCACATTTGACAGAGGAATGAAAACTTTACAGACAAAAGCTAAGAGACTTCAGCACCACCAAACCAGCTTTACAACAAATGCTAAAGGAACTTCTTTAGGCAGGAAACACAAGAGAAAGAAAAGACCTACCATAACAAACCCAAAACAATTAAGAAAATAGTAATAGGAACATACATATTGATAATTACCTTAAATGTAAATGGATTAAATGCTCCAACCAAAAGACATAGAGTGGCTGAATGGATACAAAAACAAGACCCATATATATGCTGTCTACAAGAGACCCACTACAGACCTAGGGATAAATACAGACTGAAAGTGAGGGGATAGAAAATGATATGCCATGCAAATGGAAATCAAAATAAAGCTGGAGTAGCAATTCTCATATCAGACAAAATAGACTTTAAAATAAAGACTATTACAAGAGACAAAGAAGGACACTACATAATGATCAAGGGAACAATCCAAGAAGAAGATATAACAATTATAAATATTTATGTACCCAACATAGGAGCACCTCAATACAGAAGGCAAATGCTAACAGCAATAAAAGGGGAAATTGACAGTAACACAATCATAGTAGTGGACTTTTACACCCCATTTTCACCGATGGACAGATCATCCAAAATGAAAATAAATAAGGAAACACAAGCTTTAAATGATACATTAAACAAGATGGACTTAATTGATATTTTAGGACATTCTATCCAAAAACAATGGAATACACTTTCTTCTCAAGACTCATGGAACATTCTCTAGGATAGATCACATCTTGGGTCATAAATCAAGCCTAGGTAGATTTAAGAAAATTGAAATCATATCAGGTATCTTTTCTGACCACAGCACTATGAGACTAGTTATCAATTACAGGAAAAAATCTGTATAAAATACAAACACATGGATGTTAAACAATACACTACTTAATAACCAAGAGATCACTGAAGAAATCAAAGAAGAAAAAAAAAAATACCTAGAAACAAATGACAATGAAAACACAACAACCCAAAAACTATGAGATGCAGTAAAAGCAGTTCTAAGAGGGAAGTTTATAGCAATACAATCCTACCTCAGGAAACAAGAAACTGCTCAAATAAACAACCTAACCTTACACCTAAAGCAATTAGACAAAGAAGAAGAAGAAGAACAACAAAAACAAAGTTAGCAGAAGGAAAGAAATCATAAGGATCAGATCAGAAATAAATGAAAAAGATAAAGATTCTTTGAGAAGATAAACAAAATTGATAAACCATTAGCCAGACTCATCAAGAAAAAAAGGGAGAAGACTCAAACCAATAGAATTAGAAATTAAAAAGAAGTAACAACTGACACTGCAGAAATACAAGGGATCCTGAGAGATTACTACAAGCAACTATATGCCAATAAAATGGACAACTGGAAGAAATGGACAAATTCTTAGAAAAGTGCAACCTTCCGAGACTCAACCAGGAAGAAATACAAAATATAAACAGACCAATCACAAGCATTGAAATTGAAACTGTGATTAAAAATCTTCCAACAAAAAAAAGCCCAGGCCAGATGGTTTCACAGGTGAAATCTATCAAACATTTAGAGAAGAGCTAACACCTATCCTTTTCAAATGCTTCCAAAATATAGCAGAGGGAGGAACACTCCCAAACTCATTCTATGAGGCCACTATCACCCTGATACCAAAACCAGACAAGAATGTCACAAAGAAAGAAAACTACAGGCCAATATCACTGATGAACATAGATGCAAAAATCCTCAACAAAATACTAGCAAACAGAATCCAATAGCACATTGAAAGGATCATACACCATGATCAAGTGGGATTTATCCCAGGAATGCAAGAATTCTTCAATATACACAAATCAGTCAATGTGATAAACCATATTATCAAATTGAAGGACAAAGCCCATATGATCATCTCAATAGATGCAGAAAAAGTTTTCAACACAATTCAACACCCTTATGACAAAAACCGTCCAGAAAGTAGGGATAGAGTGAACTAACCTCAACATAATAAAGGCCATATGACAAACCCACAGCGAACATTGTTCTCAATAGTGAAAAATTGAAATCATTTCCACTAAGATCAGGAACAAGACAAGTTTGCCCACTCTCACCATTATTATTCAACATAATTTTGGAAGCTTTAGCCACAGAAATCAGAGAAAAAAAAAGAAACAAAAGGAATCCAAATTGGAAAAGAAGATGTAAAGCTGTCACTGTTTGCAGATGACATGATACTATACATAGAGAATCCTAAAGATGCTACCAGAGAACTACTAGAGCTAATCAATGAATTTGGTGAAGTAGCAGGATACAAAATTAATGCCCAGACATCTCTGGCACTCCTATACACTAATGATGAAAAATCTGAAAGAGAAATTAAGGAAACACTCTCATTTATCATTGTAACTAAAAGAATAAAATACCTAGGAATAAACCTACCTAGGGAGACAAAAGACCTGTATGCAGAAAACTATAAGACACTGATGAAAGAAATTAAAGGTTATACAACAGATGGAGAGATATACCATGATCTTGGATTGGAAGAATAAAAATTGTGATAATGACAGTACTACCCAAAGCAATCTACAGATTCAATGCAATCCTTATCAAATTACCACTGGCATTTTTCACAGAACTAGAACAAAAAATTTCACAATTTGTATGGAAACACAAAAGACCCCGAATAGCAAAAGCAATCTTGAGAAAGAAAAATGGAGCTGGAGAAATCAGGCTCCTGGACTTCAGACTATACCACAAAGCTACAGTAATCAAGACAGTATGGTACTGGCACAAAAACAGAAATATAGATTAATGGAACAGGATAGAAAGCCCAAAGATAAACCTATACACATATGGTCACCTTATCCTTGATAAAGGAAGCAAGAATATACAATGGAGAAAAGACAGTCCCTTCAATAAGTGGTGCTGGGAAAACTGGACAGCTACATGTAAAGGAACGAAATTAGAACACTTCCTAACACCATACACAAAAATAAACTCAAAATAAATTAAAGACCTAAATGTAAGGCCAGACACTATAAAACTCTTAGAGGAAAACATAGGCAGAACACTCTATGACATATATAACAGCAAGATCCTTTTTGACCCACCTCCTAGAGAAATGGAAATAAAAATAAACAAATGGGACCTAATGAAACTTAAAAGCTTTTGTGCAGCAAAGGAAAACATAAACAAGACAAAAAGACAGCCCTCAGAATGTGAGAAAATATTTGCAAATGAAGCAACTGACAAAGGATTAATCCCCAAAATTTATAAGCAGCTCACGCAGCTCAATATCAAAAAAACAAACAACCCTATCCAAAAATTGGCAGAAGACCTAAGTAGACATTTCTCCAAAGAAGACATACAGATGGCCTTGAAGCACATGAAAAGCTGCTCAACATCACTACTTATTAGAGAAATGTAAATCAAAAATACAATGTGGTATCACCTCACACCAGTTAGAATGGGCATCATCAGAAAATCTACAAACAACAAATGCTGGAGGGTGTGGGGAGAAAAGGGAACCCGCTTGTACTGTTGGTGGGGATGTAAATTGATACAGCCTCTATGAAGAATAGTATGGAGGTTCCTTTAAAAACTAAAAATAGAACTACCATATGACAATCCCACTACTGGGCATATACCCTGAGAAAACCATAATTCAGAAAGAGTCATGTAACACAATGTTCACTGCAGCTCTATTTACAATAGGCAGGACATGGAAGCAACCTAAGTGTCCATCAACCGATGAATGAAAAGAAGATGTGGCACATATGTACAATGGAATATTACTCAGCTATAAAAAGAAACAAAATTGAGTTATTTGTAATGAGGTGGATGGACCTAGAGTTTGTCATACAGAGTGAAGTAAATCAGAAAGAGAAAAACATATATTGTATGCTAACTCATATGTATGGAATCTAAAAAAAAAAGTTTCTGAAGAACCTAGAGGCAGGACAGGAATAAAGACGCAGACATAGAGAATGGACTTGAGGACACAGGGAGGGGGAAGGGTAAGCTGGGACAAAGTGAGAGAGTGGCATGGACTTATATATACTATCAGCTGTAAAATAGATAGGTAGTGGGAAGCAGCTGCATAGCACAGGGAAAGCAGCTCGGTGCTTTGTGACCATCTAGAGGGGTGGGATAGGGAGGGTGGGAGGGAGACACAAGAGGGAGGGGATATGGGGATATATGTATATGTATGGCTGATTCACTTTGTTATAAAGCTTCTGCTTTATAACACACCATTGTAAAGCATTTATACTCCAATTAAGTTGTTAAAATAAATAAATTAATTAATTAATTAATTAAAATAGAAAAAAAATAAACAGAGTGGTTAAATGAATTCTCTAAACAGAAAGGGAATAATAACAGAAGAAAGCTTGGAACTTAAAAAAATAAAGAACATCAGAATGGATAAAAGTAGGGATAAATGTAAGAGACACTTCTTGTACGTTTCTTAAGTCACATTTGGTAGTGGAAGCAAACATAGGGTTCACATTAAATTGTGCATATAATATATAATAGAATTATACCAAAAAGGGGCAGAGTAAAATGTCCTAAATGGAAGTAAGGTTTCTACACTTCATGCAAAGTGGTAAAACATCAACTCCAGCAGATTATGAGAAGTTATTAATGTATATTGTAATACCTGGAGCCATCACCAAGAGATGATACAACTAAACAAAGAGATATACTCAAAATCACCCTAAATCAATCAAGATTAAATCTTAAAAAAATGTTCAAGTAACCCAAAGGAATGTAAATAAATAAAAACAGATGAAGGAGAAATTGAGGAAACAGAAAGTAATAAAATAAAAATGGCAATCCTAACATATCAGTTCCTTAAATATAAATGGACTAAATAACAACAATGAAAACATGGAGCTTGGCAGAATGGAGTAAAAAAAAAAAGAAAAATGAAAATTTAATGCTATCTATAAGAAACTCACTTCAAACACAACCATATAGATTTAAAAAATCAGCACTGGATATATTAATATCAGGTAAGGTAGATTTCAAAGAAAATAAAATTACTAGATACAAATAGGGATGTTACAAGATGATAAAAGGATCGATCCACCAGTGATTGACCAATGATTCTAAATATGAATGTACCAAAAAGCAAGAACCTCAAAATACAAGAAATAAAAACTGATACTAATATTAGGCATTAGGGAAATGCAAATTACAACTGCAATGAGATAGCACTCCACATCCATCCAGATAAATACCATTTTTAAATGATGATAACACCAAATACTGGTGAGTATGTGGAGAAGTGGGATCATTCATACATAACTGGTGGGAATGTAAGTAGATACCACCACTCTGAGAAAGAATATAGTAATTTCTTACAAAACTAAACATGCTCTTATCATATTGCTCAGCAATTGTGTTCTTGGACATTTACCCTAGACAACTGAAAAATTATTTTCACACTAAAACCTGTACACAAATGACAAAGCAGCTTTATTTATAATAACCCCAAACTGGAAACAACTCAAGTGTCCTTCAGTGGGTGAATGGTGGTCCATCTACACAATGCAATATTAAAAGGAAATGAACCCAAAACAATTTGGATGGATCTCAAGGGATTTATGTTGATTTGAAAAAGCCAGTGTCAAAAAGATGCATATTATATGATTCAATTGAATAGCATTCTTGACCCCACAAAATTACAGAAATGGAGAACAGATTAGGGGTTTCCAGGGAAAAAGGGAGGCAGGAAGGAAGAGAGATAACTGTGTCTATAAAAGGGAGCACAAGGGATCCTTGTAGAGATGGAACTGTCCTGTATCTTATGGTGGGGCGGCCACAGGAATCTGCATATGTAATTAAGTTGCATAGAGCTAAACACACACACAAACACACTCACACACACACACAGGTATTGATACATGCAAAACTGATTAAATCTGAACAAGTTCAATGGATTGTTTCAATATAAATTTCCTCGCTGTGATTTTTCTACTATAGTTATGCAAGATGGTACTATTAGGTAAAATTGAGTGAAGGATATATGGGATCTGTATTAATTCTTACAATTGCACATCAATCTACAATTATCTAAAAATAAAATGTTAAAGAAATGAGTATATAGGCATCTAATGATATAGCCTCAAAATACGTGGCTATATAGTTTAATTAATATAACACCATTCTTATAACAAAGAGAATAATGATTCATAAAATAAGCAAAGATATGAGTTGAATTATATGATGACTAAGCTCAGGCTAATAGTTGCACATAGAATGTATATCAACAACAACAAAAAGAAAACATTTTTTGGTTCCCTTTTATCCACCTGGTATTCAGTGTGCTAACAGAATTCATTAACTTTAATTGTCTATCTGTGGGTAACAGATGGCAGAAGATATTGGCAAAATGTAAAACTGACCATGTGTACCTGGAATATACCAGGAGCTTCTACAAATGGGCAAAAGATACAAGTAGGTAGATCATAAATGGAGGAACACATGGCCAACAAGTATTTGAAGAGATGCTCAAATTCTGTATTAATCAGAGAGATGCAAATTACATTAGTGGTGAGATCTATATATATCTCCATCTATCTATATATCTATCTGTCCACCTACCTATCTATGTCAATATATACCTCAGATTAGCAAAAACTAGCAAACTGAGCGATATCGATGAAAGATCTGGGGAGATGGGAACCATCACACTCATGTGCAAAGCCTACTAGTGACCTTGCACAAGCATGCTGGAAGTACCCAGGCATTGCTTGGTAAAGCCAAGCTGTTTATAAACCATAAGCCATCAATTCCACTTCTGTGGATGTACCCCAGAGATGTCACCAACAAGTCCCTGCCCAGGAGGTCTGAGGATTTTCATGATTGCCTTGTCTGTGATTGGTGAAATTGAAAGGTGCAGGGGAGCAGACTGTATAATACCTGCTGCAGTTAGAAGCATCAAGGCAGATGTGCAGAGAGCCTGGCAGAGAGAGCTCACCCCAACACTGACTGCCTAAAAAGTGAGACAGAACAAGGATCTAGCACACACATTCTATGTGGATTAAAAACAAACATAAAGACACAAAACATTTTACAAACACACCTCTGTCTTTAAGGCATGTGGCATATAGGAACATGTGACTCTGGAGGGGGGATTGAAATAGGAGTAGAGTGGGGAGTTAGAAATAAATAGGGTAAAATATAAAACCAGAAAAAGCCTCTTCATGAACTGATGAAAAGAATGATAATGCCTTAACCTACAAATAAAGAGAAAATAACATAAGACTATCATGTGGCAGCAGGGTGGTGAGAGAAATAAAGCGGGAAGCTTTCCTAGAGGTCACCTCCGGGTGGAGCTGAGGTGGACAGGTCAGACAGGAAAGGCACTGCTTCCATTTTAAGAGCCTCTTTTCTTTTCTTTTTTTTAAAACCATGAGCATGTATTACTTTGGTAAAAATAGAAAAAGAGAGAAGAAGCAGAGAATGGTAAATGCAGACAAGTTGAAAGCTGGTAACACTCTCAGGACCAGCTTCTGCCTCGACTTCCCCTCTAAACTCAGGCCCCCACTGTCTTGTGTTTTTAATGCCGCCAACTCCCAGGAGCCAGGAGTGCAGGCATCACCTGATCTTCCCAGCCTGCTCCTTCCACTGGGTGTTTTCACTTTGGTCCCAGCAGCAGTGTTTCCTCTTCAGGATTTCTGTCAGGTAGAGAAAGGCTCAGATGCTGAGTGGTTTCCAGCCTGGCGTCCAGCCTCTCTCCTGATGCTGATGCTGCTCTTTCTCTGGGGCTCAGAGGATGTGCTCTTTCCAGGGAAGGGAGCCAGGCAGCTGGGGTCAGGGGTTTGGGGTACAGACTAGCTGTGGACCCGCGTGGAGCGGATGGGCAGGCCTGCTTCACGGCCTTTCCCTTCCTCGCTGTCAGGGTGCTCGACAGACAGCCCCAGTGTGGAGCCCGGTGTGCGGGCATGTCTGACCAAGGATGGGGGCCCTGCCAAAGCTAAGCTGCCTGGGATCCCCATGTTGCTTCCTGGGGAAAATGCAACCATTGTTCCTACACAAAACAGTCCTCTGTCCCTGATCAGGCCGGTCCCTAGAAACTTATTTCCACAAAACCCTGAGTGTTGTAAAAAATGTGCTCTGGCTCGGTCTCCCGTAGAGAGCTCTTAGCCAAGTACAGTGACACACTTAGCATAACGGCTAAAAGGTCCTCGGGAAGGACAGAGGGACACAGCCAGCATGAGCTGCCCACTGAGTCCTCGTCCTCTGGCTTGGGAGCCATCCCTTGTCACAAACCCACACGAAGCCTTGGCAGCCACTTCCCCTGAGTTTAGTTCTCCCCAGGAGCCAGACAATCACAATCAAACCTTTGGGCAAATGGGTGCTGGGCATGCCCTCCCCAACCTCAGGCTTCTCCAAAGATTTCCAAGGTTTTTGAGTCCCCACTCAGCTCCTAGTCCCCAAGCCTCCCTCCATGACCCCTTTGACAGACCATGGCCTCCACCAAATCTCCCGAGAAGATGGAACTGTGCTTCCCTCCTCCTGGCCAGCCTGGTAGTGGGTGAGAGGCATAAGGCAACACTTCTCAGCCCCAGGCAGGCCAACAGGCTCCTCTCCACCCTCGTCGCCATCCCTGTGGACCCCTAGCCAAGCAGAGCCCTATGAGCAATCCCTATGAGCTGGAAGTCTCCTGCTATCATGACGAGCCAAATAAACAAAACTATTATTGAGTCCCACTAATAATTTTTACTATAAATACTAAATCTTAAATTAGGAAAGTTTGCATTTCAGTTTGGAATGAGATATTCTAGTAGCATTTTGTAAAAGGCCTTGGCATTTGGCAGTCACTCCCTTCTCTTACAACCACCAAGGCCACTTTTCGTTATGTAGGTCATGCCTCAAACAGAACTTCCACCGTGACTGTGGACGCCACTCCCTAACACACAGGTGCATGCTACATGCCCTGTCCTGCCATTCCTGGAGCTGTGGGACCCACATACCCCCAGATGCCCAGGCAGACAGAGGGGTTGAATCTGGAGCCATGTGGCCTCGGGGCCTCAGGATGTGTGGCATCAACCAGGTGGAACCAGTTTACGGGCAATCAAATATGGCCAACTTGTCCTTGCCCATCTGGTAGTCATCTTGGAGGGGCATTTGAGCCATCCTCCCTGGATATGGCCAAAGACTTGGCCGGAGCCTAAGCAGGGGTTGGGGCATTGAGAAGGGCCACACTGTTGTTGGCAGGGCTCCCCGCCTGGGATGCAGCAGGCACTCTGGGCTGGGCCCCAGTAGCCTCAGAGACAGGCACACAGAGGGGCTCCTGGGCATTGGAATGGGGCCATTCTGGGTCTCTTGATCCTCTGCTTACAAGAGCAGCTTGTAAGTTTGATTCTCAAAAACATCATAACCCTGGAAGCACTGATGGATTATTTTGTTCTTGAACGGGCTACTCTGCTCTCATGAATGCCTGGGCGGGAAGCCTGCACAGCAGAAACCTCAGCAGCCAGCTGTTTGCTTTTCTAATGACTCCAGAGTTTGGACAATCAGATCCTCTGACGCCAAGACCCAGCTCCAGTGCTTCTCCAGCAGAACGTCTGCCGCCTGAGCTGATGACTGGGGCTCTCACCCAGCCTGGGGCATTCCTTGAGAAAACGACTCCAGTGAAAAATGTAAGTGTTTCCTTTTGCCCACCTTGGTTTTAATGCATATTTTCCGCCTTGTGGAGTCTGGGAGACATGTTTTCCTCTCAGTCTCATCTCTACAAACTCTTTCTCTCTCTCTAAATTGTTTATTTTCACCACAAAAGCATCACCTTCCCAGAAAGAGCTGATAAGCCAGTAGGGCAGCTGCCCATCTAGGGCCTTGAAGGAAAAAGGAAGAGGAAGAAGGGTTAGGGTTTACACGGCTCTTGTGGGAGCAGCTGGTGAACAGCATCCGTCCCTTACTCTGCCCTGACCATTTGGAGTCTCCTAGACTTGGGACAGAGCAGGTCTACTAGTTTGTTTGTACTGCCATAACAATGCCACAGACTGGATGGTTTAAACAGCACCAATCTATTTTCTCACAGTCCTGGAGGCAAGAAGTCCAAGATCAAGTGTTATTTAGCAGAGCTTGTTCCTCCTGAGGCCTCTCTCTTTGGCTTATAGATGGCCGTCTCCTCCTTCTGTCTTCACATGGTGTTCCCTCCATGCATGTCTGTGCCCTAATCTCTTCTGATAAAAACACCAGTCACGTTGGATGAGGGCCAACCCTAATGACTTAATTTTACTTTAATCACTTCTTTAAAGCCTTGTCTCCCAATAGAGTCACATTCTGAGGTCCTGGTAGTTAAGACTTCAGTGTATGAATCTGGGGGACATGACTCAGCCCATAACAGATGGTGTCTTCCAGCAACACACCTTGCTGTTCTGACCTCTCCAGTAAGGTGACAAGGGCTGGAGCAAGATGCTTTTAAATCAGTTTAAGAGTGGAGACATTCTGCAAATTCATTGAGAAAAAAATCAACTTGGCAGAACTTGACCCTAGAGAGTCTTTTCTCATCTTGTTCACTAGGGTAGGGATCAACAAACTACTACCTGGGCCAAATCCCACCAATAGGCTGGCCACCTGGTTTTGTAGAGGAATCTGTACTGGGCATGGCCACCCCACTGCATGAGTGTCGTGTCTGTGGATGCTTTTGCAGAGTTCAGTAGCTGAAACAGAGACCACATGACCCCCAAAGCCTAAAATGTTTATGGAAAACGTGCCAACCCCACACTAGAAGTCAGCTCCCTCTGGCAGGGACTTTTGTCTCCTGCTCGGAGCTGTATCCCAGCACTTACAACTCTGCATGGCACCTAGTAGGGCTGAAGCAATTCTTGTTGGATGAGCAGGTGAACCTGTGCTCATGGAACTGAAGGTATGGTGAAGTCAAGCCCTGGAAACCCCTGGAATAATCCAATAAAATGTATCAGGCTAACGTTCACCCCTTGTACCCAGCAAGATCACAGCAAGGATGAGCAGGCCTTTCTGTCAGGAAGAGCCTAGCCATTGCCTCCCTTACCCAACTGCCCCTTTGTCCACAGGATGTTTTGTTGAAACTTTCTGTCCTACTTAGTATAGAGGACTCACTACCCCCACGATCATCATCGCTGCCTTTCTGGCTTCTGACACAGTGATGTTGGCTGTACTCTGTGGGTTCTAAGATGCCACTGAGAACCCAAATCAAAGTGTGAAAGGTGTTGGCCACATCATCAGCCTGATCAAGCACTTGCAACAAGGAGCCTGACCAACCTTCTTCCCACTAAGGAGTAAGGCCCCCCTGCTTTCTCCCTAAAATCCCAGTCTCACAGTGTCCTTAGGACTTGTCACCACTCCCAAAGAAAACCACGGCCTGGGGGACATAGTGCTCTGCCCTCCCTGACCCACAGCTATCATTAGGTTTGAGTGGCCCTGATGCCCCCTTGACCCCAGGTGGGCTCGGAGTTCGTAAGGATGCCCTTTCATTTCTAGGGAGCCTGGGGCACCCCACTGCAATAAGAAAATCCTCCCCATACATCCATGCGCTGACACAGCTGTGCAGCTGCAAATCAATTCCCAGGCATAGCCTCAGGCATCCCATAATTCCCCAAAGTGCAATTGCAAAATAAACTCTAATGTGCCCTAGTTCCAGGAGCCTTTGGGCACGCTTTTGAGAGACAAGAGGAAGAGGAGAGAGCAGGCAGAAGAAGCAGTTCCCCAGGCTGGTGTAGACATTCAGTTTCCTGGAAGTGGGATGTGGATGTGGTCCAGATGTGCCCCCTGGGTCCTGCAGCGCCTCCCATCACTTCCCTAGAAAGTTCTGTAAAAGTGAGGCTGCGAGCCAGGCTTCCAACATCGGAGGCCTGAGTGGGAACATTGGTTCTCATCCTTCCCGGGAGAGGAACAACTGGAAAGCCTCACTGCCCATATATGTAAAATGAACTAAATAATACTGACTTCATAGACCTCTCGAGAGAATTAGCAGTAATAAAACACATAAGCACTTATCACAGGTACCTGGCACGTAGGAGGAGATCAATCAATACCAAACCTATGTGAAACCTGGGGAACAGGATGAGAGGGGAAAACAGGCAAAAAATACTAAAGAATAAAAGGAAGGGAAAAATGTATATTTTCTAAATGTCCTAAGACTATTTTTTTTTCAAAAGTTCTAGCAGGAAAAGTAGAAACAAATAGTTGAGTTTTGTCCCCCAGGCTGACACTTGCACAGACAGAAATATGCATAGACTACGTAGGTGGATGATTGTTCCCATAGTAACAGGATGCAGACAATATTCTGGTTGGGATGCAATCTACCTTGATACTTTTCCATAAAGCCTGTCTGCCACACACATCCAAGAGATCAACCTGAGAAATATTTTCTGTTTCAGCTCTCAGATCGACCCCATCTTAGCTTAGAGAACCACACAGTGAGCTTATTTTAAGACACGGTTTAGCCTGATGATGAGTGGTGCTAACTGTTCCTGCCAAGAGTGCCAGGAGTGTGCTGGGGCACCTCAAATGCAATCTTCAGATACCTTAGCTCCTACCTGGCTCCTTCACAGGTAAAGTACCTCATCTTTGGAGACCAAGCCATGACTGCATAGTTAAGTTTAGCGTGAATGTGTGAATGCAAAGTGCTTCTATTATTAAACTATCACAAGAGAGAAATATTTCTCCAGTGACATCTAGCAGCTCCTGGCATCCAGGGACTCCTTTCCCCAAATCCTTTCCAAATAGGGAACTAGCAGCACTCTAAAATTGAACCAAGGGGACCCCAAAGAATTTGTGGATTTGAAAATATTCAATGAATACTCGAAATACCTTTCGCCTTTGGTGTTCAGAAAGACCTGTGCACTCTGAAACACGAAGCTCTCATGACCACAGAAGGTGCAAAAGTGCCAACTGCACTGAAATCCCTCTCAGGATCCCTGGCCATGTGTGTTTTTGGAAACTGCATTAACACCTTCCATCAACTCGTGTATTCTCAGGACACTTACATTTTCAGTTTTAGGTTTTAAAAGAATTATGATTCCATCTCAGAAACTCTCACTCATTGGGGAACACAGGATATATTTCTTTTCCAGGGAGACATATTTTAAAATGTCAAGAGCAATGAATGCCCTGAAAATTCAGAGAAAGTGAAACAGTAGAATACGTAGCATTTATTGAGTGCTATGTTCTGGGCATTGGGTTTGGATTATTTTATTTGATCTCACCACAGCTCAATGACATAAGGATGGTTATCCATTTCATTTTTCATTCATTCCTTCAAAAATAACAAATATTTATTGAGCATCTACTGTGTACCAGGCTTCATTCTAGCTGCTAGGCAGATGGCAGGGAAGTAGACAATGGCCCTTCCCAGATGGAGTTGATAACCTGAAGACAGAGACAGCAAAAATCACATAGCTATAATATGACATCACATAGTGATGAGTATCTCAAAGAAAGGTGAAGCAGGGTTAAGGGTCCAGATGAAAGGAGCAAGGTAAAGAATGACTTCTAAGAGGAGCTGACATCTGGGCATCAGCCTGAGTGGAGGGATGGCGTGGCCCGTCAAAATTTGAGGAAAAGTCCTCCACGCATAGGAAACAGAACAAGGGGGTCACTGGGGGTGGAGGGAAGGGAGGGAGATACAAGGGGCTATTGACATCAGAGAGGTAGGCAGGGCCTGAGCATCAGGACCTGATGGGAATGCATAACATCTTCGTTTTGAAGTTGGATGGGAAACAAGTAGATGGTTTAGTGCATTCTGATATCTCCTATTCCATTCCTATTTCACATTTTTAAAAAATGCTGGTCACACTTCACTAAGTTGATTTCACAACCCATTGAGTTTGAAAGCCACACTCCAGTGGGTATCTCTTACTTCTGAGTTATCCTTATCAAAATAAAGATAGTAGGGCTTCCCTGGTGGCGCAGTGGTTGAGAGTCCGCCTGCCGATGCAGGGGACACGGGTTTGCACCCCGGTCCGGGAAGATCCCACATGCTACGGAGCAGCTGGGCCCGTGAGTCATGGCTACTGAGCCTGCGCGTCCAGAGCCTGTGCTCCACAACGGGAGAGGCCACAACAGTGAGAGGCCCGCATACTGCAAAAAAAAAAAAAAAAAAATAGAGATAGTAAAAAAGACACCTATCATCACAAAGAAAAAAAAAAATTAACTATGTGTGGTGATTGGTTGTTACTAGATTTATTGTGGTGATCATTTCACAATTTATACATATAACAAATCATTGTACACCTGAAACTAATATAGTGTTATGTTATATATATATCTCAACGTAAAAAGCATCCCCCAAAAAAGAAAAAAGAGATCTAGCAAGTTTGACTGTACTATCTACACAATCAGAAGAATTAACTGCAAAGTGATTGCGTAAGTGGAATCAAATAGCAACCCTTCTGTATTTTACCTTTTGTGTGTTTATTTTATCTTATAGTTAAGGAAGCCAAAATGCCCATGAATGGCAATGCAGGGCTGCCTGTTCCCCCAGGAAGCCATGAGCCGTTAGATCCACCAGCCCTGTCTCTGAAGGCAGCTGACTGCAGAACTGCTGCCCCCTCGGCTGCCAGCTGGCGTGCAACGCCGGGCATGTGTTGGCACCAGCCCGCAACAGCAGGGCAGAGGAATGCAGATTCACAAGGCACTTACGGGGAAAGACTCCCTTGAGTCTTACATGTCCAATTCTGGTTGGGTTTGTGGCTTCTCTTCTTATCTCAAGATGGCATTCCTGTCTGTGCCTTTTAATCACAGAATTCCTGGGTATTAAAAGCACATGAGAAGTCACATCCTGGGTCCCCATGCCGCCATGCCATGGAGGATCGTGCCTCAATCCCTTGGAGCAGGCAGACAGACACCATCCCCAGACAGGGTCGCAGCACCCATCAAGGCACGGGTCTAGTGTCTTGCCACCCTGTCATAAAGTCTTTTCTAGAAGTGGAAGCTGGTTCTGCTACTCCCCCATTAAATCTGTTCCCACTTCTGGGAACCAGGCAGTCATAAGCCCCCCATTCTCCCCTTTCCAGAACGATCCATTTCTCGCTCCTTTCATTGGCAACACGCAGGGCTTCAGTTTAGGACCAAAAGACCTGTGGGTTGCAGCCCCCAGTCTCATGACCTTGACATTGCAGGTCTCCTCCAGCACAGCACGGAGGAGCCTGGGGCCTGAGGTGTCAGTTGCTGGCTGTCACGGAGCACTCTCCCTTGTCTGGGGAGGTGACCAGTGCTGGGAAAAGCCAGGGAGCAGGCTGTCGGCAGAACTGTCTCTTCTTTAGATTCTTCAGCCATTACTGCATCAGGCGAAGCAGCCAGCAGGCCTTGGGAACATGTCATCCACTTCGGTATTTTCAGACACAACTTCCACTGGACCTGCCTGCGCTCACGCTCAGCCTTGATTCACCCTCGTTGTTAACCCTGCTCTGGGTGTAGACCCCCTTCCTCTGTCAGCTGGCATCCAGAACACACAGGGTTTCCAAGCTGTTGCCCCACTCGCCTCCCTGCCAGAGTCTGTGTCTTAGCAATTCACGAGGAACGAATCGTCCTGGGTATGTCTTGGCCCTGCACAGGTGACTGGCAGTGCAGGCCATCAGCACCCTCCAGAGCCCCCCCAGCCCCAAATCGGGGTGGTGTTGTGACTGCATCTGTACCCCTACTCTATCATGTTCTCCCTGCAGCCCCACGGCAATTTCCCTATGTGTAAGGACACGGTGACAACAAAATAAAGATCATCAGTTAAGATCCCAAGTAAAGGAGGAGCACATGCTGCCCACCTGTTCCAGCGGTGGGAGGGATCGGCCGCCCACCTGCCTGGAGGGAGCAGGGCCCGTGGGAAGACTGTTCTCTTAATCGGCAGGGCTTTGCTCCTGTTTTCATTTGGTGATGTTGTTCAGGGCTTACCAAGTTATTTTTAAGAACTCCTCCTGGACAATATATACACTACCAAACGTAGGGTGGATAGCTAGTGGGAAGCAGCCGCATAGCACAGGGAGATCAATTCGGTGCTTTGTGACCACTTAGAGAGGTGGGATAGGGAGGGTGGGAGGGAGACGCAAGAGGGAAGAGATATGGGTACATATGTATATGTATAACTGATTCACTTTGTTATAAGGCAGAAACTAACACACCATTGTAAAGCAATTATACTCCAATAAAGATATAAAAAATAAATAAATAAATAAATAAATATTTTTTAAAAAAGAACTCTTCCTGGGGTTTCTTTGCATTTTTTTTCCTGATTATTTAGTAAGTTGATTCGTTGTAATTATCAGTTATGTGGAGTGTCTCAATTGGATACCAAAATGTACATCTAACGTGGTAGTTGAACTGAATTCCCAAGTCTTTTTTTTTTTTTACATCTTTATTGGAGTAGAATTGCTTTACAATGGTGTGTTAGTTCTGCTTTATAACAAAGTGAATCAGCTATACATACACATATGTTCCCATATCTCTTCCCTCTTGCGTCTCCCTCCCTCCCACCCTCCGTATCCCACCCCTCTAGGTGGTCACAAACCACCTAGCTGATCTGCCTGTGCTATGTGGCTGCTTCCCACTAGCTATCTACCTTACGTTTGGTAGTGTATATATGTCCATGCCACTCTCTCACTTTGTCACAGCTTACCCTTCCCCCTCCCCATATCCTCAAGTCCATTCTCTAGTAGGTCTGTGTCTTTATTCCAGTCTTGCCCCTAGGTTCTTCATGACCTTTTTTTTTTTTTTCTTAGATTCCATATATACGTGTTAGCATACGGTATTTGCCTTTCTCTTTCTGACTTACTTCACTCTGTATGACAGACTCTAGGTCCATCCACCTCACTAAAATAACTCGATTTCATTTCTTTTTATGGCTGAGTAATATTCCATTGTATATATGTGCCACATCTTCCTTATCCATTCATCCGAAGATGGACACTTAGGTTGCTTCCATGTCCTGGCTGTTGTAAATAGAGCTGCAATGAACATTTTGGTACATGACTCTTTTTGAATTATGATTTTCTCAGGGTATATGCCCAGTGTGTGTATCTTATAAATTTGGGTGTGCAAGCCTATGGGGTCAATATTGTCACTTGTTTAATACCTACATACACATAAGCACATGAAATGCAGGACAGAATATATATGTAATGCCCATCTCTCACATGTCATATTCTAATGAAAACTTCCTGTGAGCCTGTGCGTGTGTGTGTGTGTGTGTGTGTGTGTCTGTCTGTGTATTGGTGAATAAATTACTAAGCCTCTTTTCTGAACACGCTGGACGACCCCAGCAGTCCTTGAGTTGGAAAAGGAAATTCAAGGGCTGGAAGGAAAGCGGTACTTCCTTTCCCATCCTCAGAATTGCCTGAGGGTACCATTATCCACCCCAGAGGGTACCTTCTTCTGGAAGGCCAAGGCCGAGCTCACACCTTGCGTCACTGTCACTCTTCTTAACAGCTGCCTTCACACACCTCTTCAGTCACTCCCTGCAAACCCTTGGCTTTATGTCCTCATAGTCAAGAATGTGGGAAATTGATTATAACTTAAAAAAATGTTCTCCTATAAAGCAGATTACTTCTCTTCAAGATGGTACCTTGGGCTCATACTTTAAACTTCCTCTTCTATCCCACCTACATTGCCATACTTTTTAAACAAATTATATATATATATACACACACGTATACATGTGCATATGCACACACCACACACACACACACACACACACACACACACACACCAGCCCATCTCAGGGTACAGAAATCTGGAACCTTCCCAGAAAAACTTGTGTTTCTGAGCACATCTCTGATTCCCCATGTAACGTAGTGAAGTCATACCTTGCATGGTGCAGATCTGCACTGGGGCAGCCCCAGCAACCCTGCTCCCCACCACAGCTCTCTGACCACAGGCTACTGCATCGCCAAGGATGCTGGTCCAAAGGATGCTGCCCAAGCCCCAGGCCACACCCTCCAAACTGAACCCCTGTGGACTGGGCCATGAGTCTGAGCTTTAACAAGCTCCTGATGGGTTCTTGGGGCCACTGCTTGAGCTCCAAGGGCCTCCACTACAGCCAGAGGCAAATGTCACAGTCATCCCCTGGGAAGCTCAGCAAACTGCAAAGCTGAAGGAGAGTGGCCCCTGCCCAGACTGCTTTAGAGGGGTACTATTCAGGCTCCCTTCATCACTTGCAGCCCACACCCCATCTTTCTAAAGAAGCACTCCACAATTCTCTGCGTAAATGCTCTCTGGCTGTGTCCTGACCTGTTCAGGCCTTTTCTCTGTTCAGACATGCCTTGGGCATGTACAATTATAGATCCACTGGGTGATCAAGAGGCAGCTGTTTCCAGGGGTGTAGACAGAGCTTGGATATGCCCATAAGGTACCCCATGGTAAGGAGTGCAGAGGTCAGACGGAAGGCCAGAATCTAGAAATAGGAAATCCCCATGCCACCACGTTCCAGCAGGGTGACCAAGGGGTCTAGGGAATCTAAACGTAACTTAACTTCCAAGACATAATGAAGGTATATTATTGTTATGGACTGAATGTTTGTGCCCCCCAAAATTCATATGTTGGGGCCCTAACCCCTAATGTGATGATATTTGGAGGTGGGGCTTTGAGGAGGTGATTAGGTTTACATGAGGTCATGTGGGTGGGACCCCATGATGGGATTAGTACCCTCAAAAAGAAAGGAAAACAGACCAGAGTTTCATCTCTTTCTGTCATGGGAGGACACAATGCGAGGTGGCTGTGTCTACAAGTCAGAAAGTGAGCTCTCAGGTGGGACCAGTTCAGTCAGCACCTTGATCTTGGACTTCCAGCCTCCAGAACTGCAAAAAATAAACATCTGTGGTTTAAGTCTCCCAGTCAATGGTGCTTTGTTATAGCAGCCTGAGCAGACTAATACAGCAGTCAAGGTGGGAAGGCAGAACCAATCTTATCTATCACATTATGAGGCCACTGTATCATTGTTAAGCACTTGGGACTATGGTAGGAGAACTCTGTTTTCTCTCTTGCACAGGCCTTGTTTGGGACAGCCTGTTGGTCCACCCTCCTCACCTTTGGACCCCTTGAGAAACATGGCCCTATGTTTCTCTTAGCTCTTCTTCCAAGACCATTTATTCCATTAGAGTCCTGAAATATTTCCACAGTGGCTTCCTAGGCTGCAGGGAAGCTGGGTGGCACCCTCACTTATATGTCCGTAGACAATGAACAGCCTGTACTAGCTTTATGGAGCCAGGCCTCTCTTCTGAGGAGTGAGTGTCTAGAGAGCTGGGCCAAGGTGTTGCATAACAGGGAGAATTTGTGTGATTTACTTAGAGGCCCAGCTCTGCATCCAGGCCCAGCTATGGATGTGGACATGACCCACCACTGCTCCCAAGGGTGCTGTTACAGGTTGAATTGTGTCTCCCCAAAAAGATATGTTCAAGTCCTAACCCTGCAGTACCTCAGAATGTGGCTTTATTTAGAGATAGGGTTTTTACAGAGGTAATTAAGGTTAAATGAGGTCATTACGGTGAGCCCTAATCCAATATAACCAGTGCCCTTATAAAAAGGGAAGATTTGAACACAGAAATGGACTTGCACAGAGGGAAGATGATGAGAGGACATAGGAAGGAGGTGGCCTCATGACTGGAGTGATGCTTCCACAAGCCAAAGAACACCAAGGATTGCTGGCAATGCCAGAAGCTAGAAGAGGCGAGGGAGGAATTTTCCATAGAACTGCTGGAGGGAGCATGGCCCTGCTCACACCTTGATATTTATATTTTTTTTCTTTTTAACATCTTTATTGGAGTATAATTGCTTTACAATGGTGTGTTAGTTTCTGCTTTATAACAAAATGAATCAGCTATACATATACATATATCCCCATATTTCCTCCCCGTTGCATCTCCCTCCCACCTTCCCTATCCCACCCCTCTAGGTGGTCACAAAGCACTGAGCCGATCTCCCTGTGCTATGAGACTGCTTCCCACTAGCTATCTATTTTACATTTGGTAGTGTATATATGTCCATGCCACTCTCTCACTTCATCCCAGCTTACCCTTCCCCCTCCCTGTGTCCTCAAGTCCATTCTCTATGTCTGCGTCTTTATTGCTAGGTTCTTCAGACCTTTTTTTTTTTTTTTAAGATTCCATATATATGTGTTAGCATACAGTATTTGTTTTCCTCTTTCTGACTTACTTCACTCTGTATGACAGACCCTAAGTCCTTCCACCTCACTACAAATAACTCAATTTTGTTTCCTTTTATGGCTGAGTAATATTCCATTGTATATATGTGCCACATCTTCTTTATACATTCATCTGTCGATGGACACTTAGGTTGCTTCCATGTCCTGGCTATTGTAAATAGAGCCGTAATGAACATTGTGGTACATGACTCTTTTGGAATTATGGTTTTCTCAGGGTATATGCCCTGTAGTGGGATTGCTGAGTCATATGGTAATTCTAGTTTTAGTTTTTTAAGGAAACTCCATACTGTTCTCCATAGTGACACCTTGATTTTATTAATTCTTAACTTTTTTTTTTTTTTTTTTGTGGTATGCGGACCTCTCACTGTTGTGGCCTCTCCCATTGCGGAGCACAGGCTCTGGATGCGCAGGCTCAGGGGCCATGGCTCACGGGCCCAGCCATTCTGCAGCATGTGGGATCTTTCCGGAACAGGGCATGAACCCGTGTCCCCTGCATCGGCAGGCGGACTCTCAACCACTGTGCCACCAGGGAAGCCCGACACCTTGATTTTAGATGTCTGGCCTCCAGAACTGAGAGAGAATAAATTCTTGTTTTTGCCCACCCAGTGTGTGATATTCTGTTACAACAGACTGAGGCCAACCCACATGCATGGGCTCTTCTGCCATTTCACATGATTTGTCCTGCTCTACAGCAACAGCTCTGGAAAATGTGGTCTCAGACCAGCACCATCAACATCACCTGGGACTCTGTGTGCAAAGCAAAATGCAGGCCCCACCCAAACCTACTAATTCAGAAATTAGGTGTATGGGGCCAGCGCCTGTCTTTTAACCAGCCCTCTGGGGAGTCTGATGTGGCTCCATTTGGAGCATCCCTGGGGGGAAGGGCAAATATCAAGGAATGGGGAGTACTGAGCACCAGAGGATGGACCTGCCATGGGTCCACTGCTCCTCCCAGCCAGCATCCCTGGACAACCCTGGTAGGTAGGATTGTTGGCAAATGCATGGTGGGAGAGCTCAAGGGGGTGTGAGCACACCCCCACAATGTGTGACCCACAATGTATCTTGGGCCCAGAAAGCTGGGGGACCCCAAGATTGAAGAACTCCTGTGATCTCCCTTGTGAGAACTAGAGAATAATCACAGCTCACAGCTGCTTTGCAGGGCAAGCAAAGTGGTATCACAGCCAAGGACTGCCCATGCCCTTCCCAGATGATCCCTGTAGGATAAACCCCCAAAGTTCCCACAGCTCCAATGGCACACCCGGGCAGGCATCACTCCAGCTGGTGCCCAGGGCCCCGTGCCTCTGCACACACTATTTCCGTCCTCTGGAGTGTGCTGTCCACACTGACTCATCCTGTAAAACCGTGTCCCACATCACCGTCCTAATCCTCTCCATTCTCTCTATGCACACAGCCTTGGGTCCTCACTCTAACAGCCTCCGGCACATGGCACGTTATTGACCATTGACGCATGAGCCTCCTTCCTGGACTGCTTCATTGTGGAGCATTCCTGCATGTTCCATTGCATGGATATACCACATTTTTTTAATCCATTCATCTGTCAGTGGACATTTAAGATGTTTCCATTTTGGGGCTATTGTAAATAATGCTGCTGCAGACATGGCTGTACAAGGTTGTAACGAAGAGTCAGACTCCTTTTTTGATGTTTGAACACTGACAGCTTTTAAGCCCACCCCTAATCTCTGCTCCAGAGTAAACACCAGGTTTTTAAACCATTAAAGCTATTTCCAGCCCCTCACCATTCATGTAGCCCTCTTCTCTGTCATAACTGATATGTTACCTCACAAATCCCATTTTTTCCTCTCTCTGGGACTTACTAGAAGAACAGGGGTCTGTAAGAAAGGCTTTCTGAAACTTGAGATGATCCCGCCAACCAGTCACAGGTCAAGGCTGTGAAAGGCCATCACCCCTGGTAGCCGAGTTCAGACGCGCTACCCACAGCCCTCCACGTGACCCATCACTCGGGGCCCAGGCAGCAGGCACTGAACATCCAGCCTGTGCCCCAGGCTGTGGGGAGGAAGGTGTGGACAGCTTTAGCTTGGTGACAAAAACGACTCTAAATGCCCTCTAGCTTCTTCCAACTTTAGACTAAAGAATCTGAAGAGACTACATGGAGCCTGAGACCCAGTTTTTACCCCCAAAAAAGTCCTTTAATTGTGAAGATCTCGTATGAAGAGACACACACAGGAGAGCAGTTTCACAGGGCACTGAAACCCTTGGTAACCAATGGTGGGAAAAATGGGGGCAGACAGCCCTGTGAGGCCTCCTGTAGGAGCCTGGAGGGAGAGTCTCCTCCCCTATACAGGCATTGCTGTCGAACGTGGCAGGTGGGAGATAAATTAGGAGCTTGGATGAACTACTATATATAAGATAGATAACCAACAAGGACCTACTGTACAGCACAGGGAGCTCTACTCAGTATTCTGTAATAACCTATATGCGTAAAGAATCTGAAAAAGAATGGATATATGTATGTGTGTATAACTGAATCACTTTGCTATATACCTGAAACTAGCACAACATTGTAAATCAACTATACTCTAATTTTAAAAAACAAAACAAAACAAACAGGAACAGAGCCAGGAGTTGCTGCGCCCCGGGATGTGCTGGACCCTGTCAAGACTAAGCCATCAAGTGCTCACAGCATCCCAGGTGCTAGCTATTATGTGTGTCTCCCTTTTAAAGGTGGGGAAACTGAGGCAGAAAAGTGTGACCTGGCTAGAGAGAGGAGCTGGGTAGCACCCGTGTAGGACTGCAGCCAGGCGGTGGGGCCGGGGGGGTTCCTCCTGACATGCGGACAGCAGTCCCCACCCAAACACGTGTGCTCCCTGGGGAGGACTTTGACCCGGAGTGCCAAGAGGAATGAAGGAGAGCTCGCTCCCAAGGGACTTGGTTTCCCATTGGAGGGAACTTGTGGTTTTCTGTTTGCTTTTTAACTGGAGTTTATTATTATTATTATTTTAATCTTCTGTCACCTTGCTGCTTCCCTCTGGTTATTGTTATCTTAGTACTTAGGGGCCCTGTTGGCTCCCTGGTCATTTGGTCCGAGTGCCTTTTGTTCCCCTCTGGCCCTGGTCAGGACTGCTGGGCTGTCACCTCACCCAGGTTCTGCTGTCCCTTCCTCCAAACCCATTATAGCAGCATGGGTGCCCAGCAGCCCAGGCCTGAACTTCCAAGGACACGCCCACTGTCCTTGGGCAAACCAGAGGGAGGCGACCCCCAAGGGGTGTTCCCTGCTGAAAAGTGAACCCCTTACGAACAGAGACCACAAAGCATAAACACGGAAGGACCTGGCCTTCCTCCACAGAAGCAGCAATTGTGAGACAGCTTTGGGGAACGTTAGGCTGAATTTCTTTGTCTGCCATCAGCGTGGACATGGCAGATGGGAAATCCAGCTGGCTGAGGTTCTTAAACAAAAATCTGATGTCTCCTGGAGGTAAGAGAGCTTTGCAGGCAGCATGACTCTCAGAGCTGGTGGCTGTTTCTTAATGGAAAAAGATAAAAGAAATAAAAAGAGTGAGGCCAAAAAGATCTGTGTGGAAGCAGCTTGGCAGCTTTTCTCTATGTTTGCAGAAAATAGAAGAGGGAAGAGTTCCCATTAGAAGAAGGATTTCGGTCACACGGAAGGACTCCTTGGTCTCCATGATGCTCTCACTGGGAAGGGAGCAGGTGCTAAACCCCGAAGCAGGGCTTCGGGCAGCAGTGAGGGGCTGGATGCCCAGGGTTGGGAGCTGGCTGGCCCACATCCCTCTAGACACGGGTGGCTCCCGGAGGCCCCTGCTTGCAATGTTCCCAAGGTAAACCTAAACAAGCCTGGGGTTGAGGGAGGTCACGTCCAAGTCCAAGTCCTAACAGAAACTTGGCAGTCAGAAGACGAGTGCTGAGCCCTGCGAACTCAGACCCCTGGATACACAGCCAAGGGGACGTGCCCAAGCCTGGCTGTCTGGTGTGTCCTTTGAAATGTAGAATTCAGGCTGCAGCCCAGAGGGCTCCAAACACCCACCCCCGGGCCGGCTCACTCTGTGGAGGAGACACCACCCGTCCTGGCTTCACTTTCTCCCCACACTGATGCTGAGAGCAACGGCCTCCACGTGCTCTGCCCTTTGCTTTCACTAGGTCTGCCCAGAGTTGGATGACTCGAGGTATGGCTTTCCCGCCAGGTCCCACTGCCCAGATTCCTCTGCCAGCGGCTTCCCGGAGGGGAGGGGAGTGAGGGGAGGAGAGAGTTCCTGGAAAGCCCTCAGCAGGAGGCAGGATTGGTTACAGGTATGGACCTTGCCCTGCGTGCAGCCTCTGTCCCTCCTGCACGTGGTTAATTATAGCTGTTTACTGAGTGAAGGATGGGTGTCAGGGGCTGCAGGAGATACACGGGTGGGAAAAGCAGTCCCCGGCTCTCCTGCTGTTTACACAGGAGTGGGAGAAGGGAGGAAGGCAGTGCCAGGCCGGAGATGCCTAGCTCCAGAGAAGGAAGGTGTCAGCGACCACAGGGGGTCCAGAGGAAGCAAGGCAAACACAAGCTGCCCCCGTGCCAAGGCAAACTCAAGTAGTTCTGAACAGACACCTCCAGGTCAGCGTTCAGGCCAAAGAATTCTGCAGAACTCATTCCCAGAGGTCTTCAGAGCTTTCAGGCAGGACTGGGGTACCCTGAGTTCACCTGGTTTGGCAGAGACGTGCCGAGGCATCAGGATGGGGGCATCAGACCTCGTGAGCCCTCACAGGATTAAAGCCACGAGGTCCCAGAGAACACTCCGTGACCAGCCGGGCATTCACCTAATTTACCACCTCAAGGTGCCTCTGAGCAGCACGATAAGCACTGAGGAGGGGTATTCTCCCATATCACAGACAGAAACCCAGCTCAGAGTGTTCCAGGCAAAGCTCAGGGGCACACAGCCAAAGGGTTCACAGCCAGAGCCCATGATGGCTCTGCCTCAAGGAGCCACTCTCAGCCCACCCTGGGATCAAGACAGAGCTCCAGAGAACACACTGGGCTGCCTGCTGGTCCTTACAAGGCTACAATCCTATGAGATAAGAAATGTTTACAGACTGGGAAACTAAGGTGTAGTGGAATTAACTGATCTGCTCTCATCACCCAGAAAAGGATGTTTAGGAGATTGGAGCCCAGGAGTCTTGGGGACCACAGTCTGCACTCTGCCCTCCCAGAAGACACAGACGTGGCCTGTAGCGGCCGGGTGGGAGACCTGGCATTTCCCCAACAGACCCTGACACCCTTTGGCACAGGCCCATGGTTCTCAGAGCCCAGTCCCCAGACCTGCAGCATCAGGTGAGACATGTAAACCCCAAGCTCCAGCCCAAATCTACTCAATCTGAGACTCTGGGGTGGGTCCAGTGATCTGTGTGGTTGCAAGCACTCCAAGGGCTGTGACACTCCTCCAGGTGAGAAGGGCAGGTGCCCTGGAGGAACAGTCCGTGGGGCTGGGGCAGAGCATTCCTAAAAAGGAAAGGCACAGCCTGTGCAGGGCCCACACAGACCCTTCCCTCAGCCTTACCTTGGGCTGCAGAGAGAACGGAGCAGGGTCTGTGTCTGCCCCAGGGTGTGTGTGCCTGATGGGTCAGCATGGGTGGGAGGTGAAAGAGAGAACTGAGAACTGACCTGCATCTGACCTGGCCTGGGGGCCGGACTCCACCGTCACCTCGCCTGGACCCTGGCAGGGAAGGACGCTGGCTCGTGGCCCCCGCTAGGGATATCTGATCATCTCTGCTCTGTACTGTCCACAGGGTGGAGTGTAGGACAGACAATTCCAGGGAGGTGACCTTTCCAATTAGGCTGTGAAGTCAATGTGAACTTCAAACAGGTTAAAAATAGGATTCTAAAAGTAGCTCTGTGGAAACAGGAGGTGCAGCGGGAAAGTTCCTGGTGAGGCTGGGCAGGGTAGTTCCCACACAGCCTCCATGCCAGAGGAGAAAGCTGTGTCTGACCCCCAGCAGGCCACCAGACGGAGAGAAATGCAAAAAATCTGGGTGGTGTGTGAGGAGTGCTGTGATGGGGAAAGGGCTTGGGGCTTGGGGGTGTGAGCCTGCCTCATTTATGTTACCTCAGGGTTCATTGATTGATGGTCCTTTAAATTCTACATTTAGGTTTGGGTATGCTCCTGTGTGTATGAGCTAGCTAATATGTATATAAACATACATGTTCATCATTTTTTACCAAGTTTTATTTCCTGCCAGACCTTACAGACCAGAACGTTAGCTTCACCACCCCCAGACCCTCTGAGTAAGAATCTGCATGTTTCCACATCCCTGGGCATCTTGGGGTCCAGGAAAGTCTGAGAAGCTCTGCTCCAAGTTCCTGGAGGCCTGCCCCAAATGCCAGGGCAGGATTGAGCGTGCTGTGGGAGTCTTCCTGGGGTCAAGGTCTCAGCACACGGGGCTGCTATAAGTGAGAGGGCTTCCTGTGGCCAGAAAGGACGGCAGGTGTGAAGGCTGTTGGCTGAGTGAGGCCCCAGAAGTCTTCTCTGCCTGGACAGAGCACACTGAGAATCTGGTCCAGACACCTCCTCAGGGCTCCTGTCCACGTGTGGGCAGGTGCCAAGCAGTGCTGTGGATGCCTGCCATCACTGCTGAGACACCTGAGGTCACTGTGACCATGGGGTCTCCTCCTGCCTCCCTGCCCCTGTCCACCCAGAAAAAGTCCAGTTCCATGGGTCCATCCACTACACTTCATAAAGCTCCTACTGTGCTCCAGGCCAGGGTCCCCACAGGGAGTGAGAATTGGTCCTGCCCTCAAGGACTTGCAGACCTGCTGGGGACAGACACATAAAGCAGGAAATGACAAAGTAATGTGGAAGCAGAGGGGCGAAGCTGGACTCAGGTGTTGCCAGCACACAGAGAAGGACCAGCCAGGTGACAGGTCCCGTGTGGACATCTGGCCAGCCTGGAGTTGGTGAGTCCATATACAAGGGTTAATGATTCTATTTCTCTAAATAGATCTTTCTCCTTTCTTGGAATTATTAGTTTTTTAAAGTACATTTACATACAGAACAGAGCACTAATCTTAAGGGTGCAGTTTAGTCTCGACAAGAATATACGCTTGTGTCATGGCCCCCACATCAATGCATGGAACATTTTGCCACCCCAGAAATTCCCTCCAGAGATGGCCACTATTCTGCTTCCACCACCAGTGGTTGGTCTTGCATGTTCTTGACTTTCATATGAACGGACGCACATGGTGTGAGCATGCTGTGTCCCAGCACAAAGTCTGTGAGAGGCACCCATGTTTGAATTTACATACCTTGTCCTTGCTGCGTAGGATGCCAGCATGTGGATAAAATACACTTTATTTGGAGACTGGTAGACATTTGGGTCATTTCCAGTTTGGGACTACTATTAATAAAGCTGATGGACAGGTTTTTTTTTAATTTTTTTTTTAATTTATTGAAGTGAAATTCACATAACATAAAACACATTATTTTAAAGTGAACAATTCTGTGACATTTAGTACATTCACAATGCCTTGCAATCACTAACTTCTATTTAGTTCCAAAACATTTCCATCGCTCCAAAATGAAAGCCCTGACCCATCAAGTAGTTTCTCCCCACTCTCCCTCACCACCAGCCCCACCTGAAGCCTCTGGCCACCACCAGTCTGCATTCTGTCTCTGTGAATTTACCTATTCTAGATGGTTCACATCAGTGGAACCATAGAATATGTGACCTTTTATGTTAGCTTCTTTCATTGAGCATCGTGCTGTCCAGGTTCATCCATGTGGTAGTGTGTCAGCACTTCACTCTTTTTACGGCCAGAGTCTATTACATAGTGTGGAATGACCACAATTTGTGCTACAGACACTTGAGTTCATCTTTTTTTTGGATACAAGCGCTCATTTCTCTAGAGTACATATCAAGGAGCTAGATGGCTGGGTCATGGAGTGTTTGCAGCAGGTGTTTGGTTAGCCCTTACTAGACACTACCAAACAGCTTTGCCCCAAGGAGTGCACAGTTCTGGGGTCCTAAGCAATAGGCAAGGTTAGGGGTGGGTCCTGTGAGGGCTGGTTGGCCCTCATGGTCAGTGTGGACATCGTGCTCCATTATCCAAACCTACATGGGGACAGCCATCGGCCCAGGCTGGGAGCCTGTCCTCCAACCTCCTGAGCCCCATGAAACCATTACTCTCTGAAGCCCTGTCCCTTTCGGGACCCCTTGAGAGTCTTGGGAATCACCCTGAAAATTTGAACAAAGCAGCACCCGGGCCCCAGCTCAGAGGTCAGGATTGAGTTTAATGTGTGGTCAGGGCTTAGACTCAACAGACTCCCCACCTTGTTCCAGCCTGCTGGCTGTATCCTGCAAGCATCCTTGCATTAATGCCTTCAACAGACAGCTGGTCCCTCCACCATAAGTAGTGTGACGAAAGAGCCATCGCCAACCGCCTTGAAGAGTCAGCACGTAATTCCTCGCCCTCAGCCAGAGGCCCACCTCCCTGGCCCACTACAGGGCCCTCTCCTGGGTTACTGCCCTTCACCACAGGGCCTCACAGCAGGAGACCGTTCACAGGGAAAAGGTGATTCAAAGTGGCCCTGTAAGGCCTGGCCAGATTCTCTCACGTCCTGTTGCATTTCCCTGGTTGTGTGTTGCTTTCTGGTGCGGCTCCCAGGCAGGTGATGGAGATGCCTCCTGCACAGCCACACAATTAGTGCAGTGCTGCATCCGGGCCATGGCAGCTGGCACCTGTCTGCTCAAGTAAGGGGGCACTGATCAGGTCCTTCCTGACAAGAGCGCCTCTCTCACTGTGCAGGTTTGGGAATGCACACGCTCTTCCAATTCCTCGTATTCCCTAAGGGTCCAATTCTTGGATTTCCTTTTCAGTAGAACATATATTCCAAGGAAACAGACACACAAGATCTAATACAATACAAGGTGTTTTCTGCATGATTTCTTTGGTAGTCCTTAAGTAAATAAATCATCAGCTTCTAATGTACTTTCCACTGGGGGAGAAAATAGCTAAGTAAATACAGCACCTGCCACAGGACAGGAGGAAGACAGGGACGTCCGGCCAAGTCACAGTCATTTATCACTGATACCCAGAAAGGTTCCCAAGCTGAACAATCCCAGGGGCTGTGGCCTGCATGAAAGATCAACAGGACTTGGGTTGGTTTTTCAGGTCATTTAGAGAGCTGTTTTCTCCTCCTTCTTTTATGTTTTCATGCATGTACGACCATGCCTACACACCAAGAAAACAGAACACAAGTACAATAGAGTCTCTGGGGGCTAATTTGCCCCCTACAGAGAGGCAAAGGGTTGAATTGAGGTGGACAATTCCAGGCTGACATCACCAGTTCATTCTTCCCAAGAAGCAGCTGGGATCTGTGTTGAGAAAAGGTGTTCAACCAACATTTCCTGAGCATCTGAATGACGCACAGCAGGGAATTTGATGTTCAGGGTTTCATGGCCCAGGATCCTTACCTTCCAAGATGAAGCAAAATCAAAAGGAAAATAAATCAATTTATGAATTACTTTCCAATTGCCTAAAGGATCATTCAAGGTTTGTTTCAAAACTAGAGAGATGCCCCCTCCACACCATCTCACATTTACTGAGTACATTCAGCCACAGATATTTTTATACCAGTCACCTACTTCCCAGGGAAGGGGGTTTTTCTTAACAGGTTACGTGTGCAGTGCAGAAGTCTGAACCATATCTCACCAATAGGACCAATAGGATGGAAAGTTAAATTACTGATAGAGAAAATTATTCTAAAATGCAATTATCAAAGGAAATATAAAGTACTTTTTTTAAAATAGCTAAAGTTCATCAAATATTTTCTCTGTGTGAAGCTTTTTAATTGCCTTACTAGCATCACATTTGAAATAACATCTGGAAGGATGCTTTTCTTCCAGCCATCCTCAGCATCCCAGCATCTCCTAAATGTCTGTGAATAACTCTGGGAGCTATGACTATCTCCGCAGGCATCTTTACATCTTTGTGCTACGTCTTTGCTTGTAATCCCCCCTCCAGCGGATAGTCATTGGCCATGTCGAAAGTGAATTAAATGACCAGAAACGGCTTTACTCCCAAGATGGATCTGTAGGGAGAGTGCAGTTTATCTGGAAGCCTTAGCAAATCAGGCTCGAGGAGGAAGAGTGAAGGGAGAGGAACTCCAGGGCAGAGACTGAAGCAGAGTCCTAAGGACCCCTCATGTGTGGGAGAAACAGGAGGGCCACAGACTTCTCCTTGAAGGGGAATCTGATGTCAACACACTTCAAACCATCACATACCTTTAACACGAGGGGTTAAACAGGAGCCGTGGGCCTTCCTGCCTACATTTCCTGGCTTCCCCATTTGGCCTATTCCTAAGCCCCCATGAGTCTTCTCAACAGTCCTGTTGGCCATGAAATCCTGAGGACCCCTTGTGAGGAAGCAGGAGCTGTAGGTGCAGAGCTGGCTTGTTCTAGAACATTCTACCTCCCTCCACACTCTCCATCGGGGGCTCAGGCAGAACCATTCTTACCAAACTGACACTTGATAAGCACAGTCTGGGCCAGGGAGCCATGTCACTGTGGACTATGGGGACCAGATCCTGCTTTGCCAGCTGTTCTGTAATCAGGAAACCCATGCATTAATGTGCAGTGAGGGTGGCCACCAGGAAGAAAAGAATGGTGAGGCCACCCACATGGAAAAGGGACTGCCGCAGAGCTGGGCCACTTACCCGTGCTCTGATCTTCATCACCAGGTCACTCCTGCACTACTGACATCCTGGCACTGCCTTCCTCAGAACTTGGCCATTCCAGAAGAAGAGAGCGGCACATCTGGCTCAGTGTCTGGACGTCATTACCCCTAACATGCCTCCCATTCACTCTGGGATGAAGCTGGAGTGGGGGGGGATTAAAGATGGTTCCCATTTCTTTGGCACCCCCCCAATAGACAGGTGGTTGTCTGTGTCCCCTCCCCGGTGAATCTGGGTGGCTCTGGGTCTCCTTTGACCAATAAAGTATGGCTGACATGACAGGACATGATGCCAGGTTCTGGGCTCAGGCATTATGAAATAACTGCATTCTCTTCCCATCTCATGGGACCCTCCTTGGGAACTCTGAAGCACCATTAGGCAGCCTGCCACCCTCAGGTGCTCTGCTGAAGCCCTCTGAGCCATTGCCCTAGCCGGGTACAGCCTACAACCACCTCCATCAATGTGCCACATATGGGAACAAAGAGCTTGGACACCCAGACACCTCTTGGCCAGTAGATGACCACCAAGTTAGCTCAGCCCATGCTACCTGGAGCTGAAAAGTCACCCAGCCATGCCCTGCCAGAATCCCTGACCCAAGGTAGCCATAAGATCTAACAAATTGTCTCCAGTTACTGAGTTCTGAGGAGATGTCATCCAGTAGATAACCAGCCAGAGCACAAGCGACCGTGATGTCTTCCTCACACTATTTCCAGTTCCCGTTGGACTGACCATGAGGTCCCCCTTCACTACTTTAGAGCAGAACAGGGTCCCCCTCACAGCCCCTGGGGAAGACCCACACACCTAGTGTGCCTGGAGCTCTCTGGTGCTTGGGGTCCAGTCTTTGGGGACACAGAGAGCTACACAAGGAGGAAGAGCAGCAGCTGGGGCCAATGAGCCAACCCTCAGAGCCTTGGCAGGACAACCAGAGCTTTCCTCTCCTCCTTAGAACCTCAGCATGAGGCCCGGACACATGGAAACTCTCTCAGTCCACTAAGTAGAACCAGCCCTCCAGGCGGCCGCTCAGAACAGAGTTTCTCGACCTCGGCACCATGGACCTTTGGGGTCGGGTGATGTCGTGGGGCTGCCTTTTGCACTGGAGGACACTTGGCATCTTCCTGGCCTCCTACCAGTTGTGACGACCAGATGTATCTCCAGCATCGCCTAATGTTCCCTGGGGACAAAATGGCCCCGGGTCCAGAACCTGTGCCCTCGAGTGTTCTGACGTGGCCAGAAAGAAACAACCCTGACTGCACTAGAACTTGCAACCACAGCAGGCCATATGTCACTCAATTTATTCCTTCAGATGCCACCTTGGGAAACATATGCCCTGTTTGGAGCACCCGACTATTACAGATTTCCCCTTTGCATGTGGTCCTGGAGGGAGAGAGATTCCCAGTGACCGCTTTCCCCTGGGTCACAGCCAGGACCAGGAGGTGATGTACAATCACCCACTGCGGACTCTCTCCTTCCACCTGCACCTTTGAGCTGGGAGTGAGGACGCAGATGCAGGGAGAGGAGCGTCCAGAACCCAGTGTCCCAGCCCAGGTGCCAGCATGCCCAGGTCTCCACGTACCTGCCACCAGCCCCCAGGCAATTCTGCTTCCAGGGAGGTCGCTCCAGCTTAGGTGAGGCTCTCGCAGCACATCCCGTGGATACTACTCCTTGTCAGAAGGCGAAAGGCAGAGAAGGCCCATCTCCGGCCATTTAAATTTGTAGTGGCAATAAAAATCCTACAACTCAACCTGAGTAGATAAAAGTTGTGAGAAATGCATCCTCCTTGCCACAGAAAAAAGAGAACAACCTGTTGGCCTTCAGGATAATTCAATTGTTCAGCAAATATGTAACAACTACATCTCTCAAGCCAGGGAGATAGCCTGAAGGGATCCTAAGAGAAGGTGCATCATGAAGAAATGGGGGCCATGGGGACGCCCTGAAGGTACCTACTTGGATGTAGATGCATGGAGTCGCCGGTGGCCTGAGTACGAGCTGAGTGTGTTCTCTCTTGGGGGTGGGAGGAGCTGGATGGGAGTGGGCTGGAGAGGGGAAGGTGCTGAGAAAGTCCGTTCTCTCACGAACCTCATGAGAATGAGAGAGAAGAGATGGGGAGTAGATGTGGGGCAGGCTGGGGGAAGGGAGGTGTTTGTTTAAAATGAGACTCTTCATTATATTTAAAAGCAGTGAGAAAGACCCAGTGGTGGGGAGAGTGGGGAGTCCTGGTGAGAGGAGTCATGTTGGAGATGGAAGGGCCTGTAGACACAAGTGGATGGATAGATGGATGGATGGATGGCAAGTCTAGGTGAGTAGCTGCCCTGCAGGGCATACCCACCCGTCCCAGAACTGGCCTCAGGTCCAAGCTGGCGGCTCCATCTCTACCCCTCATGTGGGGTACGGTGGCCTTTGTAGCCATGGGGACAAAGCCCAGGACGTCTGCCCCACCTAACCACCATTATGCACTTTACTTGCCTCTTGATGGTGGAAATAAAAACTTAGGAATATCTTGGCATCCAGTACTTCTTCATCTGAAACTCAGCTCCCCAAGCAAAGTAGCCATTGCCAAGTCCAGCTGGAGGAAGGACCACTCACCCCTTTAGTATTTGTAAAATGCGTGACCGGGAGGGGATACAGGAGGCATCCAGCTCAGAGCCAGAAGAAATGAACACACAGGGGACGGGCTTGTGCATGCAGGGGCTTCAACAAGAAGTTCCAGTGGCCTCCGCCGAGCATAGCTGAGGGGGTGTCATGGAAGAGACTAAGGGAGTGTGAACCAGGCCCCCTACTTTATCTAGAGGGTCAGGGAAATGACACCTAAGCCACATTCCTAAAGGACGACGTGGGTGGCCAGTCACAGCAGGGGCACCCACATGCCAGTCCACTCCAGCATTGGCCTTGCTGGTGTTCCCGTGAAGGAAAGCCACCCGAACTTTTGTCACAGCCTCCTCTGCAGCCATCTCGACACATCAGTGTCACAAGGCTCTTAATAGCCAGACTGGATGCTTCCTGCCCGACTCCAGGGCTATTTCCTCTCAGTCTTTTATTATCTTAATTTCTCTTATTGCCATTGACTGCACAGAACCTGGTCCCTGACTCAGGGATGCTACTGAAGGAGGAATTTTGTGAACTGTGAAATCACAGCATGATAGCGTGCCATAGTTTTCTACATACAGGTTTTCTAGACAGAGGTATATAAACTCACGCCCTCTGCTTTCATCTGAAGCTCAGTTACTACTCCTGAAACAAATATATAGCCAATTTCAAAATCGAAAATTTGCTTACAAAGTGACACTTAAAATGATCCAACATAAACTGTGAAATCTCAAATAAAAATGGTGCCTTGATCAGTAACCTAAAATTGTCAAAGGATTTTTTCACAGCTTCATTTACAATATTGATTAGATTCACCTGAGACAAAAGTACTTTTATTTCGTGCATTCAGGATTTATTTATTGTTTTTTTCATTTTGTTTTGTTTTTTTGCGGTACGCGGACCTTTCACTGTTGTGGCCTCTCCCATTGCAGAGCACAGGCTCTGGACGTGCAGGCTCAGTGGCCATGGCTCATGGGCCTAGCCACTCTGTGGCATGTGGGATCCTCCCGGACCGGGACACAAACCCGCGTCCCCTGCATCAGCAGGCGGACTCTCAACCACTGCGCCACCAGGGAAGCCCCCATTCAGGATTTAGATGCAGAGCAATTCCAAGTTATAAGTTTATTGAAAATGCATTTCCACGCATATTCGAATATTCACACATTTGTGCATTGAAGCATCATCCCCAGGTATTCAATTTCTTTTCTTTTCATAAATACAAAGCTGAGATTCAAATGTATACTCTTTTATACTCCAAGTATACATTTGAGTAGTTTCCATGCTAATGAAGACAGAAGACTGAATTTTCCATGTTCAACATTCAGCACCTCCCCCTCACTCTGCACTTTATACCATTTTACAGGGCCCCCACACACACACACCAGTCCACTGTGCAGTGGAAAGAGAGGGGAAGAGGGCATGCTGCTCACCTGACCTGAAGAAAACCCCACCCAGTCATGGTGGCAGATCTTGCAGGGCCCTGGGCTCCATCCTCCCCACCAGAGATGGCCTTGCCCTTAGTGCGCCACCTCTAGCCCAGGCAGGTCCGTCCAGAGGTGGGGCCATGCATGACACCATGCCCAGAGACACTTGGCAGTCAAAAGCCATCTGTCACAGCACCTGAGGCCATGAACCACCTAGGCACCTCCTTTTCCACGTGGAGACTTGCATGTTTAGAGGCAGAATCCGGAATTTGGGACACCTTAGTACTCTTTCCACAGCTTTGTCATCCAGTTTCCATCTCCCCAGAAGCAGCGCCGTTTCCACAGGGAGACAGTGTCAGAGGCTTCGTAGTTCATCACATTTGATTCAGTGTCGGCTGAGAAAGCCTGTTCTTTTCAAATAGCAATAGCTGAAGCAGGCGCACTCTCTCCAAGTCAGTTTTCCCAGGGCTACAAGTTATTTGTTTTTTGCCAACAAGTATTAATACTGTCTTCCTGGTGCCATCAGGGAGTGGGAAACTGCCCCCGGGAAGAAAAGTCACACTCCTCTCCTCCTGAGTCTTAACCTCACTCCGTAATCATCCAACAGGAAGAGTGTCTCGGGTTCTCCGAAGAGGAAACAGGCGATTATTTCTCCCAATGAGCTCCTCAAAGTCACCGATGCACCTTTTAGCCCCACAAAGAGCTCAGGGGAGCCTGGGGAAGGACCAGTGAGCTCCCCAGGCCATGGTGTCATGAGAGTGATAATAATAGACATTTTTTGAGCACTTACAATATGCCAGGCACTGGGTGCTCTTCTGTGACGACACATCACTCCTTAGAGGGGAGATGCTGTCCAGAGGAAGAGAATCATATAACCAAGATGTTCCTGGAGCTGGGGTCCACTCACATGCTGCCTCACCCAGATCTCTCAGGCTCAACATCCACTCTCCTGCCTCGCTAGAGCCCACACCCTGCAGAGAACCATGGGGAGACACAGCCATCAGGCAAAGATAGTGCCATTAGGAATAGGAAGACATCCCCACAGCTTCGGCACAAGAGACAGTGGCAGAATGGGAGAACAAGGAAAGTAGGGAGGAGGGACCCTTGGGCCCCCAGAAGCTCAAGGCCAATGGCACAGAGACCAGGAGTCACCTGCTGGTGAGAGGCAGAGTCAAAAGGCACTTTGCACTGCTCTCTGGATACCCATGGGTCCATGATCAGCTGCTGGCAAGATGGCCTTATTTGAGGAGATGGATTGTATCTGCAAGCTCCCCAGTGCTGAGGACCAGAGGGAACTGCTACACACACACTCGTGAGCCAGAATACCCCCTACCCCCAACTTGATAGATGCCCAGAGAAAGGGATTGATGGTTCCATGGTACCAGGTTGAAGGCCAATAAAGACTAGCCCTAGAACCCCAGCCCCAATATCTTGTCCAGAGTATGCTCTGACTGTAGAAGACCCCAGAACACACTCTGCTATCTTCCCAGCTGCTGTGGAGGTCGTAGCAATCATAACATTTTTCCCGGATGGGAAAGAAGGAAGGAGCAGCTGCCTGAATCTCCTGGAAACCCTGCCAAGGGCCAGATGTTGAAGCAGACTTCCCAACACAAAGTCAACCCTCCCCGGGGTGCAAATCCCAGCTTCCAACTTGGAGAATTATTAACTCTGTGCTTTGAAAAGCAGCTGCTTGCATTCAGCCCTAAAAAGCATCAAAGCATGGAGCTCACAGTGTACAGACTGCTATCTTGCCAGGTCACGTGATAGACAAGAACACAATCATCAAGGTCAGAACCCATATCACAGAGTCCATAAAAGTGGGTAATTAAAGTATAAGGAAGCCTCTCTCAGAGAGGCAGGTGGTTTCAGTTTTGCTGAACTTGGGGCAGGCAGGGAGGGAACATCCAGGAAATGGATCGTTTGGGGTTGTTTATGCAATGATGCTGGTCTTATGAGTGGGTAGTAAATCTACCTCAGGTGGCTTCTTGTAAACCTTGCAGCACAAGTGTAAACAGACCAGACCAGGTGTCCAGACCCCACAATGGACACAGACATCACCCTGCCGGCCACAGGCTAGCTGATCACCTTGCTTCCAGTACCTATTGATAGCCCCCTGCCTTTTCCCTGGAACAGTGGTGCTCAAAGTGGGGTCCTGGACCAGCAGCATTGGCATCACCTGTTAGCTTATTAGGAATGCACATTCTCAGGTTCTTCCTAGACCCACTGAATGTGAGTGGGTGGTGACAGCCTACACCTACACCCTAAATAAGCTCTCTAGCTATTCCAATGCCCCTGGACCTTTGAGAACCATGGATCTCTAGGCTAACTCCTGAGCCTCTGTCCCCAGAGAGTCCTTCCTTTAACCCATGCTTTCTACATACAAAGAATTACCACTATCAAGCCTCAGAGGCCAAGTCATTCCCTCACTTGGATTCTGGAGGCCTTTCCATTGCCTCCTTGATAAATTCCCTCATTCCCATGGTTTTGTTGGTCCTTCACTTTTTAATTTTTATGTTACATTGGCGTATAGTTGATTAACAATGTTGTGTTAGTTTCAGGTGTAAAACAAAGCGATTCAGTTATAAATATACATGTATCTTTTTTTTTCAAATTATTTTCCCATTTAGGTTATTACAGAGTGTTGAGCAGAGTTCCCCACGCTATACAGTATGTCCTTGTCGGTTATCTATTTTAAATATAGCAGTCCTTCACGTTTTTTTCATTGTGGTAAAATATGCATAACAAAATTTACTTTCCTTACCATTTTTAAGTGTAAGGTTCAGTAGTATTAAGTACATTCACATTGCTGTGTAAGCATAGCCATCTTCCATCTCTAGAACTCTTTTCATCTTGGAAAACTGAAAGTCTGTACTCATTTAACAATTCTCCATTCTCCTCTCCCCTCAGCCTCTGGCAACCGCCATGCTACTTTCTATCTCTATAAATTTGACTACTCTAAGTCCTTCATATGAGTGGAATCATATGGTGCATGTCTATTGCGGCTGGCTTATTTCACTTAGCATAATGTCTTCAGGTTCACCCATGTTATAGCATGTGTCAGATTTACTTTCTTTCTGAGGTTGCATAATATTACATTGCATGTATTTACCACATTTTGCTTATCCATTCAGTCAATGATGGACACTTGGGTTGTTTTCCACATTTTGGCTACTGTGAATAGTGTTGTTACGAACATGGATGTATGAATATCACTTTGAGAAACTGCTTTCAGGTTTTTAGTTATGTACCCAAAAGCAGAATTGCTGGATCATATGGTAATTCTTTTAATTTTTTTAGGAAATGCCATATTATTTTCCACTGGAATTGTAACACTTTACATTCCCACCAGCAATGCACAAGTGTTCCACTTCTTCCACATTCTTGCCAAAACTTATTGTCTATACTAAATAGTAGCCAATCTAGTTGGTGCGAAGTAGTATCTCATTATGGTTTTGATTTGCATTTCTATAATGATTAAAGATGCTGAGCATCATTTTGCATTATATATCTTCCTTGAAGAAATGTCTATTCAAGTCCTTTGCCCGTTTTTTAAATCAAGTTGTTTGCTTTTATGTCTTTGGGTTGTAGTGTTCTTCATATATTCTAGATATTAATCCCTTTTCAGATATATGATTTGCAAGCATTTTCTTCCATTCTGCAGGTTGCCTTTTCATTCTGTTGATTATGTCCTTTGGTGCACAGAAGTTTTTATTTTGATGTAGTCCAATTTATCTGTTTTTTCTTTTACTACCTGTGCTTTTGGTGTCATAGTCGAAAAATCATTGGCAAAGTCAATGTCGTGAAGTTTTCCCCTATGTTTTCCTCTAACACTTTTATAGTTTTAAGCCTCATATCTAGGTCTTTGATCCACTTTGAGTTAGTTTTTGTGTATGGTGTTAGGTAAGGCTGAACTTCTTTCTTTTGCATGTGGATATTCAAATTTCCCAACATCTGCTCAAGACTGTTCTTTCATCATTGAATGATCTTGGTATTCTTGTCAAAAATCACTTGCCCATAAATGAGGGAGCTTATTACTGGGGTCTCTATTAAATTCCATTGGTCTATGTGTCTGCCTTTATGCCAATACCTCACTCTTCTGATTACTTTATTTCTGTAATAAGTTTTGAAATCATGAACTATGAGACCTCCAACTTTGCTCTCCTTTTTTCAAAATTGTTTTGGTTTGATTGATTGATATTGATTCCATACGAATTTGGGGATGGATTTTTCTACTTATGCAAAAAGAAAAATACCATTGGGATTTTAATATGGATTGCACTGTATCTGTAGATAACTTTGAGTAGTGTTAACATCTTAACAAGATTACATCTTCCAGTCCATGAACAAAGAATATCTTTTTATCGATTGGTGTTTTCTTTAGTTTTATTCAACAGTATTGTGGGGTTTAATGTACAAGACTTTTACCTCCTTGGTTAAGTTTATTCCTAAGTTGTTTATTCTTTTTAATGCTATTGTAAAAGGGATGGTTTTCTTAATTTCTTTTTTGGATTGTCCAATGCTAGTATATGGAAATGCAACTGATTTTTTTTAACATCTTTATTAGAGTATAATTGCTTCACAATGGTGTGTTAGTTTCTGCTTTATAACAAAGTGAATCAGTTATACATATACATATGTTCCCATATCTCTTCCCTCTTGCGTCTCCCTCCCTCCCACCCTCCCTATCCCACCCGTCTAGGTGGTCACAAACCACCTAGCTGATCTGCCTGTGCTATGCGGCTACTTTGCACTAACTATCTATTTTACGTTTGGTAGCGTATATATGTCCATGCCACTCTCTCACTTTGTCACAGCTTACCCTTCCCCCTCCCCATATCCTAAACTCCATTCTCTAGTAGGTCTGAGTCTTTATTCCCATCTTATCCCTAGGTTCTTCATGATCTTTTTTATTTTTTCTTAGATTCCATATATATGTGTTAGCATACAGTATTTGTTTTTCTCTTTCTGATTTACTTCATTCTGTATGACAGACTCTAGTTCCATCCACCTCATTACAAATAACTATCAAACTCTTAGAGGAAAACATAGGCAGAACACTCTATGACATAAATCACAGCAAGATCCTTTTTGACCCACCTCCTAGAGAAATGGAAATAAAAACAAAAATAAACAAATGGGACCTAATGAAACTTAAAAGCTTTTGCACAGCAAAGGAAACCATAAACAAGACCAAAAGACAACCCTCAGAATGGGAGAAAATATTTGCTAATGAAGCAACTGACAAAGGATTAATCTCCAAAATTTACAAGTACCTCATGCAGCTCAATTACAAAAAAACAAACAACCCAATCCAAAAATGGGCAGAAGATCTAAATAGACATTTCTCCAAAGAAGATATACAGATTGCCAACAAACACATGAAAGAATTCTCAACATCATTAATCAGTAGAGAAATGCAAATCAAAACTACAATGAGATATCATCTCACACCAGTCAGAATAGCCATCATCAAAAAATCTAGAAACAGAGCTTCCCTGGTGGTGCAGTGGTTGAGAGTCTGCCTGCCAATGCAGGGGACATGGGTTCGTGCCCCAGTCCGGGAAGATCCCACATGCCGTGGAGCGGCTGGGCCCGTGAGCCATGGCCACTGAGCCTGCACGTCTGGAGCCTGTGCTCCACAATGGGAGAGGCCACAATAGTGAGAGGCCCGCGTACTGCCAAAAAAAAAAATTCTAGAAACAATAAATGCTGGAGAGGGTGTGGAGAAAAGGGAACACTCTTGCACTGTTGATGGGAATGTAAATTGATACAGCCACTATGGAGAACAGTATGGAGGTTCATTAAAAATCTACAAATAGAACTACCATATGACCCAGCAATCCCACTACTGGGCATATACACTGAGAAAACCATAATTCAAAAAGAGTCATGTACCAATATGTTCATTGCAGCTCTATTTACAATAGCCATGACATGGAAGCAACCTAAGTGTCCATCAACAGATGAATGGATAAAGAAGATATGGCACATAAATGCAATGGAATATTACTCAGCCATAAAAAGATGCAACTGATTTTTGTGTGCTGATTTTACATTTATAAACTTTGCTGAATTTATTTATTAGTTCTAAGTGTTTTGTAGACTTTTAAAGATTTTCTACATATAAGTGCAAAGTTTTCTACATATAAGTCATCTGAGAACAAATAGTTTTGCTTCTTCCTTTTCAATTTGGATGATTTTTATTTCTTTTTCTTGTCCAATTGCTCTGGCTAGGACTTCTAAAACTATGCTGAATATAAGCAGTGAAAGCAGTCATCCTTGTCTTTTTCCTAATCAGAGGAAAAGATTTCAGTCTTACACCATTAGTAACATGTTATGTGAGGGCTTTTTATATATGGCCTTTATTATCTTGAGGTAGTTTTTGTCTATTCCTAGTTTGTTAGGTGTTTTTAAAATTATTATTATGAAAGGGTACTGAATTTTATCAAATGCTATTTCTGTATCAGTTGAGGTGATCGTATGTTTTCCTTCATTCTGTTAATGAAGTGTTTTGCGTTGATTGATTTTTATACGTTAAATCGCCTTGCATTTCAAGAATAAATTCCACATTGCCATGGTGTATAGTCATTTGAATGTGCTTTTGAACTTGGTTTGCTAGTATTTTTTTGAGAATTTTTCCATCAATATCCATATAGAACATTGACCTGTAGTTTTCTTTCCTTGTAGTGTTTTTGTCTGGCTTTGATATCAGGGTAATTCTGGCCTCATAGAATGAGTTTGGAATGTTCCTTCCTCTTGAATATTTTGGAAGAGTTTGAGGAGGATTGATGTTAATTCTTCCTAAAATGTTTGGTAGACTTAACCAGTAAAGCCATCTTGTCCTGGGTTTTAATTTGTTGGAAGATTTGTGATTACTGATTCAATCTCCTTAGTGACTATAGGTCTGTTCAGATTTTCTATTTCTTTATGACTCAATCTTAGTAGGTTGTGTGTTTCTAGAAATTTTTGCATTTCATCAAAGTTATGCAGGTTGTTGGCATACAATTTTTCACAATTTTCTCTCATAATCCTTTTTATTTCTGTAAAATTAATTGTAATGTCTCTGCTTTTATTTCCATTTTTAGCTATTTGAGTCTTCTCTCATTTATCCATTGTCAACTTTGTTGATATTTTTGAAGAACTGACTCTTGGTTTCATTGATTTCTCTATTGTTTTCTGAGTTTTTTTTTTTAATCTCTGTGCTAATCTTCATATTTCCTTCCTCTGTTAGCTTTAGATTTAGTTTGTCCTTCTTTTTCTAGTTCCTTAAGTAGTAAATTTAGATTGTTGGTTTGAGATCTTTCTTCTTTTAAAATGTGAACTTTTACAGATATAAATTTCCCTCTTTGCACCGTTTTTGCTGCATCCCATAAGTTTTGGTATGCTGTGCTTTCATTTTTACTTGTCTCAAGACATTTTCTAATTTCCACTATGATTTCTTCTTTGATTCATTTGTTTTTTCAGAGTGTATTGCTTAATTTCCATATGTTTGTGATTTTCTAGTTTTCCTTCTGCTATTGATGTCTAGTTTCACTCTATTGTAATTGGAAAAGGTAGTTTGTAAGATTTTATTCCTTTTAAATGTATCAAGACTTATTTTGTGATCTAAAATATAGTCTATTCTACAGAATGTTCCATATGCACTTGAGAAAATAATACACAAATTCTGCTACTGTTGGTGAAGTATTTTGCATATGTCTGTGAGGTCCAATTGTTTTATAGTGTTGTCAAGTCTTCTTTTCCTTATCGATCTTCTGTCTGATTCTTCTATCCAGTATTGAAAGTGCTATATTGAAGTCTTCTACTATTATGGCTCTTTCTTATGTGACTCTTTCTACTATTATTCTAGAGCTGTCTGTTTCTCCATTCAATTTTGTCAATGGCTGCTTCATATATTTAGGAAATCTGATGTGTGGTACATATATATTTATACTTGTTATATCTTTGTGGTGAATTGACCCTTTTACTGTTATATAATATCCTTCTTTGTCTCCTGTAACAGTTTTTCATTTAAGTATAATTTAGCCTGGTATTAGTATAGCCACCCTTGCTCTCATTTGAGTAATATTTACATAGAATATCTTTTTCTAACCTTTCACTTCCAAGCTGTGCATGTCCTTAAATCTAAAGTGAGTCTTTTACTGGTTTCTAGAGTTCCCACAAGGTCACTTTGGTCTGCATGTTGTTATTTACTTGATATTTCTGTAGAAGAGTGAGAACCTGGAACTGGTTTGCCATCTTGCTGACATTGCTTCCACATAGCCCTTGATTTTTACTAAATCAAATATTGCCCTATTTCACCCCCTGGGATTTAACCTGCACCATCTCATTCCTAGAGCCCCGTGAAAACATCTTTTTCATAACACATGCCTTGTTTTGTATGAGAATAATTTCTCTTCCTCATCTGAGTATGAGAATCCCTGTGGACTTGCTGGAAACTGATTCCCAGGATCATCTCCTTGTGAATCTGGGTCAGAACATCTCAGGTGGACCCCAGGAATTTCTATCTTTAACAAGTGCTCTAGGTGATGCTTAACCAGACAACTTTGAAAAATAACGTAGTACAGGCTGCCATTGATATGGGAGCTGTCACTAAAATTTTCAGTGTTAGTATTTCCCACACTTAATGAAATGCTACTAGATAAAATAGTAATATCTAACATTTTTCCCACTTACTGCAGGCCAGACACTGTTCTGTACACTAGATATATATTAACTAATTTCATCTTTCAATTACCTATGAGATTGTTCTTATTATTATCACTCCATTTTACAGATGAGGAAACTGAGATATAGAAAGTATAAGCCATTTTCCAAGGTCACACATATGGTTAGTTGTGGAGCCTGATTTGAGCACAGGTCATATGACTCTTCACTCTTTGTGCAGGTGCCCAGACAGCTGTCACTCTTATTATCTATGTTTTCAATGTTTTATTACTTGAGGAAGTCTCCTCACAGACAACATGACATGCAAACTGGCATTAGCCACCTGAACTTCAGACATGCCTCCACTCCATATTTTAGCTTTACCCTTGATGGTTTCCCAAAATGCTCCCACAGGACTTTCCTGCAGGTAAACCGAGGGTCAGTTTTAATTCCTTCTTTATCCTTGTGTAGCATTTGGCACTGTTGGCCACAGGCTTCTCCAGAGAACTCTCATGTTCAGACTCTGTGTTCTCTGGCTTCTCTTATTGTTCTGTTTATGTGGGTGCTTTTCACCCATTAAATGCTGGAACACCTTGGAGCTTGTTTTCAAACCCTCTTCTCCTGGGCATCCTCACTAGCAATATGCTTACAATTCCTAGTCCTAGGTCTTCATGCAATACCCAATTACTGGGCCATTTATCTACATGCTATTTCCCTTTAGATAGCTCTCTGGCTCACCCAACTCAGCACACAAAAAGCTGAGCTGGTCATCCACCCCACAGAGCTGCTTTCTTCTCAGCTATCTACTACATTATACAGCCAGGTGTCCAACCAGATCTGCCTGAGTTCTCAAGGCTCTGAGAGCCAGCCTGTTTCATAAGTACTTATAATTAATCAGGTTAATTTTCTACCAAACACCCAACTTTCAGTGTCTAGACACAGCAAAGCTTCATTTCACATTCACACAGTCTCCTATGGATGTTTCTTGCCATGGGGCCATGTCTCAACAAAGTGCCAGTGGTCCTGGCCCCACCTCCCATGCCCCTCACCCCGGCCCTCCTCCAGATCTCCGGGATAACTTCTTTTCATCTCCAAAGCTCTGATCAGATGCCCCCTCCTCTAGAGGTGGCTTCATGGCCCCTACATCAAAGTGGTGAGTTGTGAAACAGGGACAATAGGGGCCACTTTGCAGAGCTGCTGGGATCTTATGAAAAGAAAATGGCAGTACATCCCCAGGACGATGCTCCAGGAGACGTATGCTTCTTTTCTCTCTGCTCCACCTGTACCAGCACTCCACGTGCACAGCCCTGACCCTGCATGACAAGAGTTGGAGTGTTTGCCACCCTCCCAAGACTGTCGAACTTTCAAACTCAAGGATTTTGTCTCTTATCTTTGTCTCTCTAGAGCCCAGCATAATGCTGCTCTCATGGTGGAAGTTCAATAAACATGCATTCAAGGATTAAATGCAGAGGATAAAATGAGAAAAATGGAAGAAATTATAGGCCAGTAGTTCTCAAAATTTAGTGTGCATCAAAATCCCCTGCAAAGCTTGTTAAAAAGCAGGGTTCTGATTCAGTAGGCCCTACAGGACCATCAGCTTCTTGTCCTCCCACCTCCCTTTGATAGCCCCACTCTGAGGATTGTCTTTTCCAAGCCACCCTTGTGATAGATGCTGAGGTAGAAGGTATAAGATGTTAAAAAATCTTCCTAAAATCCCTGAGTCACTTTTGGTCACCCACCTTCAATTTCAGCTGATGCTGCTGTGGCCAGTTCCAGAAAGTTCAGAGTCTTCTTGCATTGGACAAGTCCCACCTGAGCTCTACACATCTTCCGGCTCCCTAATGGCCTCCAACAATGGCCAGTGGTCATGACTATCCTCTAGGAGGGCCAACCACCACCCATACTAACAACTCTAACATGGAAGAATGAAAACAAAAGCAGAAGCTCTCTAGGAAAAAAATGATCCTGAAATGGTTTGGTGCATGACTCACTGACGTTTGCTAGGTACCTACTATATACAAGCACGGAGGTAAGGGTTAAGGGACCAGAGAGGAGTCTGATGTTCTGAGGACCCTGACCCCCACCCTGTCTACAAGGGAGGGAGAATGTAAGTAAACGTGTTCAGAAAAGGACTAGAAGCACAATGGGAAAGGTATGAGCAAGACACAGGAGTGGAAAATTAACATTTGTTTCCACAAAGAGGGGAAATCAAAGAGACACTCTGGGCAACACGACTTCCAGCCTGGACCAGACACATGAAGATGCTGGGAATGCTGGTCACAAACACACCTGGAGCAGCCCCAGCAGCAGCTCAGACCTACCCCATCACTTCCTGCCACGGGCAGTCTGGCTCCAGGCATAGAGGGACAGTGTCTGCCTGTTTGCTTTGCTGTCTTCTCAGAAATACACTTCATTCTGAGATGCCTGCTAGATCTAGGGATTTAATACAAAATATATTTGTTCAAAGCCAAGAAGGTGAATTTCCTATTTCTTGCCTGTTTTTAAATTTTTTATATTGCATTTTCCCTTTCTTATTCCTCAGTCAAAACACATGCTGTGGAGAGACTGAGGTCTTCATTTTATGAAGTTATTTCCAAGAGGTGTCCAACACTCCTCAGAGGAGGTGATCTCCTGCTGACTTTTACATTACCCATCCATCTCTCCCAAAGCCACTGACTAGCGTTGATGAGACGGGATCACCAGCTCGATCACAGACCCAGGTTGTTCTGCGGTCTAACCTGGCTGCACATTCCTATCACCCGGGTAAGTTTCTAATCCTCCAATGCCCAGGCCTCACTCCAGTGAATTAAATGTGTATCTGTAGGTTTAGCATCTAGACTTTGGCATTCTGTAAGCTTCCGCGATGATGGACAGTCTCGCGTAGCCAGTGCAGGAGCGACAGCTCTTTCCCAGGGATGACCACCATCCCACAAGCGTGTGCAATGGTTCCCCACAGGGACAGGGCAGGGAGCACACGTCATTTAGTAGAATTCCGTCCTTCCATGCACAGAGACAAACTGGAGCATCTTTGTGTACCCACTGCAGACTCACACAGCATTTTTCAGCAGATCACCCAAGCAATGTTTGCCAAACCTGAACAAAAACAACATTCCCTTTAAAAGAAAAAAAAACTCATCATGGATCTCCTGTCTTGACTTAATTATTCTCATTGTACTGTGACTTAAATATGTAACAACATGAAATTATGTATAAACTTCTTGCGCTTTTCAGCTTTTATATAATAATTTTCAAATCAAGGACTATAAAACTGCAGACCCCATAAAATACAAATAGGCCACATTAATTTAATGCGACAGGTGATGTCGTTTGGCAGAAACTAATTTGCCAGTATTGGGTTTAGAGCAGGAAGCTGTCACCTCTGGGCTCGTTTTAGAGATGATGTTTCTGGATTATAATTTCAATTAAAAAAATACAGGGCATGTCTGTCCCATAATAACGCTGTTCTGAAGATATTAATAATTCCAAGGCCTCGTTTGCTGGCTCAGGATGGCCTGTCCCTTCAAGCCCAGGCACATCCTCTCTGGAAACACTTCTGTCTTAGGTCTTCAGTCAACGATCTAGGCAGCACCCTTGGTTCTTCTCTGCCCTCACTTAATGCTGGGCAAGTCCTGTCAGCTCTCTTTCCAAAATACGCCCCAGCATCTCCGTGTCTGTCCTCCGTCATGCCCTGCTGCACTAAGGCCCTGTCTGCTCGCCAGCCTCCTGCCTCCCACGGCTGCTGGCCACCACCCACTGTCTACCTACGCCTAAGCCATCCTTCATACGTGTAAACAGAACCCTGCCCTGTGGCACCCTGTAGGAGTCCCAGTGCACACTTGGAATAAAATCCACTCTCCTCTTTGTTCTACCCAAGACCCCTGCTCTGACCCCTGCCCACTTCTCCATCGTCTTTAGCTACTGCTCTACTCACCTTGGCTGATAACAGCACAGCCTTGGCCTCTTTCTGCTTCTCAAACACGCTAGACACCTCAAACCTCGGGCCCTTGTGCCAGCCCGTGTCTCTGCCCGGAAAGCTTATGTCAGCTTCAAGCTGCCTCCTGGGAGAGGTGACAGAAACACCCACATGGCCAGCCAGTCACTCTCCAACTCCCTGAGGTCTATGTAGCACTCGGGGCTCTCTGCTATTGTGCATCTTCATTTCTTTGTGTCTTGGGGGAGGTATTTATTTGGCTAATGCAAGCTACTGTAACAAATAAGCCCCCAAAATCTCCTGGCTTAGCCAGCTGTAATTAAAGTTTACTTTGCATACATATGAAATCAAAAATGATTGTTCTGGGCTTCCCTGGTGGCGCAGTGGTTGAGAGTCCGCCTGCCGATGCAGGGGACGCGGGTTCCTGCCCCGGTCCGGGAAGATCCCACATGCCCGCGGAGCGGCTGGGCCCGTGAGCCATGGCTGCTGAGCCTGCGCGTCCGGAGCCTGTGCTCTGCAACGGGAGAGGCCACAACAGTGAGAGGCCCGTGTACCGCAAAAAAAAAAAGATTGTTCTGATGGGCAGGTAGATCTCCTCCAGGCAGTGGCTCAGGGACCCAGCCCCACCCATCTCAAGCTTTCTCCACCTTGACCACGTGCCAGAGACAGGAAAGTGGACCCAGCATCAGCCCTCAAGCAGCAGCCTCTGTTTTGGGCATGCCCACATCAGCATGTTCCGTGTGCAGAGTTCATTCCCCCACTACCACTCTCTTTACTAAATTCTTGTCAGCTATTCACTTTCCTGGCCTTTTGGTCTTCACTTGGTAGAGTAATGACATAAGTCCACATTCAGATGCAGGTATAGAAGTCATGGTTCATGTCTGTGTGATGGACAGCCGGATCATTCTTGATATGCTTCTATTAATCTTTGAAAGTTATTATCAAACCCAAAGCCCAAAATGTGTGTGTGTGTGTGTGTGTGTATGTAAAATAAATGAAGTCCACCCAAATGAGAAGGACCAAATGTTATTTATTTGAAGCTTGCTGTGGCAAGGGAGTCAGCCACCATTGTTGCCTTTGACAGAGACTCAAATCCTCACACAGAGCAAGAAGGGAAAGTGTCAAGTGCACGAAGCTGAGACAGTGGGCCTGGGGAAGCTGGAGGAGGGCCAACACGAAGGGACATCTCGTGCGATTTGTTAGGGAGCACATTTGACTTTCTCTGGTTGGTCCAGTGTTAGAAACAGGACAAGAAAAAGGGAAGCCAGTGGTCATCAACCAAGTTTCAACCATCCTGGGCTGGTTGCTATGGAGATCCCAGGTCAGAATTCTGCTGCCGTATGTGGTCTAACCATTGTCTATTTGCATATTCAATATATCACTGCTTATTCAGTGTATCAATACCTGTGCACATGTACATGTACAAATATACACACCCTTGTCCTCTATCGATGGACCCTCTACTTAAAAAACTTTGCATAGAGAAATGTCGTATTTCTCAGCACCTGTAATATTGTATTCACTCAGCTGGTATTTATTGATGATCAGGATATAAGGGCAGCAAGAAATTGGGCTACACTCTAAGTATGCAGAAGCAAATGAGACACACATTGTCTCCAACCTCAAGAAGCACATAGTCTTATGGAAAAGCCTAATTGCTTAGATTGTAATGAATTATGATGTCACAGTAGAGCAGCCTGTCCTCCAGGAGGGCAAGTGTCATCTGCTGTGAAAGCACTGTGGGCAGGGGCAGAGGTCAGGAAAGGCACATAACCAGGCCAGGTCGAGCGACCTCCTGAAGATAAGACCTGAAGAAGTGGCTCGGGGCAGGTGCATAGCCCAGAGGTGACCCTCCAGGGCCACTGGGGGAGCCTCATGAGTGCCAGATGCAAGGAGGGAACCCTTCCAATGAAAAGGTGTCAAAACAGCCTGAAAAACAGAGACAGCAAACCGTTCACACTGACCTCTGGGCAGAGGCTTCCCTCCTGTCCACCGGGTCATCCGTCCCACAATATTTAGTCCTGAAGTCATTGTCCTGAGCCAGGGACCAGGTGTTGAGGACCAGCTGTGGCCAAGAGACAAGAGATCTAAGCTTTGATGGAAGGAATACTCTTAGGGTGAAACTGACAGCCAACAAGTACATTTAAAATACACACACTCACATTCGCATGCACTAACTCACACACACACACTCATACAACCATAGACACAAATACTTACCCAGACACATTCACTCACAAAAACTACACACACACACACACACACACACACACACACACACAGTGCTGCATACGGTTAACAACCACTGTGGAAAAATGTAAGAGAGGAAGATAGAGAATGGAGGGTTGGGGCAGATCACAGTTTTCAATCATGTGATCTGAGAAGACAAGATCCGATACATGATCTGAAGAGGTGGGAACAAACCAAGACCTGAGACATGTGCTCCAGACAGAGGGAGCAGCAAG